>NC_072861.1:18328504-18649273 GCF_028858705.1 Grus americana | reverse complement strand
CTGGATTAGGAGGACCTGATACCTTAAGTGCTTTGCTGGGGAGATTCCTCTGTGTTTTACGGACATTTAACATTAGAACTGGGTGGAAACTAGAGGTTTTTTCCATGTTAAAATTTTTGAAATGTTTGTTACAAAATGATCTGACAAACAAAAATTTGTAATCTTGAGCAAAACCCACTCCAAACTGAATAATTGTTGAGATTGAGGCTTTCTCACTGAAATACTGAAAACTTTCTATTTAAAGCAAATAGTTGCTGCATAAAATGTGCATATCCAGTCTTCAATCAGATAATGTTGTTGGTATTTATATAATGCTAGCAATAGTTGGGACGACTTAGTGAGGCTAATAACCTACATAGTCAGACCTGTGATACCAGCTGCAAGAGAAAGAGAACTGGAAAAGCTTCCCCTTCTCTTTGGTTGTTAAAACTTGAAATCTTCCATAAGACACTTACATGATCCAAAGTAAAGAATGAAATGATAACCAAATCTGGATGGTTTCCAGCATCCAGAATTGGTTCCTTTCTGTCTAGCCTAATCACCTTTCGGCTACACTGATAGGGAAAGTGCTGGTACATAAAAAACCTGGCAATCCCATACTGTGTGCCTTCGGCCAAATTCTGCTGAGTTTAGCTGCGATATCTATAATGGTCACAGAAGCAGGTGAGAAAGATGGGAGGAATGAGCCGAGTCCAGCAATTGCCATATCGTTGTATGGAAAACTGGGGTAGTTTGGCTCATAGTCACTGCTGCTTGTCCAGTGTTACCGGAGTCATAAAGCAAGTCAGCATAAGAAGATAGCATTGGCCTGTTTAACAGAAAAGAAAAAAAACCCATAATAACCGCATGTATAGTGATTCCTGCTGATCAGTTCCTTTCACTGAAATTGGGACAGTTGCATTTTAATTGACTTTTCCCCCTACAGCATTGCATTGGGAAATCAACCCTGATATACTTGTAGCAAGGTGGAAAACAGTTGAACTCTTGTCAGATTTCTGTAGAGATCAGATGGTATTTATTTGCTGTGGTGCTCTCTTGGGCTAGATTCAAACTCAGGTTCTGCAGATTACAGGGAAAATCTTTGGAGCCTCAGACGGATTTTACGCTGACTAAATTTAGAAATATTAGCAATTAAACGTGAAGCTGGATTCCTTTTTCTTGGCATTCCTATGAAATGTTGCATTAAGGAGAGAACAGGGTGAAAATAAGAGCTGGTGGACTAAGGAGAAGGATAAAAGATTCATGAATATTTCTGCTAATAAAAAGTGCTGAGCTTGGCCTCTTTGATTCATGGGGTCATATTATGCATTATTTTTGAGCATGCAGATGACCTCCAGGAATTTGTAAAGCTTTCATAAAAGTAGAGAATTCCTTGATATTTTAGCCCAAAGTATGCTTTTAAAGAGCACCTATCACATTCAGACAGAACTTAATTCCAATTCTAGAGAAAATATTGTTTCCTCCAGTATTAAAACCAGGCCATGTTAATGCAGTAGATGCAATCTCTTTGTTCCTTCCTAAGAGAAAATGCAACCACTTAATTTGTTTTGAGGATGTTCACTATTTATTATCCATCATACACTAAAAAATGGGTTGTAGGCATCTAAGGAGAAGGCAGAAGTGACACCATATGAGCTAGATAGGCAGTCACATCACTGACTCGACCAGTAGCCACAGCCAAAATGGCTTTGAATGCCCCATCACCTGCATATTATTCCTGCCAAATTGTCACGAATATTTCTGAATAACAAAAGCATTAGTTGAAAATCAGAATCTATTTTCAAGCTGTTGTGCAGTGAAAATAAAAAAGGAAAATATCATCATAAATATTACTGGGAAAAAAGAACGCAAGGAGGAGGAAATCCCATCCCAGTTGTGTGTCATGTAACTTTGTGAAATACTTTTGATGTTTTTAGGTTCTCCAGCCAAATGCAGGCTCTGAACAAAACCCAGCCCTGTCGAGCAAACTGCTTCCTAGCTGCCAGCATGGCGACCATTCCTGCAAACAAAGAGAGAGGAAAATATGTAAATTTAAACAAATTCACAGTTCTTTTTCCTCAGAAAAAAAAGCTTTCATGTTATTTGAAATAGCCAGACTGCTAGAGTAATGTTCTTACATATAAATGGAAATCCTTTTTGATATTTACACTACTGATTTCTGCACTTTCTTTAATCTCTGCTTTCAAATTAATAGACAATAACATCAGATTCCTTCCTTGGCTCACTCAGCACTTGTGCATATTTACCCAAGTGTCTAGAGTGGAGATTGTACACATATCTCTAATCCACCTGCCTATGTTAGTTAAAAGCCCAGATAAAATCAGCAGCACTTAAATCTTAACCTTTTAAGTCTGAAATGTTTTTAAAGTCTGGGCTCATGGCAACTCCACTGAAGAGGGGGGGAGAGGTGGAAGTTGAATGTAAAACATTTCACAGCTTGAACTATTGTTTCTTTCCAGTGGAAACTAAGCTCAGGAGTCCCTCAAGAGTGTTACTCTGAGAACATTAGTAATGCTGACCAGCTCATAAAGTTTGCAGCCGTGTTGAGTGCTCCTAGCCTCCTAGAGTCAACTTCGTTTTCCATCCCGTCAATGCACTGCTCCTGAAAACCCTAGCAAGCAAAAGAGAAACACGAGGAGTGTGAGCTGTGATATCTGGCGCTCTCCTTCCCTGTCTTTGCCTTTTGTTTCAGTGTTTGGCTCTGGACCCTTTAGAGGCCAGTGAGTGATTTAACACCTGGATGGCCCCGGGACAGCAAAGATACTCTAACAGCATGTTGTGCTCCCTTCTTCCTTAAATAGTTTCAAATGTCTTGTTGGCTTCCCTCAGGAGCTGGGCCTGAGTGAACAGATGCACCTATTCCTTGGAGAATGAATAGTTTGTTTATGTAGAAGAGATGAATGGGGCAGTAAGGCCGTCTAGGTCAGTTATTTAGCATGAAAAAAGCCATCAGGATCACCCTGCGGTATTGCCCAAGGAAGTTTGGAGCAGCTGAGTACAAAGGTGTACACACATCCTCCTTCTCCAGCGCTCCTCAGGGAGCACTTTAATTAGGAAGGAGGGCAAATTACTTGGGATGCTGTGTGTGGAGGTATGGGGACCGGCGGTCCCAGCCACCTCTCCCGGGAGGCAGCACGGCTGCTGAGCAGAGCAGGGGAGGACACTGCAATCTGTGGGTGTTCGCTGGGCATCTCTTCAATCCGTTACACTTCTCCGTGTGTCACACAGCTCTTACATCTGGGTCCAAGCATTAAGGATTTTTTTTTTTTTTTTGTTTACTCCCAAGCTGACATCGGGGGAAAGGGCTAGCTGGGAACATGGATGGGGAAAGTATGTGTGCATCTTTCTTTTCGCCCGTCTCTCTTTCTCTCAATCTACCCTCAACAAGGGTGCCTATAGAATATAGCATAATGCTGCATTGTTTGGTTAGGGATTTAATTTCACTCCATCACAAGCTACCATCGGAGCCCCTGTCATTGCAATTTGTCACACTTTTTTGTGTGCTATATCTCACTGAAGTCACATCTCCTCCTCAGCTCGTTGCATAATCTCCTAGTCTGGAACAAAGCTCTCCAACATAATGAAAGAGGTGAAATCAGGAAAGGGAAAGTCAATGGTTACTGTTATCACTATAGAACTCGCTCCCACTGGCTCTGCAGGTTCAGTCACACCACGCAAAGCAGAGTAAGAAGGACATGCTGTGTGTGTGTGTTTTTTTTTTTTAAGCCCGTTTATTGAACCTACAGGCACCACCATTGGCTGCTGAGAGATGTAATCCTATTCCCTCCTGCAGACCACCAGCCATAAAGAGGCTGCGGGATGTCCCACTGGCCCACCAGGGAGTTGAGAGCCTCCAAAATAGATATCACAGGGAAAGGAGTGGAGAAATCAGTGTGCTTTAAAGGAGGAGATTGACTCACATCTCAGGCTTAACCCACAATCATGTTGTGCTTAGGGAAAATACCCTAAACAGTCAGAAAGAAGATAGAATAGCGTGCTTTAAAGGAAAATGACCATCTGCCAAAATAAGCAGGATTTTTTTTTCTATAGGAGGGTGGTCAAGGACTCTGTTATGTGTTGAAGGCTGAATTTCAAAACGTAAGCTGACTGCTTAAAGCTTATGGGGAACGATACGGTAGTTCATAAGGCTGCCCATGTGCTCAGGGCTACACACCTTGCTGCACTGCTTCAACAAGGACTCCAGTTTCTTCCCTGCATTGCTCCTGGGGCACTATAATGATGTCTTCATGTTCTCACTCAATTAAAAAATTAGAAACTTGAGTGAATTTGAGATTTGCTTACCATGACATCACTGTAAATGGCATGTTGATCCTGAAAACGCAACATATACTAGAGAAAGGGGCTTTGTGAAGTCCTCTATGGACATTGCTATTGCTATTGCTATCCTGTGGAAGGGAAGGGAGCAGCCTGAGACAGCTAGACAGCTAATTCATAGGACAATATTATTTTTTTCTTCATTCCCATTGTTGCCACTCTGCCTGCTCAGAACTTGTATAAAATCTGGTCACTCTTCCTCAGGGGCTGATTTATATATCTGGGCTCCCAGATTTGAAGCATCCAGGAAAACACCTTAGCAGGCTGGAGTTCACAGGCAAAACCACTGATTTGCAGTTGTAACTTACCAGATCTGGCACCAGAGTTATTCTGAAAAAGTGTTTTGAGGGCTTCTTAAGAAATGTAAATAATGAGAAATTTAAAGTTGTCCAAGAGGGACTAAAGAAAAGAAAAATCTGAAACACGAAATGTTTGTGGCCTTGGGTCAACTCTTGTATTCTAATTTCTGCTAAAGGATATTTTTTTTTCAATAGAAAAATGGCATTTCAGCTGAAACTTTGCACTGAAAAGTCCCCAATTTTTGATCAGTTCTGAACACTGTCCTTTCACATTAAATAAAGACAAAGTATAAAGTATTCACAAGACATGTATCAATTTGACATCAGTGTAACATTTCTTAAGTGGCTCTTTCAGGAGCGAAGCCCATGACTAACAGGCAAATGGCAGCGAGATACAAGGAAAGATGGTTTTACAAAGGAGAGCAATAAGAAAGGAAAATGTTACACTGTTTCCACCGTGTGTTTTATAAGGAAGATCAGGGTAACAATGAGTCACTATGGAAAGGATTTATCGGGCTATGGAGCTAAAAGTCTGTAAAGATTAAAATTCTGATGGGGTTTGGATGGGGAATTGTTTCTGAGTTTAGTTTTATCCTGCACACTGTCCAAGTTATTAATCCCCTTGTGTTTTCTAAGCTGGGTAACTCGTTGTCGATATGCTCCCCGGGCCAATTTCAGGCATGCCGGCCCACAGCCTGGTGTAATATTTCTTCAGGCGAATCACTGGGTGGTCTTGTCTTGTCTTGTGAAGAGTGGGAAGCAGATAGCAGGAGACTTTCAAGATTGCTGTTGCAGGCATCAGTCTTTGAGTGGAAAATAATCCACCTGGAAGGACACTGCCTTTGCGAAGAGGGGCGGCCAGCGCTCCGATCGGGAGATAAGTTACACGCTGAAATGTTTGCGGTGAAGGTGCAATTTGTCAGTGAGAGGCAAGGCTGGCGATTCAGGCTCTCTGGTGTCTGTTAGCATCTGCCACTCGCATCCACTCGCAGCTTCTCGGGAACCGCTGAGCACTAGAAAGCAGCGCACTTCACTGCCGCGCGAGAGCAGGTGACTGGCATCAGCCTTCAGTTAACCCTCCTGACAAACCCCAGAGACGTGTTGACTAGCTGCAGAAAGTGTCTAGTGTCCAGCTTTCCTCAGTGATGGCCGTATGATCTCTTGCAGCGTAGGACACAAAGGGAGCCAAATTGGGACAATCCCAAGTGAAAATAAGTGGGCAGGGGAAGCGCATTCTGATAGTCTCATCTCTAGAGCTGCTATCAACCGCTTTTTCCTCACATTGTGGATGCTGAGATGCTCTTGGCGGAAGAAGATATGGCTTGAAAGAGAAGCAAAGAGTTTAGTTTGGGCAGTTTGTTCCTACAGGCAGCATCTACCTCCCAGGAATGCTGCCAGAGAGGGCGAGATGCCAGTGGGCAGCAGGGAGGAGCATTGACCCAGTGTTTCGCCTTTGGCTGTGCGGAAGCCAGTGGAGCCCCTCCGTGCTAATCCTATGGTGTCTCTGAACTGCTGAGGAGCCTGATGTCAGGTCTTGCCCCTAAAGACAAGAGCTCCAGGTCAGATTCACTGTAGCTGGAAGTTTTTGCACGTATGTTCCCCCCCGGTGTGTTGTAAACCAGGAGAGAATATCGTGTTTCATGGAGAAGAGCATGATATTATCACTAGGCATTAGATTTAACAGAGAGGAATTTGGTGAATTTGTCACTCCCCTGAATGGTTCCTCTGTTTTTGCTTTTGTTACAGCAGTTTACACAGGGTAAGGAGATAGGATGGAACTAATATCCTTTTTTTGTTGTTGAAAACCGTTTTTACAAGGAAAGCGGTCAAGATGTTCATCGCTCGAGCTTGATTTGGATAAAGCAGCCCACTGTCTGAATGTATCCAAATGACCCAGACTTCTGTTAGGATAATGAGTCATGAGATTTATAACACTTCTATTTCTCATCCCAGCTGGAACTACCGTTAGAACATTTTTGTGTGCTGGCCTGGCACTCTCAGCTCTGATCCCATCTGCAGCGAGTGAGTAAAATGCACCTGAGTGGGAAACACTTAGCTGAACTTTTCAAAACATTGAACCACAACATCAGAGGTTGAGACCTAAGGGTTCATGTGATCAGGCCTAGGCTTGAAGAACAATTTTTTATTTGCTCCAGTAAAGATGGTCCTGGACTATCAGGATAAAGGCACCAGAGGAGACATATCAGCCGCCCTAGACTTCAAAGGCCAGAGAAAATTTCATGAAGTTTTGTATGAGAACGAGCTTTATTACGGCTTTATTACCTATCCTTGATTTTGGTGTAGCTTGCACAAAAAATGCGTGGTTCTTCAGTTGCTTTTTAAATTCTTATTATGCATGTGCATTAACCTGTGCTGTAAATCAGGCATTCTGACAAACATAGTATCACTAGCTATAGCCCTTCAAAGACTACTTGTAAATTGGAATAGTGTAGGTTATTCTACCACGCCCATGTCCAATGATCCCAGCTTCTGTTACAACTCCCCTCACCAGGGAGAATTCTCTATTCGCTTGTTAGGGCCAAACACCATCTTTTTGTACTGCCTCGGGAGTACTAAGTAACCAGAAGTAATGGAAGAGAATCTAGGCCTTTACTACAGAATGATCTCCAAAACAATTTGAAAAATCATGTCAAAGAGAAAGGTTGAGGCGTGACTAATAAACATCTGGTAGTGGATGTTACATAGCTTTGAAAACAACTTGCTGCTTCTGTGTAACATCACTCTACCTTCATCTGGATGGACAAATGAAAATGGCTTGGACTGAGCTTTGTTTAAGGGATACACGTCATAAAATTGGGGGGGGCGCAGAAAACTATACTGCCAATCAGCAGATCTTCACAATGCGTTAATATATTCCTATTTCTAGATGGTTTATGTAGTGCAAATGATGAGGATTTGTTTGATGTTTTGCTCAGGAGCTTGGTTAGGTCCTAACGGCACTAAATTCCTATCATAGGATTTTAGGACATGGATTCTTGCTCTGCAAAAAGCAGCCAATATGACCTGGGAAAAACGCTTCTGATCAGATTTTCAGTAGTTCTTCGCAAGTTCTTATAAGTGCTTTAAGCAGGTTAAGTGCCCAAATCCTATTAATTTAGTTTTGAGAAGCTGGCCTTTAGTGTCTCTAGCATATATTTTAATCAGTATTTATGATCCCAACTACCTCTGAGGATTTCCCCCTCTGTGCCCTCAGCAAAAGATGGATAATAGCACTACCCTACCTACCAGGGTTGTTGGGAGGATATGTACATTAAAGATTACACAGAAGTCATTTAGTCTGGTTGATCTCACAGGTGTATTTACATGGCCTGATTCTCTTCCCATGAACTCGTTTGAAATAAATGGAAATGTAGTGGTAATAAAACTGGTGTCACCAGAGAATGAACCTTATAATGTGATACGCTGTTCAGAGGCTGAATGGGTGCAGAACCTGAGTGTCCTTCTTATTCAGAGAGGGTCTGTTTCTGTTAGACAAGTGTTGAGGTACACATAGGATGGAAGCCCTTCTTCCTACTCTCTTGCCGTGACTATGAGGACAAAACGAAGGCTGGCTTTTGCAGAAGCCCTTCGCCTTCTAAAGCCACTGGCTAAAACAGCTGAAATATCGGAATTAATCTGGTGTTCATCTTACCTACCCCTTTATTTTTGAGGCAAAATGAGCACAAACATTGGTTCTGAAAGATGGGAATTTACACTCCAGCAAATAGCCGAACATTAATGACATTCAGCCTGTATGGAAGCATATATTTTATAGGAAACCACATTGGTTATGCTTGAGAAATCTTTCTAGGACAGCCATTGCCCTGAGACTTATGCATCTGCATAAAGTCTACTACATTAGAAACTGAACAGAATGGTCCGTCTCTCCCACGGTCTTAAGTTAACACTTTTCCTTTTGTCTGGGGCACCCTTTCCTAAACTTGAAATCCAATTGGCCAACAATTAAAGCCAATTAGCACATGAGGAAAATAAACCACAGACCCCACTTCTATGTATTTCACGGGCTGTTAGAAAGCCTAGTTAGCTCAAGGCATTAGCATAGTTCAGTACCGGTCGAGGCACACAGCAGAGACTAGTTGGCTTAAAGTATTAGACGACTGCGATAGCGTCCTGGCTGAGCGGCAGTGTTATTCTGGGCTCACAGCTGCCAAACATTCTTGACAGGAGATGAGGCAGATGTCCAAGGACAATCAAAGAGAGAAGAAAGTTTAAGCCAACGTTTGCCTATCTCATATTCTCTACTTGATCCTCTCCTCAAAGACAAGGCACAGCTGTTGCACTTCAAGGTCTATCTGGCTGAACCCAGCCACTCCTCCCTTTCTCCCTCCTGGCCTGCCTGAGCTTTCTGTGTGTTGGACTTTGGCAACCTACCAGACCTCATTAACTCCTAACAGGACAATTCATGACATTAAATGGGTCTTATTTAATCTTTTTGTATGTGTGTGAGTATCTGAGAACAATTCTGCCGCATACTAATTGCATGAAAATGTGGCGGATTATAGTTATGTGAGTATTGCCCACCAGTCTACAAGGGATCACCCTGGGCCACAAGAACAAGCACTGTAACATTAACAAGGTGATTTGTTATAGCTGCGATGGCAAAGGTGATACAAAAACAGCAGACAAAAGTGTTTCACAGACAAAGGCATCAAGAGGCTCGGTCATTTTGCTCTCACTGATGAATAAAAATACAAGAACCGTTGTGATAATGAACACAGTGAATGATGGCAGGTGTATTAGTAAGAACAGAAGTGCCATATCTATAGCTCCCAGCCCATCACAACAATTTATCCCACTCAGAGCCTGCTCTCTGCAGCCTTCTTTTCCAGCTGATATTTTGATTTGGGCAGTGAGCTGTTGGCCAGATTTTGTGATGCTCAGGTCAATTCCTGCTGCTTCTTTTTTCTGACTCCCACAGCAGCTCCTGTCTCACATGACGTGGGACATGCATCTACCATGTGGCCATATAAGATGGGGATGGCTCCAGTTCAGTTCCATAATAGCCATGTGATAAAGGAAGGGCCAGTGTGAATAGCCTTCAAATGCCTCCTTAAGGGAATATATAGCATTTTAGGAACCCAAAATTGGATGTCACTGACCTACATGAATAGGTTAGGACACAGAAAACTTGGGCTCTACCACTAGTTTACTCTGCAGCCTTCAGCAAATCACTTACTTTCTTCAAGGTTTATTCTGAGCCACTACATGGGAATAATAACATCTAGCTACATTTCAAAAGCACTGTGAGACTGTCAGAGGAAAGGAATTGGCTAACTTCAAAGTAGTACTATTATTAACTGCATACAGAGCTGTGGAAAAGATGTAGCTGGCCAGTTTAATTCAAGTAGCCAGCTGAGGTTCCTGGTCCAAAAATATGGAGAGTTTGGTTTAGATTTTCCAAATGTTAGATTAAACAATGCAAGTTTCTCAGAGAAAGATGTCTTCACGTTTTAAGTTTTTTGACTTTTTTACATATGGAAATTTTTTGCACAGGCAGAGTTGCAACCATGTGCAAATAGAGGCTAAGATTAGGGCATGTGCCATTTTGTTCCCCAAAATAAAACTGCAATGAGTTTGAATGAGCGATCCTACAACAACAAACATTTGTATGTCCATAATAGAGCAATTCTCCCTCCTCCTCAAATTCAGCAAAGAATCACAATTCTGGACATCCAGCAGTTGCAGAAAACATGTGTTACCTACCTATTATTAATTCTACCTAGTATTATTGCTGCCTCCTGCCCTTCACCCATTCATTTGTTTCATTTGTCTTTTACAGTTTGTTTTCAGCATCGTGAACCATACACGCAGGCACAGCAGCGGACACACTGAGGCCACCACATGCTTGAAGCTTAGAAGTGCTGTTCTGACACGAGCAACAGATCCTTTCCATGAGGTACAGGCACATGACAGAGATGGTTGAATTACTGTGGCTCCACCAGCAACCGCCCATCGACTGAGCCACAGCAACCGCGTGCACGTTCTTAAAGTACCACAACTTGTAAGTTAACACATTTTCTTAGATCATGAAAGCAGTTCCCATGCCTCATCTGGCAGGCAGTAACTGGTTAAATTGTGGTAAGTGGATCACTTTCAATTGTGTGACTATATCCATAACATAATCTGGGATTTCAAAGGAGCCTTGGGCAATCAGCATCTCCCACTGCTTTACTGTGGGCTTTGCGTGTCTCCATCCCTTAGGGTCTCAGTTATAATTCCTAGAATAAAATAATGTCAAAAACTATTTTGACTGTCTCCTAAATGTAATAAAAATCTATCCCTGAAGAGTCATCAGTGCCTGGTCTCTGTGTGCCAAATTTAATTTTCTGCGTTGGGAGGAGGGGAATGAAAACAAACAACCCCTTAAACAATGACATTGGGATCCGAATGTGCTGTGCCTCCCAAGCCATCCAAAATCTAACGCAAAAGCATGCAAAGCATTTCCAAATGCCTTCCCTTCACTTCTCACAGCAACTCTGATGGACTAAAGCCTTTGGTTGAGAACAAGCTCATGACCACAGTAGCGATTTAGCTGCTCCTTCTCACTCTGGCAGCCCTTCTCCACCTCCTTCCCAACCCCGTGCTTGCAGCAGTTTGAATTTTTGGTGGCTAGATGTCTCCGAGAGAGCAATGTAGTTTCTGCATCTGTTTATCATGGAGCTAATGAGCTATCTCGAGCTCATCAGGAGCTTGAGGGACAAATGGCAGGAAGCCTGTGTGAGGAAGGGCCTTTTTTGACAGGGTTTTAGGGGCCAAGCAGGGCTGCAGTGTGCAGGAGAGAGGATGTCAGACATCGGTGCGACCTCCCTGGGAAGAAGCTGAGGCTGTTGCGTGCTCAGGGTCCCAGAAAAAGTTAAAAAAGCATCAGGAAACCTCACAAATTAAGGGCAACAAGAGTAACACTGCAATAAAACCGATGCGTGTGCCACCCTGGCAATCAGGCTGGACGAATTTGGGTGCAACATTTTTGCCCGACTTTCAGCTGGCTGAGGGAAGACCGGCTTCACAGCTACTGCCACTCTTTGCACAAGGCTAAGAGGAATTTGGCAGCTGAAGCCCCATCCTCTCACATTCATTAAAAACCCCATTTATTCCATGTGATTTAGTGCTATGAGACACATTAGGAAGCAGCAGCTAACTAGTATTTGAAAAGTTGCTTAGGTCTATGCTGCTAAAGATATTTAGGCACCTAAGCTGCTTCAGAAAGATTTTTCAAAAATGCCAGGATGATTCATTCCTATTAATTTCAATAAAAGGCAGTTAAATGGTGCATTTATTTGTCAGTGCCTAACTGCTTAAAAATTGGATGGTGCTGACTCCAAAGATTTAGGAGCCCTGGCTCTTCACCACAGCCAAAATCCCATGAAGCAACGATTGTTTTCCCTGCTCGAAACTCCCTGTATTTTTGGGGCCGTTTCCTGTGTCTATCCAGGTCTACGTTCTCTTACTGCTGTTTCCACTTTAAAGGCAGCTGTATTTCAGTGCTTGGGGAGGGATTGGCTGTATACGTATGGCCAGACCACACTTAAGACCTTTTAAATGTAAAAGAAAGGATGAAGCTGAAGTTACCCTGTGGCTTCATGTCCACCATCCCTCAGCCCAGGTGTGAAACCCTATGCGTCCCTACAGGAAGGGGGAACTCGATGGGGATGCTGATTTTAATGACATACGTTTGAAGAAGCAAAAATGAAATACTGTCACTTTTTACACTCAGATGGAATTTCTGGGGTTACCTGAATTATATTTCCTGGTGCTTTTTGGGCTGCGCTTTCAAGGCACGAGCAAGCATCTAGCATGCAGGCATGGCTCCGGAAGGGGCAGAGCTCTGCATACACCTTTCCAGCAAAGCAGAAAGGATTGGAAGAAATCTCGGCCGCTGGCTTGGCTGGGAAATATTGCTTAGGGGCTACGATTCTCTCTCCAGCGAGTGTCCCAGGGCTGGGAGCCAGCAGCCTGGGGTGGCAAGCCACTAGGCTATGTCACTCTTGTCTTGTGAGGGCACGACATGAAATCAATGCTTTCTGCACCCGAGAGGAGGAAAACACGGTGGCAGTCACTGCATCAGGACATGCGGCCTGGTCCACCGGCAGCAAGGCTGTCTCGGGCTTCTCTCTTCTCTGCAGAGGCAGCGGGGAAGGCAGCCGGGGGTGGATCAGACCTGCACTCGGTTGCACAGAGTCGGTCAAGCAGAGCGAAACACAAGGAAAATCTTTCTTCAGGTCCCCAGCTGAGTTTGCCCTGACACTACCCCACCTTGTTTGAGGCAGGCAAGAGTCTGGTTACTACGAGTAGTTTTTGTTCATTAAACTTGAGCTGCAAGAACTAATTTGCCTTTTGGGCAAGCTTGCTGACTACAGAGCTGTGTCTTGTCCCGCTCACACGACCTGTCTGTGCGGGCGCTCACACAGCGTGTGGGGCACGGGCGGCACTTTGGAGGTGGCAAAGGCATCATCGCCTTGGCTAGTGAGCAAAACGAGATCCCGATTTTCCTGGCCCAACGCAAGAGCTTTTCTTTGAAATACAGCAGCGCTTCGCATTTGCATTCTTATCATCTGCCTCACCTGAATTTTGCTGGCGACGACGTGGGTCGCAATGAAGCTTGGTGTGTTTTATCACAAAAGTCCTGCTGCTCCTTTCAAAGGGCAGGCCTCGGGATGACCCTTCCTGAGGAAGCCGCCTCCGTAAGGGCTTGCACCTACCACAGGCCTCAGAGCCCGGCAGCCAAAACCACTTTTGCTGGGGAAGCCGATCTCAGGCCGGCCTGTCCTTTTAAACCCAGATGGCAATAACTTTGAGACCGAAATCTCTTGCTGCCCCGCGGAGAAAGGGCAAAGGGAAGTTTACAAAAGGCCCATATGTGGCTGAGTCATTTTAAGCAGCTCAGGTACAGACACACCTCTTCCTTATCCAGAAACCTCCTCGGGGAAAGACAGACAGACATATGTTTGGCCTCTGCAGCAAGGTCTTATCTTGGCAGGAGAAAGCTATTGATGTTCATGTTTCACATTTCTGGCGCCCAAAACAGGTTCTGATGTTTAAAATGAGGCAGCGGTGGAACCTGTTTTAAATATGTAACAGTCTCAGAAAGGAGCAGTCTAATCACTTCATTATCCAACACAGCAGAAAATGGTTTGAAACCCAAACTTGGGAGAGGGGGGCTTAGAGGAACCTTCCACAACAAGACATTGCCAGCATTAACCCTGGTATTTATTGCTCATTTTAACTATGGTGCACAGCAAGCATTTTCTCAGCCTTGTATTGCAAGAATATATAATTCATATGCTTAATATTTAGTCTCGGCTCTCCTTGCATATGTTACAGTGCTGGAGACTGTTTGTGTGTTTGCTATATATCAGTTGACACCTCTGTAAAATCTTTATATTGAATGCCTTTGGCAACTATATGCCAAATAATAGCATTACCATTTGTAATTTTCTTAGCTGCAGCTTTCCTGTAAGCTTTGCTCTATGCATTACAAGTAGGAAGGATTTAAAGAGCTTTATTGGTTCTCAAGTCTTCCTAATGACCTTTCCTTGCTTTTGTAAGTCAAAATAACTTTTTTTTTTTTCCTTTTCTCCTTGTGCATTTTCAAGTAAAACTGCGAGAGCTCCTAAGCAAATAAGTACGAGAAAGAGATAACCACTGCCTCTGCCCCCGCTTTAACTCTCTGTTCCTCCTCTCTTACTTCCCAACCGGAGTCCTCTGGTGTCACCCTCAGATTTTGTTGACTCTTGTCTTGCAGATGCTTTTGTTCCTTCAGTCTCATCTTCAGATCTGCTCATTATATTAGTTATGCTGGAAAAAAGAAATAGAAAAGACCCCGGTGAAAGATCGAGGCCTAGCAGTGCTAAGCGTTGTACAAATAACACAAAGGCTGTCCTTGCTTCAGGACTCGCTGTGTAGGATTTAGACAATATGCCACTGGGGAATAAATCGATAAATGGGAAGGAGAGGAGATATGTTTATACCTGTTAATGATTATGTCGAGTTTTCAATAGCCACATTATTTGCTTCTTTTATAAATTCTGCTTGTTTTCACCTCAACCATCTCAACGCTTCCCTGAATTGTAGGCTTTTGTTTTGTCCGTCCTGCGCAGTGTCTTGTCCATGTTGGGCTGTGAACTTCTCAGAACTGGGACTGTATGCTATTCCTGTTTAGTTAGCACCAGGTACATTTACAGGGTTGTATATTTGCTTAATAAAAATAAATAACCAGCAGAAGTCCCAAGCTCAGAATTACTCCAGACACAGCATTTTCCTTATTGCTTTGTCTTGTGGAAAACAAAGTACATTTTATCCTACGTTTATCATGTAGCTTATGTGGTACTTTTCATTTTGATGTATGGCACACTTTCTAATGTGTCTCCCCTCATGTCTCTTTATTACTAAAGTGTTTCGGTGGAAAAGTATATTACAAACAAATAAATAACTTTCAACTACTGTCACTAGACTAGCAAGAGAGCCACAGGCACAGGCTAGTTGAGTCCATTCATTACAAAGCCTTATTCAGGACTTTCTGACTATCTTTTTTCTTTTTATTTTAATGAATGCCTCTCACAGCTTCGTCCTAGCAAATTTTGCTCTCCAGCTCTTGTTCTCATATATCCCTTCAAAGGGATATTTGAGCTGGTTCAGTGTGTCTCAGAAGCGAAAGCAAAATTCAGTTTAGCTTCTCTCGAAATGCAAGGTTGGATCTCGGGGAGGGTAAAGGAGAAAGAGCAGAGAGGCAGCAGATGGGAGCCAGACTCTTGGCTTAAGTCTCTTGCTACTTTTTCAGGGAGGGATGGGAGCAGTGACTACTGCTGCTGCAATGGGCCACTTTTTCCCCCCATGGTAGCTTCCAGTCCAGACACAAACATCTCCCCTGGTCACATCAGCAATGAGCATGACTTTCTAGGGCACCATCAGTCATGGTGCAGGTTGGTACCTTAGCCCCGGCTGAGCCTCTACTTGAGTTACTGCTACAAAAACCCAGATTCAGCCTAGGTTTTGAAACAAGCTAAAATAAGAAACAAGAGTTTGGAAATCAATGCAATGGTGGAGTGCGGATTGTTGGCTGTGGGGACCTGGACAGACAACCATGACTGGTGTTACTTGAAGTCTGGTCAGGGCATGACGATGAGATGACCATTGCTAGCCACTACCAAGGAAGGCCAATAAGACCAAGTTTAAATGCATGAAACTTTCTTTGTCCAGTTAGGAAAGAGAGAAAGGCAAAATTATGGCTTGAAAATAGCACCTGCAAACCTTCATTAGTACCACAAACCTGTTCTTGGTAACTTAATAAAGCAGCATGGGCAGGAGGGTGCAAGCTGCCAGCACTGCTACAAACACAAGCAAGCTCTGTATTCAATAAGGAAAGGATCCCACCCCACCCCCTGCTCTCCGCCATCACCTTCCCTCTCTAAAGCCACGAATGTGCCTGAGGTTGTTTTACACGGGCTGGGTTGTACATGCAAAACGCTGCGACAAGCCTATTAAAAGTGTGTTAAATTACAATGCTCCTGTTTAGACTCCTTCACCAAGACACTAATTTATGGCAGCTGCTGGATGACAAACCTACAGATGAATTGAGGAAGCAAAGGGACTATGCAAAGCAAAATGGGGAGTATGGCACGGTAATTCCTTTGGGCAGGCCTGAAGCCTAGGAATATTTGTGTGTTTGTTTTTGAGCACTTTCTATGAAAATACAGTTTGAAAACAATTCTTTTAGCTATGTCCTTTCTGCTCCCTGCCCCAGCCTGACTGTGTGAAAAAGCAGCTTTGCCATAAACAGATTTTACTATATCAGAGTCAAATTTTACTGCATCATTATAGGAGTGTTCCACTGGGTAATATGACTGGCCGCCCTATCAGAAGACCAGTGCTAATGCTGTAGTGAAAACATGCCATCACACTTCCCCAATAAAAACTTTTATTGTATCCCAGTGCACATTAAAAACAACACTAACTGCATTAATACTTTGTAATTTACTTTTGTATTATGGAGCAAATGACAAACCTGGTGCTAATGAGGTCATATTTTCCATTACCCCAATGCAAACTCTTGGTTAATCCAGTCCTTGGAGATTTCCATTTGGAACTCAGGCACACTTGCGTGTGCACATGCATGCACAGACACACACACACTGCATGTGCTGGTAAGGGATGCTTCCATTGTCGTTTTGCTGAATGTGGTGACAGAATATGATTTTATTTTAAACTGCTGCTTTCGAAACAAACATTTAATTTTAATTGTTCTGACATTTTCATTTTGTTCACAAGGCATTCTTTAACCAGAAAAATATACAAGCATTCCCATCGCAAATGGTGTATCTTACTTGTGAAGCCTCTTTCACACTATGGTGAATAGAAATGCAATTCTTCTGTGCTGCAGAAGATGAGCCTGAATGGATTCTTTAGGGATTGCTTATATTTCAAGTGCAATTATTTAAGAAGCTGTAAGCTTTCCATTTTATTTTGTCATGAGCTGAATGTTAGAAGAAAACTCATTTCTCAGGAGATATGGATGATTCTTTATTTCTAAACTTCCTGTGGTGTTTTCTTAATGATGCTATTAAATGATTAAGCTTTGCTTTTATAAATTAAATCACCAAAATGAAATCATTAAGGCTCGCTCAGTTTTATTAAGCATAGTTATTTGCCATCATGTGTAAATTCACTTAAGTAATCATCTACACTATCTGCTTCAAAATTGTGTTGGCAGCACTGCGGGGAAGTCAGTTCAGCATGGTGGATGGAGATACCCGTCTCTCCTCATTTCAGAGGGCTCAAAACACGTTAATGAGAGCAAAGGAGGTGTTTCTATGAGAAAGGCAAACCAATGCCAAGGGCTCAGTGAATGACAGATCACGCAGCCTTGCACCGCAGCCAGTCGCTGGTAGGCAGTTACTCTACCTCTGGGGCTTAGTGCTAGGCAAATGGTAACGCACACACATGCAGCCTCTTCCCTCCCAGGTGACACAGAACTGGGGGCTCCATTGGGTCGCATTAGTTAGCAAATTACTTTGTCTTCATTTTCCCTCCAGTCCCTTCCTTTCCTTTCTCTCCGTATCTCTTCTCTGCTATTTGTTCTTGCCACGTTTTAGTCTCTACTCTGCTGATGAATTAGTCTGTTGCTCAGGGAGAAAATTGATCTTCACTCTTACAGAAGTTGCAAGACAAGTTATGCTTAGTTCAGGCTGTGGTATTTTGCTAGCCCATGCTAGGATAAGAAATAGATGGTGCTAAGTGTGTAGGCTTGAACTGCAGCCACAGAATCTAAACCAGAGACTCTCACCGATATTTACATTTAAAGCCATTCCCTTTAGCTCTTAAAACCACTATACATTTTTAATGATGTTTTATCAGGGAGGTTTTCTTTCTGGAAAGATTAAAGGGAGAAAGGATGGATGGATGTTTAGTGACTTGGGAACTAGTTTTAGAGTAGAGGAAAAACTCTGTATTTCTGTTATCTTGGACTGTAACCTGTGGATGTTGTAAGGATAGAAGTGGTGAGGTGGCCTCATGTGATAATGCAAGTATCTTAAGTACTTTTTCACGTACGTGTCTAAGACAGATAGGAATTATCCATAGCAAAGCAACTGAGGAAGGTGTAGCTTGCTCTGCTGCAATGGGATAACTTAATTGTCTTCTCTTAGAGCTGTGAAGGGCCAGATTCCTGCCCTGGCTCCACATCCAGCAGGTTTTGCTGATGGCTGTCCCTTCTCTTGTCACTGGAGACAATGGAGATAACAGGGAGACTCAGTAATTGAGTTTGACATGTGGTCAGAAGTACATAGTCACGGGGACAATGTGCCTCTAGAGCAATCAAACCTCTCCCAACCATGGCAAAGTTTGTGTGTTGTTTTTTTTTTTTTTTAAACATACTGAAATTGTGAAATATAAAAATGTGGAATAATAATTTCCCCCCTCATGCTGCAAGCAGTGCTTGCTGCTGTTCAGTTTCAAACTTCAGCTGGTAAATATTCCCAAACTCCACTCTGCATGTTGTCACTTTACCAGCTTGTTGGCAAATAACTGAGTAAGTAAATATTTCCTATTATCTATTTAAAATATTTTCAGAAAACTAGGAGTAACTGATTCTCTGGAAACATCCCTGAGCCAATCACGTCCATTTACCTACATTTTCAATGGCAGAAGCTGGTAAAAATAAAGACGAAGGAGTTTCAGAATAAAAAATCATCCTGAACATAAAGTAGGTGTTTCAAACCTACTGAGTGTAACTTTTTGTATCCTCAGATTAATTTTTCTGTGGCTCTTTCTTCTCTCTGTCATTAGTTTGGCAAACGTGAAAGCCATTTCCAGAATAATTTGATATTGAAAAAGCTGATTATTTTTTGCTATTACTGTTGTATCATTTTGTTATTCCTGATGAAGAAATTTTGGATGTAATGTGCCTCATCAGCTTAAGATTTTTCACTGGAATTTTGCCTGGTGTTCCTTCTGAAATGTGCTTATTTACTCAGATTTCTCAGGAAGCCAAACATCCAGAAGTAAAGAAATAGTTCTCAGTTGATGGTAATGTTAATAAAACCCAATTTGTATTTTATATATATTTATGTATGTATATATATTTATTTGGTACTTATATGCTGTTAACACATATCCGCTACAACTTTAAAATACTCTGAAATACATGAAGTGCTTTTAAATTTGATGTGGGAGCATATTAAAACAAATGAAAGTCAGCAGTAAATCTGGGACAATATTACTGAAAACCTGATACAGATATCTACGCTGTTTGCAGAGAGGTCTTTCTGTCAGACTTCGAATAGTTTTGGCTGAATTTTCAATGAAAGAGTTTAAACTATAGGAACAATAAATTTTTTGACTTGACAGAAAACATAGTTATATAGACAAATAACTGGCATGCCAGTAAATAAATGAAGCACATTTTCCAAACATCAGTAGATGCCTAGGCAAAAGCCATTTTAACAGGAACAGATTTTATTTTTTTTTGTGTGTGTGTATGTGTGCAGTGGCTCCTGTATAGTGTTTGGAAAATGTACCCATATGTCTACTCACAAATAATGTTCACCTGTAAGGAAATGCACACCAGGTTTATGGATGCTATTGAGTATTCCCAGTCCTACCTCTATGAATAATGATGCTTACATGCCCTCAAACATGAAAAATGCTCATCTGAATGCACTGAAGTAGCCTGACATACAGATTGTTGACATTATTTTTTAAAGAAGTATTCACAGGTGGAGTTGACAGTGTTATCCCTGCCATGCATCAGTGGGAAGCAGAGTTTTGGGGACTTGCAGAAAAACAGTTATTGATGTTAGCTAATCCTGGGAGTTTGCTTCAAAGTATTCGAGGGAGAGCAGCGAGGCTGAGGATTTGGATTCCCCAGGGTGGGCAATTGCTCACTGGTGGTGAGCCAGGTCGGAGAGAGGCTGCAGGGCCTTAGGCAAATAACTTTGCTGCCTGTTGCCTCTTTTCCCCCATTCGTAATAGCTGACTAGGTATAATTATGTATCTGTTGCTTTAGAAGATAAATTAGTTCGTATTTGCAAGGCAGATGGAGGGGAAAAAAAGAAGCAAGTTACCTCTGGTCTTTTTGTTCCCCTGTTTACTAACTGCCCCTTGAAATTGTTTTCCTTTGCTAGGAGAAGAATAAGAACTGCAAGCTGGTGTTTCTTCCTGACATACAATGTTCTTCTGAGCATTAAAACGCCATCGACCTTTTTAGCAGGGTTGACCGGGGTAAGCCAGAGTGATAGAAGGGAGACGGTGGGACAGTTCTGCACCAGCTACAACAGGTAGCAATTTGGCTTGCTGTGCCTGCATCCAAATTTCGTCTGTGGATTCGAGCCCTGAATCGCATGTTGCTAGGCGGATACTATTTTCAAACGTTTAAGGGAAGCTTTTGAGTGTAATGTGCACTTCTCTCCTTCAACATTTAAAGACTGCAGCAGTGGGAGAGGCATGCGGCATATCTGTAAAAGCCTGAAAGCTGATGAAATCTCAGTTAGATCTGTTATCTCCCAATGCTTTAGAGGTCTTCAGCTGGGAGATTAAAGAACAAGGTTACTGTGACAATTTGTTTACACGCAGGGAGAGATTAAGATCTCGTTGAAAAGGAATAAAAATAACATCATCTTGAGCTGTCACAGCATGAGACCCATTGTAATCAACACTGGTCTGATTTCAGGGATAATTTAAGACCAATTTATTATCTTAATTAAAAAAAAGAAGAAGGGAGAATTCAGTGTTTCAGATGCCAGTTGGACTGCTAAAACACAATGCCTCTGGAGTATCTACATTTTACACAGTTAGAAACTTTAAAGGTGTTCTGAAAGGGAAGCCAAAACAAGATGATATAAACGTTTGAGTCTGTCTTAATAAGCATTGGATTAATTATACACTTAACCACAGAAAAACAACTCCAGCATTCCCAAGCACACTAAAAAAAAATCAACACAGAAAGCATCATTTCTCAAAGTCTGTTTTGACCCTATATGGCAAGCAGGTGAAAATGAAATTAAAAAGTATGCAAAACCCTCTTTGATTATGTTTCATGCATAAACTTGAGCTGTTTAGTTACAATAATAAGATCATGCTGAATATTCCTCATGACTGCTGTTCTTGAAATTTAAAATCCCCAAGTTGCTGGTATCCACATAAATGCACAAGAAATTCAGAGTTCAGAGAAGGGCTTGCTGTGTTTCACAAGCATTCGATATCAAGCACTACTCAAAAAAGAGGCTATTTCTACTTTCTAATCCATGTAAAATAGAAAAAATCCATAGCTCTTCAAATAAAATGGAGGGGGGAAAAAAAAAGAAAACTAAATGGATTTGCATGGCCTGTTTTTGTGGTGCTTTTGCACTTGTTTCTAGCAAACATTCAAATGGTTATTTCTATCTTGCATGCTCACAAAAAGCAATTTTAGATTTGTTTCTCATGATCGTTCACCCTTGGAAGCTGATGATACGAGTTGCTATATGCTCATCCAGCTGGTGGAAGAAGATCAGGTGAGTCATACGGCAGAGCTCCTGGCACAAATAACAAATTTTAAAAGCGACTAGGGAGAAAAAGGAAATTTACCACAAGTGTATCTTTTAAACAGAATTTGAATCAAATCTGGCAAACTGGAAGAGTGTTTTCAGACATCTCCCTCAGAGAAAAAGGTGGGATGGGGCAGATGAATCACTCACTGCAATTTTCTCTGCTCTCGTGTCTCCTCAGGTCTAACCTACTGGACCACCCTTGGAGATTTTGTGTTCGGCTTTGAACCACTCCAAGCTTCTGAAACAGACTCAGACATGGGTTAACTAGAAAGCTGAATCCATGAGCACACAGCCAGAAAAAGGGGTTAGTCGGTGAATTCTCACCTAGATACAAAATTAAAAAGACCCAACGTGGTTTTGGGTGGGAATCTGCTGAATCCCAGTGCTCCAAGGCAGGCAGACTGTCCTGGCTTCTTCCAAGTAGAAAGGCTTTATAGCATCTTCAGCAAACTACCCCAGTGTTTCACTGCCCACAGCTTTAAGAAGTTTTACCTAGGGAATGATTCAGATACCTAAAGACAGGTCTCCACTGTCATTTTAAATCTCTTATGGTATCTTGCCAAGCCTATAGCCTCATCACAACGGTACAAGCCTCCCGCAGGTCGCTTATATCTGCCAGCCTGTCTTGGATATCCTTTAGGTCCCTGCATTGACACTAAATATATATAGGCACCTGAGTTTTTTCCCCTAACCTGAATCCTTCTTGCTGTAAAGTAAGCTCTTTACTTTCTGGCCTAGCCAGTATGGCTCTGGAGGGTAGAATATTCCCTTCTTTCATCTGTAACATTTCTGAAGACCCTCAGTTAAAACAATTGTGTTCATTCAGTCTCTTTTTTCACAGGCCAAATTCCCTGGAGCTCTGATCTTTCTGCTCTCCCTCTAAACCTGGCCCCAGCCAGCGCTGCATGGGCTGGAGGTCCTTCAGGAGTCTGGCAGGCAATACTCCTGCTTATACATGCTAATGTCATGTTTGCTTTGTCCACAACATCGTGGCACTATTCCCTCCTCTTTAAGTTGAGATCTGCTCTTCTCATGGCCTCTAATGAAGTATCACCACCTTGCTCGTCTCACCCTGTATTCACATACCTTATTCCTACTCAGATTTGGACTCTGAATTTGCCCTTGGGGACTGGTACCCTATTTTTTCCAGACCATTTTTCCAATTTATCAAGATCTATTTGAATTGCTCTCCTTCCTTTCAGTGAGCTGGCTGCCCACACACGTTTAATACACATATTTATTTCACCGGCTTTGACGAACACGTTGAACAGAACCAGTCAGAGGACAGAGCCCAAGGGAGCCTGCTCAGGATCGCTTTCCACTTTGACCCCTGATAACTTGCCTCTGCAATCCCCATGGTTCAGATCTGCTTTTCTATGCGGTCCTTTTATTCACTTGCCCCACTCAGGCAGTCATTTTCCTGGAGATTTGGGGCATGGTGTAAAGGCACAGATTTCAAAGCAATATGTCATTTTACCCCAGCAGAGGATCTGACTGTTTATTTCCCCTCTGCCATTGAATGCCTTTGTCCTGTTGCCCGGTGTATAAAGGCAATATGAATAACCCTGAGCCATGTGGAGGGGGAGGTTACTGTGACTCACACTACCATGCTTTTTTGTTCCCCCTTTGGTGCTGTATTGCCTAGTGCATGTCCTCACTCCTGGCTCTCGCCACAAAAGGCAGCAACAATCAACCAAACCTCCAAATGAGTAATCTGCTCACAAAGAGCCCTTTGAGTGCACAAAGTAGTTGCAGGGAGGAAACGTCCCACTGGGGAACCAGGTGGACAGCAAACATTCGCTTTCCATTACAAATGAGTTCAAGGGAAATGGAGTCACCCCAGCATGGGATGCCAAATCCGTATCCAAAGTTACTTCCCGCCATCCAAGCCAAACATACTTCCCCTTTCTCTCCCTCCCCATCTCCCCTCCTTGTTTACAAACACGTTTACAAGTACTTGATAGGTGACCTTATTTACTTAGTAACCTGTGGATTCATTTATCTTGAAATTAGCAGGTAATGAACTGGAAACCCTCAACAACCCTCCCACTAATTAACATGATAATAAGATTGTTTTGCTACAGAGGTACAATTAGCATGTATGAGCTAGAGGGGGAGAAAGATCAATAAAATGTCTGAAGGGTACTAGGAACCGGCTTCTAGAAGAGAACAAAAGGAAAGAGCTTTATGGGGTTACAACAACAACAGCAGCAGCAGCAACAACTTACAGGCCTAGTGCTTTAAAGATATCTGGAGTAGTATCTTTCCATTCAATTGCCTGTAAGTAGGGTGGCAGGACCTACTTACCTGTACGTACCTGTACCATGTGCTACTTCTTGCCATTCAGAGTATGTATGAAGCATGTATGAAGAGTATTGTAGACAAAATGTTCAAAAATGTGGAGGGAAAAAAAAAAAGGTTGGGGAAAAAACCAGAACCTATATATGGCATCTGTCCATAAAAACAATGCAGGTGTTAGATGGTGAAAGGGGATGACGTAGTCATTTACTGCCTGTAACCATGCCAGGACTTCAGCATGTATGTGGAGAAACCCTTCTTTGCTGTTCTATTGACTTTAAGGAGATTATTTGCGTAAGTAATGCTTAAACATAAATCTTTGCAAGATCATGCTTTTACATAGGGAACTGAATGGGAAATAGCAAGAAAAAAAATTGCACAATAGTTTTATAGCCGCTCTTTGCTAAGCCAGATCAGTTTGGCTGAAGTGAGCTAGGGAGAACTCGCATGCAAGGGCGATGTGCAGGTGGAGAGAGCTAGCTTTGCCAGCCGGTTATGTCTGTCACCTCAAAACCCCTGGTTAGGAGAGAAAGTGGAAGAAAACTGTGCCAAAGCAGCGGTATTCTTCCCCAGAGAAAGGCTATGAAGGGAACAGGAGGATTTTTCTTTTCTATATTTGTAGTTGCTTGTCTGGTTCCATCTACGTGGACTGGATCCTACACATCCACGGCTGTGTTGGAGGGAGAGGAGAGATATACAGCTGAGATCTGTGATATGGCTAGACGCAAACAGGGCGTAGGAATTAGTAGGCTAATGGAGAAGAAAGGGTATGGGGCTACAGCCTTGTTAGTCTCTCTACATCCTTCTGTGAGTAAATCCACACCTAATTATTGAAAATAAAATATAAATAGTACTCCAGCGCTTGGTGCACTGTCTGATGTCAAGCTGAAGAGCCAGCAAACTGTACTACTGCCCTTTTATGCAGATATTGCTTGATAAGTGAAGAACTTTGGCTTTCAGCTTGGAGGAGGAGCTTGGTTTAAATCTCTGCAGGTCTCAGTGAAGCTCAATAGGATTCTTTATTTTTTTTATAAGTTCCCATAAGTATTGGCTCCTCTACACAAAGCCATATTTTGCCCTAGATGACTTGGGAAATGAGATCATTCACAGTTGCTTGACGTAAATGGTGAGTGCTGAAGGCTGCAATCTGGCCCCAAGCTCTTTCCCTCACATCTGGCTTAGCCCCACATCTGTCCTCCCCATCTGTACTGACGCCTTCTGTCACCTCCGAAACTTTACATTGCACAGCACATTTCAGCACAGACACTGCTGAGGAATTTGGGATAGTCCTGCGTCTGGAGTACAGTCTTCAGGTAGCACTGATGACACCTGTGAATATTTTACCATGCATCTGATTTTTGAACGAATGTTATTCATCAGTCATTCGAGTTCACAGAATATTGTCTCCTGGCATTCTTTAGAGTGCGAGAGAGGAAGGAAAACTATTAATTACTTTTGATTGACGTTTTCCATTTGTGTGTGTGTGTGTAGGGGGGGGTTGTTGTGCATTTTTTTAATAGAACCTCAGGTTTGAATTGGGTAAACTGACACCTTGCAATCTGATCTGACAGCCCTGCTTTGTGTGGGAGTTTGTACGACTCCAAAATTTCAGCTGTGAGACTTTCTGCGTGAGCAGTCATTTTATTAGAAGTTTTGACACCTCTCCTAGCAGGGATCAGTGCCCGCTGTGTGAACGGAAACACCGAAAAGAGCATTGTGTGATGCAGAGTGGGAAGGGAATAAAAGAAGTTCTGTACCGAGTAGCTGAAATTAGCTCAGATGAAGATCTTTGAAGACCTTACCTCACAATAATAATAGAGGGAGACTGGGGGCCATCCCACTGTAATTATTGTCACGGATTTATATTATCGTTTAAAAATCACAGATGCCCACGTGGTTTTGTTGCATTTTGTTTCTCCTTCTGAATCTGCCTGTGTTCTGTTATTTTGGGATTAACTATTTATGATTTTTCTCTTGTAAGAGGGCAGCATCATCTTTGGCTTGTTCCAATTTTGTGACTTGAAATTTGCAACTGATTTGTTGGCACTGGGCTCTGAAACTGTTGTCTGTACCTGTATGGGGCGCACCAGGTACCTCAAGTGGTCCAGAGCTCGTTGGTGCTATGAATTGTGCCCATCTCTGTGGCCATTGATGGGACTGAGGAAAGGAGAGCGCTGAAAATCCACTGTTTAGTACTCGATTTTGTATTTCTGAAATAGAGAAATGCTGGCAGGACTCACTAGAAGTGTCCTGCCTCTACATGGGGTGCAGCTGGGTGAAGGTAGTTGGCCAAGTGACAAATACCTGAAGCAGAGACTGACTGCAGGAAGCAACATGAAACACAGGGATCTGACTCTGGAGGAGAAGTGCGCAGGGGCTGCACCTCGGAGGACTGACCCAGTCCTGAGCGTAACGCACAGACAGATCCTTCAAACCCTGTCTTCTGTTATTACTTTGTCCCCGTTAGCCAAGAGGGTGGTTTTGTGTTTGCCTGAATGTGATCTTGGGTGGGAAAGTCATGAGAATCAGTTACGTCTGAAATTTCCTGTCTTTCTGTCACATCCCTGCCATACCCTACCCATTGACTGGGGGCTTCTGGAACAAATTTTGGACTGCGGAGATGGAAAACAAAACCTGATCAATTGTAGCAACTAGGCTGAGGGTTTTGTGGGGAGAAAGGCTAATTTTTTTTTCTTGCTCCTACTCACCTGCCCTCAGCTAGGCTGAAAAATACCTGCGAAGCATTTGCTAGAAAAGTTCCTAGGAGTTCATTGTAATGAGCAATCCTTCTGGCCTAGATTTGTATCTTCCTTGAGAATAGGTGTAATTTTAGATCTGCTTTGCAAGCTCTTTTTTTTTTTTCTTTTCCCCCTTTTCTTTCCAATACTCCTCAGTACAATAGGAATCTTGTCCCATGGTGTGAAGCCCCTGCAGAGTTATAAAATTGTGTCACCTTCCCTGCCTCCCTTATAAGTTACTCTATGTGACACTATTAAAAAGAAAAACCACAGGATCTCCTGGGATCAAAACAATGTCCTGTTGTTATCTTAACACCACTCCGTTTGGCTTTTTTGGCTTTTACCTTTCATTTCCTACAGTTCTATGCAAGCAGAGCTTGCCTTGCATTGTGCTTCATTCCATGCATGCATTTTCTCAGAGAAGATGCTTTTATTTCTGAAGGATATGCTGGGTGGCCAGAGGTTTCAGATTTCTTCAGCAGGGATTCATCTCTTCCAGGAAGGGGGAGGTTGGAGTGAACAGGCCAGCTAAGAAACTTTCATCTCTTTGCAAGAAGGGAGGAGAGACTTAGATGCTCATCACTTCCTCAGATGAAGATTTAAGCTCAAGTATTAACTAATAAACTCCCTATCCTGTGGGAGTTGAGACAGGGTGTGTGGGGGAGGGAATGGATTGAACATGTGTGAGTTTCCCACTTTGAGCAGGAGTTTTGGTGGCCTGGAAAATGTAATGTGTTTTCCCTTGCAGATGCTCTGGAGTGTGACTCACAAGCCTTTGCAGCTCAGACAGTTTTGCAGAACGAGCTACCAGCAACCCCTTTGTCCTTCCTGTGATATTATTGAACGAGCTCAAGGTAACTCACACCTTAGAGCAACCTACCATTGTAAGTAAATTGCAGCAATTGGTGGTTTCACACTTGTTTTACATCTGTTCACTGTAGCAGAAGTTACCTGTGCAAGAACAGGTTTATCACGGTGTAAATGCCCAGGTCCAGAATACATCTACACGTTAAACCTTCTTAAGTCTATTTGAATGTGTGATGTGTCCAGTCGCATTTTCTTTATTACACATTTCTGCAACGTGATTTTATTTGTAACTCGAAGATCCTGCTATTATATATTATTATAACTTGAGGATGAAACTCTTCATAATGCTACCTTGCACTTACTGCCCACAAAGTGCCTGACAAATGCTAAATGGCTTTACCAGAGACCCTGGAGGTCATTAATTATAGTTATATCCATTTTACACATATGCTAAGTGAGGGTTTCAATAGTTTGTACTACAGCATGCAGTGGCTTGGTACAGTGCATGGAGTGGAGATAAGCACCAAAGTTTTCCACTAATCTACAAAATCTGCCTACGAACAGTCTAAAGTTAGTCTTTGAGCTCACGCACTTGGGGACTGGGCATGGAGCAAAGCACCAATTTTCCTGGGAGAGGCCTGCAATTACGTAGCCAACAATTTTTCAGCATCCTAGAGCTGTACTATCCCATGGCACAGAGCTGCCCAGAATTGAAAGGGGGCATTTCCACCTTGGCCCTTGATCCCACCCTACAGTACATGTCCATCACTGCTCTTTTTGAGAGGTATGCACAGAGCTGTGGCCAGGAGCAGCTGCAAAACTTCTGTGCAAAAGGGTCTTTGAAATGAGAATGATGAAGCAGGCCCAACACAATTGCAGTTTGGGTGTTGGGTTGTGGTTTTTCGCCCTTCTGGAAGGAGAAAAGAGCCGTAGAACTGCAGCATCCCCCATTTCATCTGGCACCCTGTACAGCTGCCCTGGGAACTGATGCCAGCTCTCCTTATGGACCGGAAGGATTGTTGGGGTGGAGAAGAGGCATTGCACTTCTTGAAGGTCTCTGTAGCAACGACAAAAGTATCTTACAAACTGTAGAAAGCTGACTCGTCTTGATGATGATATCATTATAGCGGAAAGCACATAGGTGAGATGCTCTACCAAGCCTCTGTTCTGTCCAGGAACTTATGTTCGCCTCCATATGTAAACACTTTTTTGTCATTACTAGTCTTTTACAGCAAAGTGTGTTTACTCACAGTTGTACAGAGAATGAAGTCGCTGAGGAGGAACCTGAGCCAGAACTGCTGCATCCCCATCTAGGACTCTATCCATTAAATAAGTCCCTCATAGTCTTAACTTTATGAACAATTAAAGCATTACTAAATTAATTATGTACTTAATTAATATGAAAAGGTAACATTCTGATGAAGTAGTATGTTGCAGGCAATCTCATCTCTCCTTGTTAAAGGCATTTTTATCCTCTTAAATTCCAGTGGCCCCTTCCAGCACTGGAAGGTGTTGCAGTTAATGTGCAGGTCCTGGCCCGTGGCTGGTGGACCACTGCATCAGACCAGCCTCCCCAGCAGTCAAGGCAGAGAGGTGAGCGCAGTCTGGCCTCTTGTTTCTACACAAAGACTTATTGTGATATGCATATCTACCATCGTCCCTTTTACCTTTGTGTGACATTTCTGAATGTTTTGAGGTTGCTTCTTTTTTTTTTTTTTTTTTGTTTATTTTAATTAAACATGACTAAACAATGATTCTCTGGGTGGGAATCATTCTTCCTAATAACCACAGTGTGCATACTAACTATACTGAAAATAAATCTTGTCTCTGACTAGTTAAAAATTGCAGTGATTTGTTGATGCTTTTTACCTGTCACTAGTAAGATATAAATATAAATAAGTAGAATTACATTTAAAATATCCATCACTTCACATATGGAGAGTGGCAATGAGTGGGCTGTAATAATAAAATATACTTTATAAGTGTCATAATCATTCAGACACCAGGAACTCATAAGCCACAGATCTGACATTCAGATGATGAATTGTGATTTTGTTTTAAAAGCCAGACATGTCAACTCCATGTGCATATTGGGAATTGTAGTTCAAGTGACCTCTGCTAAAACACTGACCTTAACAATGACTTTGTTTTACATTTCCCAGAAACTTTTTAAGTAGGTGTGATACTTTCCAAATGCAGTTGTTGCACTAATAGTAATATAAAGACATTTAAAATATTGTTGACACCTTTGCTGTGGTCATATATTATATGACACAGAAAATTAGATTCAGTGAATGGCTTAAAATTAATTCTATTTTGGGGTCTTGGTAACATCATAAGCCTCTTGAGATTCACCTGTGTGATATATGATATCACTGGATAAGATGATATTCTTCCAAAACTCTACAGCTCATCCATTCTTGCATGCAATAAATAAATACATTAAATATACATATGGAAGAGTGTTTGTATTGGTACATATGAAAGAGGATTAGATAACACTCAAGGGAAACTCCATGGACTGTAGGGATCTTAAATGTGATGGAGGAAGGTTGATTCAGTGGACTTCAGAGACCTGGATTCTGCTCCCCTCTCTGCTGCAAGTTCCTCCTGTGTGACCTTGGACACGCCATTTAAACCCAAATCTTAAAAGTATTTAGGCTCCTGATTCCTGTTGAGATGCCCGATTCATGCTGATTTCAGCAGGAATTTAAGATCTGAAAAGGAACTGAGCGCTAAAATCCCTTGAAAGATCAGGGCCATGTTTCTCTGGGGAGATACTACTAATTCACAGGGAATTTGCTTGGGTGAGAGCATAAAGGATGATAAGGCAGCGCGGTCCTCGGAGCTGTACAGATGTGTGAAGTCCTGTGGATTCCCTAGGAATAGCTGCATGCACTATATAGATATAATTCTAGTCATATCAAATGAAAACACAATTAAGTTCCAGAATTGGAGCTGATTGGCATAACAAAGCTGAGATTTACTGCTTCCTTCACCAGACCAGCGCAGGTTCTAACACAAATCATGCCTCTTAGCCTTCAATTTGATAAACTTTCAGCTATTTTGACATGTAGAGCCAACTGCAGCCTACTCCATCCTGACAAAAAGAGCCTAACAAATGGATTTTCAGTCACCCACTGAACAGAGCTAGATGACAGATCTACATGAAATCCTTTTTGGAGGGAAGGCAGCCTTTTAACTTGATTGATGAAATTATATCTAAATCTGGTAGATTTGGGACTTCAAAGGCATTTTTGCCTACTTAGGGCATCCCAGATGAAGGGAGTATGCTATTTGTACCAAACTCCCATGCTCAAGTGGTTTGCAAATTGACCCCTTTGTAATAGGTTAAAGGTTCCGCACTAGATAACGGTGGTTCATTTTGATTAATTATGTCAGGGAATTAATGTATGATTACTAACTTTTAGCAGACCCTGCTCTTTCTGACCTCGAGCTGCTTGTTTGTGTGGCTGGTTGTAATTTTCGACCAATGGGTTACGAGAGGTCACTGTGTGGTCAGCATATTTTAAACAAAGAAAAGGGAGGTGGGGAAGGGGGAGCAGAGAAACAGCAATCTCAGATCAGAGTGGATGGACTACAGTTTACTGGCCTGACAGGGGAGATTTGTTAAGTGTTTTAACAGTAGATTTTTGTACATTTAGCTTTTCCAATAAAATATTCTTCTGAAGAGCTAAGAGAGTGGCCTGGAAAGATGTTAGGAGGGTAATTTAACAGTTGAATGTTAAACCCATAATTGCACTTCATACTGGCTTCAATAGTAGAGAACCTTGTTAAAAAATAAATTGGGCAGTGTTCTGTTTAGCACTTGGATTGGCTGAGAGCAAGGCCGAAAGCTTCTTATTAAGCCAATGCCTGGGAAATGCTGCTTACAAATTTTTTAACCAATCACCGAAGAGTTAGCAAAGGTTGATAAAACAAAGTTTTGTGGGGATTTAGCTCCATTTCATATTTTAAACTCTTGGGTGGGTATGTGAAGCCATCTAAGAGTTTCTAAAGACTAGAAAGGAGGTATGTGAGGCCCAATCCTGTAAAAACCTCTGCACACTGAATCAACTGTATCCACTGTGTTCAATATCGTATTCAATAGAATTGCTCGTGCTGAAAGTGAAGACTAGGCTGCGGTCTTTACCATACATTAGCTATACTATGAAAATCATGGTAGACTACTGTGTTGATGAAGGGACTAGAACCAGGAGCCTTAAATTCCTCCAGTTCTTGCACAAACTCGTGGTCTGATTCTGGTAGAGATCTTTAGACAGGAGGATCTAAGCATGTACTTTTAAAGCAATTAAAGTAGGACTTAAGTTTTAGAGATGTTACATGATAAGACCTATTGGAACCGGAGATACTTATCACTTCTGAAAATCAAGCAATACTTACTGCTGGGCCTAAATATACATAGAATTAAGTAACCAACTGCAAATGTGAAAAAGAAATTGCTATTATCTTCCCTGGGCCTCACTCTTATGTTAAAAAATGGGTCTAAAATATCTACCTTGTTTATAGGAGCACTGAGAGGCTTAGTTCATTAATGTTTGCACTGTGCTTTATGGTCCTTAGATGAAAGGCACTACTGATGCTTAAAGAATGATTATTATTATAATACTTATTCTAAGAACAATAGGCACATTTGTTTTATTTTCCACTGAGCCCCTTCAAACACCAGGGTGTCCAATTAAGCTGTAATCAGAATAAGAGCTAGGACTTTGCTGTAACTTTTGCAGTTTGCTTTGGAAACCCCAGCTCTTGGTTGTATCTTTTTGACTACCCACTGAACACGCGGCTCTTTAGTTGGCTTTAGATCTCCTTAATTTTGTTGTTCTTGTAAAAATGTGCTCTTGGCAAACTACCTTTTTCAAGTTAGAGCGCTATAACAAAGCTTTGTAAAAGGAGAAAGGGGTTCTATCTGGACAAAAATCTGTGGTGTTAGTAGGGTCAGGAAGGAAGACTTAGAGCTAACAAGATGCAAAATTCACAGAGGAAGAATTGGAAGGGAGAAGGAGATGGGAAGGGTAAGGACAGTGAATATGACGAGAAGACTGCGTATGGAGACAGAGATAGCAGGGATGCCAAAGACACAGAGAAGCTAAAGTAAAGAGAAAAAGAAGTATTTGGAATTGTGTATACACACACATATACAAACCTGCATACACATCTGTTATGGTTTGCTAAAATTGCCTGGCTCTACTGAAAAGTCACCTCTTACAAAAGGAAGATAAACAAGAAGATTTAAGATTTGTTTTAGTGGCACTGGAAAAAGCAAATCTCAGACAGGACTGAAGGCTGAGCTCTTACAATCAGTTGGCACGCTGCTGATCATTGCTGATTGCCCTGCGGCTTTTATAGGCCAACCCACAATAAACATAATTCAAACCAGTGTCTTTTGCCTCTTAGTAAAGCAAAAACTTGTGTCAGGCTGATAATTTCTTAGGCCAGTGTCCTGTTCACAGAGGGAGCTACGAGCTGATACTTCAGGCAGAAGTAACCTACAGTGCATCCTGACCCTGCTCCACGAGTGACAACCAGAAATTCAGTTTCCTAGTCCCTGCTTTGACTATTAGATGCAATTGCCTCTTGAGCTCTTCATTTAATGGAAAGTCTCACAGCTGCTGTCAGAGCATGAATGTCACTATTATTTACTTATTTAGTCATTTTACAGTAGCGTTAGGGATCTCACGCAGGTCATTGTACACGCATTTAATAAATGGCAATCCTGCCTCAAATGATTTACAATCAAAGCTGTTGATTCAGGAAAGTACTTTGCACATACATGCTCTTCAAGTAATCACAGAAGCACATGGTAACTTGCTGTCATACATCAGATGAAAACTTCCTTCAATGCTATCTGTCCAGAATTAGGGCCTGAGCTAAAAACGTAGCAAGCTGTGGGAAAATAAAGAGTTGTAGGAGAAGTAAGGGTTTCAGGATGTGCTAGCAATGTTATAATGTTTTCAGCTGGGTTTTATAAGAAAATGAATTTATGCAATCATGCTGTCTTCTGTCTATCTACCTCTAATAACTCTTAAACTTGATGGACAATGTCAGCCGCGCTTGGCAGAAGGATAGGCAGCGCTGGATTAAACATAGGCCCGTGGGCACAAGCACAAAGTCCTCAGTTTATACAGTCGCTAAAGCGCATCTACTGCTGGAGCTTGCATGGCACCTGGGTGGCTGGAATTGCTCACTATGAAGTAGGAGGGTAAAACAACAGAGGCACAACCACGCTTTTAGCCATGTGAGAATCGACACTGCAGAAAGGTCAAAATACCAGGTTTTAGAAGTTCCACTTCTCAGGGAACCACTGGCTTATTTGTTTTTGAGCATGAGGCGATGAATTTCTGAGCCCTTTGAAGGTGAAGGGAATTTGGTGTTGCTTCCTATGGAGCTACGATTGTACGCTGTTACACAGCCAGAAAATAGTTGTTGCCTTTGTTAATAGGAAAAACCAAAGCAAATTAGGAGCAACAGTCTTTGGGACTGGTAGAGAACATGTCAGGCATTGGTTGCTTTTCACATGCTTGCACATCAGAGACTTGCATTTTCATGCTTGTGTGTGCCCAGGTTTTGGGTGCTTGCACATGCTCTGATTAAAGAACAACTCTGAACAATGCTATTTAATTTAATGATCTTAATAAGCACGTGGGGGGAGTGTCTACTGTATAGACACAAACAATGCTACATGCTTCAACATGAAACATAATTAGGGTGTGCAGTAAAATAAAGGGGTGAGGGGGAAGGGGACATTTTTTTTTAAATGAGAACAGAGGTGACTTCCAACAAAACTTCAAAACCAGCTTGGCTAACAATGAACATAGCCCCATTCTTTTTAATCATCAACAAAATCTATCACACATGTTCTTTCAAGTAAAGTTTATTAGAAAGAAATTGCTACTAGAGAACCACATGTGAGCTCTGACTTGGCAAGGTCAGGCCAGGGCAATAAACCCTTGAACTTTACAAATATGCAAAGCTGACATAAATAACAAATTAAACCCAGCCAGGTGTAGAGCTGCAGTGAGCTGCTTGCCAGAAAGATTCAAACTCTGGCCAGCGTGACCTCTGTTAGGTTGTGTGGAAAGCAGGGGCTTATCTCCTTGGCTTGTTGTCCATTAGGGTTCATACCTGTGGGCTCAGGTCACCTCCTCCTCATTAGCTTAGAAAAATTATATCACTTCATTAGAGGTGTTTGTTCAGCTTCTGAGCGTCCTCAGGCATTTGGATGCATTGCTGGGTGAGGGCTGATGTCAGAGCTGGAGACTGCCCTTGGCACAGGCAGTGCTTCTGCCTAGGTCCGTTGAGTTGTCTTTGAGGGATCAGTCCAGGGTCAACCAGCAAGGCAGCGTGTGGAGATGCCTGTGCTGCAGGATTTGGTGAGATAGGACAGGGAAGAGAGGACTGGGGTGTTTGACTGCTCTGCAAGGTGACATATACCCCAGACAGCTGAAGTCTGGAAATCAGTAAGCATAAACATACCACAGGCTGATTGGTCCTGTGAGCCCTCGGAGAGCCGTTGCTCATGCAGCTCACAGAATTACACATCACCCGAGCGCTATTTTGGATCAAGGTCCAAGAGGTGCTTTAGAAAAAGGAGCCAATCCTTGCACCAATTTTAGCCATATTTGTTGCAAACTCTCTGGGTAATCAGGACTTCATTAGAGGTGTAATTCTCACTGCAATCAATCACTGTATCATTCTGAGCCTCACTGCCAGATTTCCAGAGGCATTCAGCTGCAGATACACCATCTCAGTGGGATTTTCAAATGTCTCTTAAGCGCATTAAGCACCTAACTTCCACTGAATGCTCAAGGGGTTTTTAAAATCCCACTATGTGTCTCTCTACATCTTGCCCTTAAACAAGTGCTTAATTTTAAGTGCAGGTAGTTTCATTGATGTGTATAGTACTACTTGTGTGGTTAAAGTTAAACATGTGCTTAAATGCACAGTTAAACCATGGCTGTAATGGGTGGGGGAGCAATCTGATGCAAACATACAGTGTTTTAAATATAAATGTTTCAGTATTGCACCTTAATTTTTGGATACTGGTTTCAGGCAGAAGCCGTAAAAAAGAAATGTCTCTTTAGACTTGAAAATTGAGGAAATTAGCTCTGAGAATCACAAAAAGGGTATACTATGGCACGCTGGGACATGATGTTCTACAGGATCCCTTTACAAGTATAACCAGACTTTACAATATCTTTGCCACGAGAATTGCTTTGACTTTTTTTTTTTAAATGCAAAGCCAGACCTCTTACAAAAACACTTACGCTGAGAGGCAATACTCTGTAGTGACTACCGAGCTGTTGTGTCATCTCAAGCAATGCGTTTCACCTCGCCGTGCTTCTATTTTCCCTCCCACTGTCTTTACTATTTATATTATAAGAACTCTGGGGCAGGGACAGTCTCTGTGTTTGCATAGCTCTCTCCGTAATGGTGTTGTCTCTCCGCTGGGACTGCTCAGTTCTGTCATTAGTAAAATCTAGTGACTTCCTTAACACAATCAAAAAAACTGTAGGAATAAGCAATTGAAACCCCCCCTCTTTCTTAGTTACTCCAGGTTTTAGTTTTGCCTCTGAGTCACAGGTTAGGGCTCTTCAACACGTGAGGTTTGTATAGACTTGTTAAAGAGATCTGTCCTGATAAATGGGTCGGATGCTTTTTATAGAGTTCTCCACTGGGTCCACTCCATCATAATGAAGCTTCAACACAGGCCTCCACAGAGCTCCAAGAGAGAAATCCAGGAAGGAGAAAGTGAAGGGAGATTGGGTGAGTTTACACTATGTGTTAAGTGGAAGAGCTGCAAAGAGGTTGGGAGACTTGTCATGACATGCAATTAAAGGCTCCTCTGGGAGTGTCTGTATAAACTCCACACATAGCAGAAAGAAAACAGACAGCTGACAGTTGTACTGTGAAGTCTTAGAAGAATATACAGTGTTCACTGCTGACACTCAAAGGCAATTTTGCTGAGTTCTGTGAAGTCTAAACACTTTTACTTAGAGTTAGGGACAATTTCTGTCAAAGAAGAGCTTGAATTTCTGTTGTAGCTGTTATGAGTTAGCTTCCAGGAACCTCTCTTGAACTCAACCTGAAACACACTTTGTTTGTTTTAGTTATGTTTCCATTTGACGAAGGCCCTTGCTAGTGCTTTTTTGCCTTTGCTATTGATTGTGGCTGGAGCGTGTGACAGGTATCCCATCTGCCTGGGTTCCTGCTCAGAGCACATCCTGTGATTCTTGGGTCAGGCCTTTGTTGTGTGTCTCAGATTTTCTAGCAGGGGTGTGTGTGCGTGTGTGACACATCCAGAAGTGCAAATGGGAAGATACGGGGATAAGACAAGTTCTGCAGGACTTTGAGAACCAGGGAGCAAATAAATCTTGCCTGGAAGGACCCAGTTCTTAAATACCTTGAGAACTGTGTTGATAGCTGAGGCTGCTGGTTGGGAGAGGAAGGATAAGAGGAAACCTCTGATCTACCAACTCCTTCAGCCCCTTTTTCCATCATAGTGTTGAGAAGCCTGAGTGAGGATCTGAGTTGATTTGAGGTTGAGTGACTACTTGGTATATTTAACTAGAAGGAAATCTCCACAGGTCTGCAGTGGAACTTGCAGTCAAAATAGTGTGGCATAGTCAGTGGAGAAAAAGGCCCAAACCTCTACCAATATTTTTCAAAGCAAGAGCTTTAACCTATATTTCTCTTAGTGAACTGGGTGAGGTCCCCAAGCAACAGGCTGTTGGCTATTTTGGTCAAGGCCCACATTTACCATAACACTTCAATGCGTCAGTATTGCAAGGTGGCTTCTATTTACTCCATGAAGATCTCCATTCAGTGCCAGGGAGTCTACTGTTTCTCTTATTCCTGTAGTTACCAGAACAAAAGGGATGAAGTCACAGGTCAAAGAAGTAGAGAGAGAAATGATCCTTTCTTTGATTTCTTTTGGCATTCCATGTGCATGTCCTTAATAAAAAAAGAAGCAAGACGTACAGAACCCAAGCATCATTCACATCATCAGAGACATTTTCACAAAATATTCTGGCTATTTATTTTTGGGATGGGATGACTACTATACAAAGACCTTAGAAGTCCTATATAGGGAACTCAAGTAGATTTTTATTTTTTCTCAATATAGGGGAATGGCAAATGAGAAGAAAACCACTTGGAATTCACCAGAGAATTTAGAGTGTAAATTTAATTTATATGGGAAGACTGTGGTGATGGGAAATATAGAAAACTAAGTTTTCATGGTTGGACCAGGCTCAGAGCCTAAAGGCATATATCACTGAAGAGTATTAAATATTTAAAAGAAGGTTTATTTAGAGTCCTCAAAACTGACAGGATCTTAAATACAAGATCATATGGCAAGAAAGCTCAACATCATTCTTGTCAGGGTGAATTAACTGTGGTATATAGCCCTGTATAAATAAGCAGCCATGGAAATTCCCAGCTTCTTTTAAAGTCCTGAAAAACAAAATCATCTCCACTCAGAAGACAAAAGAATAAGGCCAGGGTAAGAAGAAAGAGGATAGACTCAAGCTTTCTGAGCAATTTTATCAGCACGCATGTCTCAGGTAACTCCTCAATTATTTTAGTAGCAGAATACAGAGGAATTGTATTTCAACGGTCCATTGTTTATTGCCCAGTACAACTGGCATTGGTTGAAACGAATGACATTTATAATGCATTTCATAGTACAATTTTTCAGTTAAATCTTTCCCTTATAGGTGTTTCTTTGAGCTTTTGGGGAAGTGCTCCTCCTCAGGGGAGGAAGTTGCTATTATTATTGTAAGGAGATTCAGCCAGGCTGTACCTGAGAGACTCATTGAGAGTATTCAGCTGTATCTTTCTTTTTTAATCCTTCTCACTACCGCATCCCCTCCTGCCTCAAAAAATGGCTCCCTTTTTGCTTAGATTGCTGAAATTTGTGGCGACACAGAAAATAGTTCGGCCCAGTAAATTACGATGAATACCAGTGTGTTTGTCATGCTGGTGTAAAGGACAGGGGACTCTCCCCCAGGAATGGTAGACCCTGGAAAGGAGCCTTGGCCAAGAGCCGCAGCGATGTACGTGCCGTGTTACGGCAATGTGGACCTCCTCTTACCTAATTTGTGCATCACAACATGTCTTGGGAGGGCTTTAAAGATCTTCGCCACACCAAAAATTCTCCTTCCTAAGCTAAAGCAGAGAGCTGCCAATGTGGTATTTGTACTGCTGTGGAAGCCTCTCTCCAGAAGGTCAGTGGGGGAGTGTAATCAGTTTAGAACTGGATGTTGTAACTTACTTGAATGAAAGATTTTTTCTAAAGGTGACATTAAGATGAAATATTTAAGATAAACCAGAAGATTTGACTGGAAATTCACAATGTCCCTCTGAAACAGTCCACGCTGATTTACTGATCTTCCATTTTCAATTTATGAGCTGAGACCAGAGTATACCACTGGAGGATGAGAATAGAGTAGTCATATTAGAGCCAGCTCATATATCCTACAGACAGACTTTGGAAGAATTAGAAAGTATAATAAAGTGCTTGTCCCTTTAAGACACTGCTTGGCTCCTTGCCAATTTAGATCCTGGAGCATTAGATATTTTAAAAGCCCTTAAAACTGTCTCTCTTTTTTTTTTCCTTTTTTTTTTTCTTTCCCCTCCTTGTCTGAGGTTTTCACCTTTTAACAATGAAGAAACAATGGTAGGAGCATCCTTTGCTTTACAGCTTTCTCCCCCTACAGCTTACTGAGGGATGAATTCTGTTCCCCATCACACTATTTTAAATATGAGATAACTCTTTTGAAGGCAGAGCAGGTATATGGCACGCATAAGAGAGCAAAAACATATCTTGTTTTAAAAAGCAAATTCTTGGTTTTACATAAGAGCAGTAACACTGGGATACACAAAGGCACCCAGGTACTTTTCAAGCATATAAATACTGCCAGGGCACAGCAGCGACCTTTGGTCTCTGACATTTTCAGCTAATGGTCACCGTATGTGGCAAAAAAGCTAACCCTGCAATTGCTGTGGGACCTGACTGGAGGTTTGGATGTCTCCTTGGAGGGCAGCCACCTTACCAGTCAGCTCAATGGCCCGTGGGTCAAATGCAGAAGGTACCAATGTGGGCTCTACTGCAGCACCCAGTGTGATGCGCTCGATGCGGCTTCTCCCCCCAGGGACAGTCAGAGGGCTTTAAAGATTCCGTAATGTTCAAAACCAACCCCTCTTCTAAGGGCTTGAATGCCTAAATAAGGATTTTGTTTGAAGACAGTGTCCCAGAAAGTTTTTTGGAGGGTTCTGTTTTGGCTGAGCCCTGCCGTATAGTTTGATGCAATTCACAAAGAATTTGGGGAAAGAGGAAAGGTGGTCTGGGGAAAAAATAAACCAAAAGAAAAATAACAGGTCATAAACCTGGGGTCATTTTCTGAACAATACAGAGTAGAGAAAGGACCTAGGGATCTTTTTGTGTCATAGCAGATGAATGGAATCTTGTGATTCACTCTGCTATTTGCTGTTCCTTCAGACCTGACTTTTCTACTGTTTGCGACTCAGGCAGAGATCCCCTCCAGTTTTAGGCAGCAATTTCTTCTCATGCAGTGGGGAGATTAAGCCTGCTGAAAGACCTCTTTAAGGGAGGATTCAATGTTCCTTTCCTCTCTTCCTGGAGATTATAAGATAATGCATCTGGAACAACATTAGCTCATCCAGGTCTGTGGTTTTATTTTTGATAATCAAATCCCAGCAATCTCATTCTCCATCTGCCTGAACATACTTTTGGGTAAGGGGTAGATATCAGCTAGCACACATGGCTGTGGTCAGATATTGTGAGATCTTCTAAACATGAATAGAAAATTTCCGTCCTCTAAGTTATATCTAAACATTCCTTTTTCTCTTGTGCTGTATTTTCTTTCTGCAGCTGAGAGAGTTATGGTAGTTCGGGCCAAGAGAACATGTTTATTTCTCCTTTGGTAGTGTTTACTCAGCAGACTCCCAAACTTGGGTTCAGGCTGCATTTACTCTCAAATGAGAATTATTTTGATGGCCTCAGCCTTATTCAATATAGTGCAGTGTCTATTTGTGTCAAGAGCTAGCATTAAGTCATTGTCTGTCTGGATTAAGTGTTAAGGGTACAATGAAGAGTCTGTGGACGTCTTGTTAGGAAACAGCTGGCCAAATGAAAGTAGGCTTCCTTCTGAGCCTCAGCAACATCTGCATTCCTAAACAACAAGAGTATTTCTTACAAAACCAAGTGGGTTTTCTGTCAAGTTTAGCCTAGAAGTGAGATAATTATAGGAAAAAAGCTGAAACACATCTTAGGAGCTTTTAGGAGCTTATGACACTTTGTTTGGCCTTTTGTGAAAGCTATTAGTCATTTATCCCCTTTCAACAGCAGAGCACTGGCGTGCAACATCTGTGCTCTGCTTCACCTTAGAGCTTCCTCAGCATCACTGCAGCAGAGATGGAGTAGGTCTTCCTCCTACTAGCATCAGCCTCCTGTCCTGGGCGTCTGACTCACTCTGTCTCACAAAGTTTTGTATTTTGTCAACGAGGACATCACATTTTTAGTGACTTACGCAAAAGTAATTTTCTTATAATGTTAAATCTTTCTAGTCTTACAACATCTCTAATTATTAATCATACATTTAATAAACAAATCCATAAAGGACAGTAGTTTCAATTATGTTCATATAAATTATGAAGAGGTGTAAGATTTGTGCTATCTTTTTGATCAGTCACGATGCTCTGATTTTTAACCTTATCTGAAGCTCTCTGTCAACAGCACTTTTTTTATAAAGCAGGGCATCTTATTCTAAAAACCTTCAAGATCAGTCAGTCCTGTAGAAGATATTCTCAATGCAGCTTTCACGTTGTCCAAACATATTTATTTTTAAAAGAGTTCTAAAGGAGTAAAAATCCATTTTTTTTCTCCTAATGAGACTAGATTTTGTTAATGTTTAAGAATCGTAACAAAAATAATAGTGCTTTTTTCAGTAAATCAACTAAATTTTAAAGTTTTATTTTTATTTACATGAAGTATTGGTTCTCTCATTTCAAATTTTGCTCAGAATGATTGTTTAACAAACTGATCTTCAGGAGTTGCCTGGATTCTCTGTGGTGTTAGAAAAAATTTCAGCTGCTTCTTTTGCTCAACTTTTTTCCATGTGAGTTGCACATATCCATGAGATGATGATAAGCAGACTGGGAAGGGATCTGAACAAATTGCCCTGCATTTTATCCCTCAATTATACAAGGTGATCTTATGAAAACAAGAAGTGAAGTCTTGAAGGGTCCCTGAATGGCAATGGGAAATAATTCAAGCCAGATTGTTCCTTGTTAGTACCAAAGAGAGACTCCTATAAATTGGTTAATACAGAGTGTTCATCCACATCCTTTACACTTAAAGAATCATTTCTTTGGTTTTCCAAAGTAATCGAAACACTCAGGTGTGTTAGGAGCCTAAATGTCAGTGAAGAATAAAACACTGGAGACACAGAGCATTCGAAAATGTCCTGATGGTGTGGTGAATCCTGACTATGTAGCAGCAACATCAACCAAGCAAATGAAATGTCTTCCAAGTTATGAAGTCTGTTATCATTCAGAGGATGAACTGAGACAAATCAAAGCGGCTTCGTGACAATTCATCTGATAGTCTGACTGTCAAAATAACTGCTTTATAAACTACAGGAGGATGTGTGTCAGGGCCTTTGCCATCTCAGATCTGTAGAAGAATGGAAAAATACCATAGTTAGTTATCATAATAATATTTTTCATTCACAAAGATTTTCAGCAAGCCTATAGATGTAGTTAAGTGAAAAATGTGCCCGGTCAAACCTGTCTACCTTTGCAGATAAAGACTACTTACTCCATTTAAAAGAAACCACCCATTTGAGGTTAGATTTCTGTCAAGTTAGCTCTTCACTTGGTGAAAGCACATGGCTACTGTTTGGGTGTCCATATCACTTCAGGTACCTGCACAATTGAGTCATTCCGCAAATTGGCACGTATTCACAAATAGTAGTGCAAATAGTTTAAAATGGAATCTGGAAAGGAAGTGTTTTTTCTTCATCATTTCTTGCTACAAGTCATCGTACAGTTTGTATAGCTGCAGCCAGTTCTGGACTATCATCATCACCCTGCAGCCCAGGTGACTCCCACACGTAGAGGTAATCACCAGAATAGTCACCTCCAAATATTCCTTGAGAGAAGCATTTGCAAACAGTTGTAGGCTGCCACTTGATCATATAGGCTGCTAGCAAATATTTATGATTAACAAACACATTGTGAGGATGCTGGATTGATTCACAAACACTTTTTGGCACTGAAAAAACTATCCAAATACTCAATAAGTAATATTTGAAGGGAATAATTAGAACAATTCTGTAGACAAGCTACATCTGAAAACCACATCTCAACCAAAGTGTCTTTGGAAGTGGGATAAGGTGTTCAGTTTTACCTATAGCAGCACAAGCCCTATGTAATTAAGAAAAAGTGGAAAGTGCAGAATAATTTAAATGATTCAAGCAGGCCAGGTGAATTTGAATTTGTTCAAGATGAGGACTGCACAATATTTTACTAGAGGTTCTCACGTAGGACACAAGATCCCAGAGAATGAATTAATGCAGGGGGACTTGCTCTTTTCCTTTCTCATATGTAAGGTTACTCCTCCATCGGCACGGTTCCTGCTCTGCTAGCTCATTCCTGCCTCAGGGGAAGGACATTATTTACTAAATCTGTTTTGGGTTTTAAATAGGAGGTTTTGCATTGAAATACATGTCTGAGCCAACCCAGCAGAACTTGTGAGATCTGACAGGAGCAGAGGAGAGGCAGCGGTAGACCAGAATGGCTGCCCTCAAAAAATAGGAGATAAATATTACAACTGAAAGGAAACCTCACTTCCTGCATTTGTGGGCTTTGTTAATGTGTAACATGCACATATTATAACTACTTGGTGACAGGCTCAAAACCCCCTCCGGCTTTGGGATTCTGTTCACTATTTTTAATCATAATTTAGGTGTGAGGGTTAGGATTAACAGCAGGCAAACATTAACCATGGCTGTTGGACCTCAGTGAGCCTACCAAAATTGGAGAGTGCGTTAGCCAAGAGAATAGTCATTGGGGAAAAATGAAACTCAGATGTATTGAAAATGTAAAAGAAAATTGCAAGCAGCACAGGGAAGGAAGTTGATTGGACAAAAATAGGGAACCTTTGCAGCTCTTGATAGAAAAGGTGAAATTCAGTGAGAAAAAGCAATAGAAAGAAGGAATAGGAGAAAACCAGAAAATAATGATATGTCAAAAGGATGCTTATCCTCTGCAAAGAGGGCTCTGAACCCACAAAACAAGGACACAATTCATATTATCGTCTCTTGGCTTTGGTGCCTTGCACTGTGGCAGTGGAGTAAAACTCAGGGATACAGAGGAAAGCTATGGTGATGTGGCGTGGATAGGTCCAGAAGATGGCTAAGCAGGGTGAACAGGAGGAATGTAGGAGAGCTGTGCGTTATTTGTTAAAGACAAGAAGTTATTGCTGCTTTGCCAGGTGGGTTGAGACAGAAATCTCATACCTCTGAAAGTAATACCAGATCCCAAGGGCTGGCTACATGGAAATCTCCTCTATCCACAGCGTTCATTAGGCCATTTGCCTCTATAAAGATCAGACAAATTTATGTTGAGCTAGGTCACATGAGGCCAAAACCTCACCTGCTTCAGGCTTTCAGGACTGTACTTTAATGACAATTTAGGATCTAATGGAAGGCCAGGGAAAGGGTCATTTTATATATGGAATATACAAGTATCTAACGCTGAAATGATGTAATATATCTGATTGCACATTATGTATAAATCAGGATAGCTCTTAGTAGAAGGACCATATGTTCTCCACCCCAGCGGAGATTTACACAGATTCCTGGGACTACCTGTCCGGGTTAAGGCTATGTGACTCTTTCTCCCTTCCCGAAAAGCTTGTCCGCAGCACTACAGTCAAGCTGGTCTTAAAAAAACAACCAACAATAGCAACAACAATAAAAAAAGCCCCAAAGCCAGCAAACGTGTAGTCAGGCATTGCTGCCATAAAGCTCGGCGCTGGCATTCTTTAGGAGCGGGGGGAGTTGCTGCGTTCCCCTGGAATGCGGCGAATGGCTTGTAAATTAGAGTCCCTAATGAAACCGCACTGGTGTCCAACTGCAGCAATCATCTGGTTAAAATCAGGCAGTAATTCCACTAATTTTACTGCCCTTCTCCCAGCCCTCAACGCCTCATTTAGGAAAAAATGTTTATGTTCCCCTCAAAACACCTGCATTTTAACTCGGGTCCCCAAAGCAATTATTTTTATTTTATTTTATTTTTAAGACTTTTTGTTGTGAAATGCAGCATCCCTCCCTTTTCTGAACTGAAGCACATGAATGCCCTGGGATTCCCAATCTTCAGACATGTTTAACTAGCACTGTTTTTCTTGCACACTTCACAAGCTTTGCTATCCTATATATTTTCTGCCCACAGCTGCTGTCCAGAAGTGTTTAGGATATATTTTTTCCCCCCTCTCAGTAAATGATGAAATAAAACTACGTAGAGCTGTTTACATTGTGACTAAGGAAGTTAAGGTTGATGGAGGTGATAGTGACTGACACTTATCCAATTTCAGGCTTTCCAAAACGTCTGTGGCTCTTATCATGATTTAGTCTCTACCAGACCTTGTAGACATTAAACAGCAAGAATGAGCACTATTCTCACTCAGAAAAAGAAACATTATATAGTGGATGCTAGAACACTACCATGATGTGCTGTGAGATCTTACCATCTGCTATTCCATTAGGGTGAGTTATTCATTTTGTCTCCTTGGTTTCATGTTCATTTAAAGCTTTGATAGATTATGACTAAAGATCTCCTTCAAAAGTTGTAAGCAGATATCCCCAGCCTGTGATGATACAATTTCTTGAAGCACAGGCATCCCAGACAAGGGAAATAGGATTCCCATAAACAGTCAAGCATCTTCCTTTCTCTTCAGTCCTCACAATCCTGACATATTTGGCCTGCTAGCAAATTCTGGGAGAAAATAAATAAATACAGGGGCCCACCCATTTCCCAGCCATCTGAGAATATCTCCATCCAGTTTACTGGATTACTACAGTCTTCTTAATCAGAGCAGAGCTTCAGCCAGGCCAAGATGTGCCGGTGCTGGGGTATAGATCATCTGCTCAAGACTCCTTGGTACAATAAAGCCATACCAGGTAGGCAAAACTGGGAGTAGGACCAAATTCTCACCCTGTTTCACCTTGGAGAATAAAGAATCAAGGCTATGTAAAGTACTGTAGCTATCCATATGAATGTTTTTTGCAGTTACAACTGGATGGAATGGGAATTTTCCATACTAAGCAAATTGGAGGGGGGACACTAATTTGTTGAAGGTAAATGTTAAGCTTTCTGTAGGTAGCAAGGAAAATTCTGGCCATGATGACTTATGAAGCAGCAGGTCAGGGCAGAAACAAAGCTGTAGCTTTGAGGCACTCAAGTGTGGGGCACCATCTCCCCATTCCCACTTTCTTGCCTTCGCACCAGTGTAGCATGCTCTCACTGTTAGTAAACCTGGAGTCAAACATGGCTAAAGGAGAAGGGACAGGGCGAGTGGTTTGTTTTGGTTGCTGGGTCATTTGGGAAATGGCAAAATCTTTGATCTCCTCCCAGTAGGAGAAGATATTTAGGAATTTAGATATTTAGAAATCTTTGCTCCCCACACCACCAGAAAACTGTTTTCTTCCTTGTGCTGCTGCTGCTTAGACAATGTAGTTATTCTGGACACATGGCAAACTATTTAATTGGGAAGGTGGTGTGCAAATCGCAGCCAGGGGCTGATGGAGACCCACGGATCCAGCATTCGACAAGTACACAGAGAAGCTCCGCCACCCCTCTGGGAGGGACCTTGCCCTTGCTGAACTGGAGGTTCAGCAGAGCAGAAGCTGGTCATATCCACCAAGGGCTGAAGCCCATGATGAGATGAGGAAAGCAGAACAAACCTGACTCCTTGCCACACCTGGTCCCAAGAGATTAAGGAAAAGGAGAAAGGGCTGTTGACAGCACCCAGAAACACTGTGGGGGGGAGGCAGTAGCTCAGGCAAACCAGCAAAACCAGGGCCAGGCTTCATCTCAAACTTCAAAGAGGAAAATTCCTCAGAGCTAATAGGTCCCAAATCAAAATATGGCCAGGTATGGAACATGTGGTCACCACAGCATGCTGGAGGCTGCGAGAGGTGAAGGTTTCCAAAAGCAACTGGGATTCTTCCTCTTTTTCTTTTTTAATATTTTTTGCTTGCCTGCTTTCTTTTAGTCTTTGTTTTGGCCTCACTGTATTTGAACTCCCTTGGACTTGATGGTGCAGGCCTACAGCTGAGCAGAATATACAAATGTAATCCCAATAATAAACGGGAATGAAGGAAATATCATATTGAGCACTGTATCACATTCAGTTTTAATTAAAATTATCACAAGCAGATTTATGTTCAGTATAACTTTTCCTGCTGTTTCCAGGTTGTATTTATCTTCTAATTTGATTGCTTTTCAGTGCTGTTTATGAAAGCTGCCTCCCAACCAGAGATAATGCTGCATTTTAACACTTTAGCTGAATTTGTTCTTTCAATGAGCTTTCTGCTTTTTGAATTTTTACTCGATTTGACATCTTTCTGAGAGCTGGCAGAAGCAATGAGTAGCTTGATGGTTTAAAACGTGCAATCGTTGGAAGGCAGGGAAGCAGCCTCTCCTCAGCTGACTCTTATTATGAACTCGCTGCTGGGACTGAGACTCCAAATCAGCAAATAACATCCCATTAAGGTCAAAGAGCCTGTTGAAGAGTGTGGTGTCTGTATGAGGAAAAGAGAAGGTAGAAGAGCTTCCTGTCCAAGATGTTAGAGAAAACCTATTTGAAGGCCTAATCTTTGAATTTCTTTGGGGAATATCATTCTTCTTCTTTTAATTTGAATGAACTCAAAGCTTCAAACTCCCAGTATTTCTTTAGATGCTTAGCTAAAATGTACCAGAAGTGATAACGGTTCCCTTTTACCTCTGAGATTTGTAGCTGATTGAGTCATTAATAATCTCCTAATTTCTATGTTTTCCTTTCTTTCTGTCTTCAGGGATCTCTGGAAGCTAAATAAAAAAAAAAAAAAAGGTATTTTACTGGGAGCTTTTTTGCAGTTTGACAGGTGAGAAGGAGAGAAAGAAACGGCTTTTCATAAGGAAGCAGCACAGCTAAAATTAAAAGTAGGACTTGGCTCTTAACAACTCTAAATTACTACACAATTTGAAACCCACATTTCACTGCTTGACTTTTTGCTTTGAGAAGTCAAACCAGAACCCCGAACACATCCATTCTCAAACCTTGGGAGATTTCACATCCTGATCTGAGCTTTGCAACATGCTCCCATTTCTGATTAATGCATACCAATCCTACTCTGTTATAAAGTCAAATCAATGCCAAATGTGGTGGTGATTTTTTGATAGGGAATAAGCAACATCCACCAATATATTTAACACAGGTCAGTAGACAGCCTACAGTCATGACAGTCTTGAACTAGTGACCTAGAAATGAAAGACTCCTTAATCCCTTTACCAAATCCTAAACCACTCAATTCCTGCCCCACCTCAGCAAGCAAGATCTTTTATAGATGTGCTGGAGGGTAATATGTAAGCCAGCAGAGTGTAAATTAAAGAGGAAAAAAAGGCTCTACTTGCAATAACATCATAATTGTGGAATTTGAGAAAATAAGGGACTCAGGAGAGGTCTTCAGTCAGCTTGTCTCAAATTCAGTGCAAATTTATTCTGAGAATATTTTGGCACCTGCAAACAGCCCAAAACTTTTATAAGCATCATAGCAGGGGAAAAGTGATGCAAGTGAAAGACTGCAGATAGACTCAGAAAAAGGTCTTGATTGTTCATCTGACCTGTTGGCTTCCTCTGTTGCTGCACGGGTTTACTTTTATGACTGTCTAACTCCACTGATTACCACGATGACATTACGAAGTAGCACTGGCATACAACTGCAGTGTTTAATCAGAGCCCTTATTTCAGCTCGCAGCTCTTCAGGGATGAAACTCACGCCTTGGAAAAGAAGAACAGCAGCCACAGCCCATTCATCTCTTAAATCCTCTGTTGTTTAATCTTGTATCACTTGAATCTTCATCTTTGTCCTGGGATTGCCATCTGAAGAGGTTCTCTTCTGCGTTTTCTTGGTCCTTCTCATAGGTCCTGACAAGATGTACCATAAGAAAAGTATAAATTTCAGAAGCTGTTTCCTATAACATAACAGAACCTGAAAAAAGGAGTGGGTTTGAATTCTAATTGAATTCAAAGCCACACAGCACAGAGCAACAACAGCAAACTCTGTGCCTGTACAGTTGGAATTTTGCTGCCAAATGTGGTTAAACAGTTTTTCACTTTTCCCCAAAACATGAACATTGTCTAAGTAGAAAAGTATTTCCATTTGTAGAAGGGACTTTTTTTCATTTTGTACATCTGCAGGCATAAAAGGACCATAATAGACCACAAATTAGATCCGGGAACTGAAACAAGCTCAGCTTGTAACTGAGACCACAGGTCTGTAAAAAAACCTATAGCATCATTTTTGGGTGAGCTCTTTTTTTTCTTGTTTGTTTGTGTTTTTTTTTCTTTTATGGCAAAGCAAATGAAAACTCATTTTATATTCAAATATGACACCATCTGTTCCCTGAGTTAGAAAAACTGGGTGAACTGATCCAATATACATTGCGCTAGAAGGAGGGGAACAAATGCGGAAAATATCTCTTTCTCTCATCTCTCTCCTGTTTTGTGTCCCACTGTTCCATGACTTGACCACAAAGGACTTGCAGATGGCACATGAGTGTTTTTTTTCTCTGTTTGATCTGGTCCCTTCACTCTTCTGGGCTAGAATTTTCCCTTTCCCAGTGCGATCTGTTGTCCGTCTCCTCTTCCCTCCGACACAGCCTCTCGTAATGCTCTTCCCCCTGAGGTGACGGAGATCAGATCATGCAGGACCGCTTACCAGAGTCCTTTGGCATACTTAGTCTTAGGGTGGTGACGATGCTGCTGGGCACGAAGATGAGGTGGTTTGTCATAGGTGACACTTGCCTCACTGCTATTTGTGTTCAACTCTTCCACTTCTTCTCCCATGATCCCACATAGTGGAGGAGGCTACCTTGCAGTAACGGCTTTGACCAGTACAGCGACCAGGACTGCATCCTTAGGAGCTGAATGTCCCAGTCCCAGCTTCTGGATCAGTCCTGTGAAAGTCCCTTTGATTTTTGGCCATGGCTATTCGGAGCCAGGAACAGAATCAAACCGATTCCTTGCAACCATATGACACACTGGACAATCATTGGGCAGTAACTAAATGAAAGGAGGAAGGGGACAACAAAAACCCCACCATGTATGTAAATCTCTGGGAATGTGAAAAATATTCCTATATAACTTTTAAGCTCATCAGTTGAAACAGCATGACAAAAATATTCTGCAACAACCGCTACCCCCACCTCCCTTCTTAAAAAAAAAAGAAAAAGAAGATTCCCTAAGCTAGCCTGAGCCTGACAATGGCTGGTTGTGAGGCATATGTTAAACAGTTTTCAGCTAACATGGGCAAAGGAAATCAGCTACGAAACTGTATTAAGACTACTGTAATCTGCATAAAAATAAATTTGGGTATATTCCCAACATGCAATCACGCTGTGGAATTGCAGGAAGTGGGCTAATGGGAGAGAAGCTTTGCTTTCCCTAAAGAAAGCCTATCCAGGATTATTTTTTTGTAAAAATAAAGCTACTTTCATATTCTTCTTAAATTGCCGTCCTGTGTTTGGAGTTGAGTGAATAGTTTGTATTAAACAATTTCCTCTGTGAAATGAACCTTATATTATTATTGCTCAAGGACTGTTGATAACATGCTGGGGTTTCCTGCACTTACTATTCGTTTCTAATTGTTCAACAGCTTGAAATCATATATGTATATTCCTTTAAGGATCGATCCAGGTTTGGGTTGAGTGTTTGATACCTCTGCAGCGTTGGAGCTGTGTCTGTTATGGTGATGGGCTCCTTCACTTTTCCATGCCCCCTTCAGGGGGAACGTGCTGCTGAGGACCCCAGAAGTAGAGCAAATCCAAGAATAATTGCTGCTGGAGTTGGGCTATGGAGAAAGCAATGCAAAAAGAAAAGGCTGTGTGAACTTTCTCCTGTGCTTGCTGGAGCGGGGGACATGGCGTAGCTCCTGCGAGCAGGGACCATCACCCAAGGGGACCTTTTGTACCTCTCTACCGTTGTCCCCTGGGTGGAAGGCAACAGGCTGCTACAACCGGCCACAACACAGGCTTCCCAGTTTGCAGGAAACAGGTTTGTTTTTTGTTATCCTTTTGGCTTTACTCCCAATTGAACAGCAACCAACATTTTTTAAAACTTGGAGCGAGGCAAGGCCTCTTGTGTTTCCGCCTGGGAAATCCTTGGGGCTAATGGGGCACACATGGCGAGTGCCACCGCAGCCTGCTGCCAGCCAGACCCTGGCAGCGTGTGCTGCCGCACAGCCACGGGACGTCGTGGGGACCCCCTGGGCACTGGGGGTCTTTGCCTCGGCCACCCCTTGCTCCAGCCCTGTGGTTCAGAAATCCTGGATGACTGGCCAAAACATCATTTTTTTTGTCCAGACAAAATTCCCATTAGGAAAAAGAAAGCTCAAGATGTTCAATAGCTTGGTGACGCATCATATGCTCAATCAAATGGACATGTTGCTAGGTTTGCTGCTAAATCCAAGGATGTTTGAGCAGTTACAGAGTGCTCCTTTTGGTGCACCTGTGGTCCTACCCACCAAGGACCCAGGCAGGGCTCCCATGGTATCCCACCTTGCAGGGGCAGAAAATTCACCTAATCAAAGATATTCCCAGTGTGGCTGTGCGAAAGCAGGCAAGAACCCAGTGCTGTCCCTGTCACACTTCTGTGAGCAGTTATTTCACACAGGGAAAAAGAGGGAGCAGAGGGAAATAACCATTTCAGCAGAAATGTGTCTAATGCTTTTACCCCGTGAGTCACCGAGGCTGCCAGCTGGGTGTTTGCTGAAGGAAGGCAGCAAGAAAATACAAAGCAGGACAAGGAAGGACAAAACTTAGTCGGCTAAAAGCAAATCTGAACTTTTCATGTTGTAAATTTGGAGGAAGGAATGCAGTCCCCTCCTTCCTTCCCCGCCACTCGCACACACAAAACAACCTGAAGCTTGTAGTTAAGAAAATAAACTGCAGAGAAAGCCCCTGAAGGGCCTTGGCAGCAAACTGTTCTCACTAAATTGGGAATCTGCACACTCATAGTCTGAAATAAATTAAGATGCTGAGGGATGGGGGGAGGAAGAAAGGAAGGGATGGGGAGAAAACAGGGGAAAATCAACAGCTCTGGGGTGAAACGCAGGTTGATGCTGCCTCATCATTTTTAAACCTAAAATAAAACAAGCAAATTTTCTTTAACTGCAGGTCAAAATAAAAGGGGGAAAAAAAATCTTCCCTCATCTGTTCACAGTAATTACTAACAGAAAGCAGCCCCTGCCAGCTGCAGAGTTCATGGATAAATGGAGGGACACATTATTCTCTCTCTCTGGGATCAAAACCCCAAACTTTGTATCTCAATTTGCCTGTAGTATGTCTTTCATATACTCTTGCAAAGTCATTTCACTGAGCTGTTCAGGCGGGACTTTTTCATCAGACAAAAATTGTGATGTTTGCAGGCTTTCAAATTTATTTTAAGTTTCCTTCTGAATGAGAAACTTGACTCCTGCAATTTCCCGAACTTTTACTATGTCATTATAGTGTATTTGTTATTGGATCTACCCACTTTTCTTGTTAGCAGCCAGTCACAGCAGAGCCAGTTCATACTCTAACCTACATACACTGTGGATGCAACGGGGTGTAGAAGTCCTCTAGAGGTACGACTGCAAACCACGTGAATATTGGAAAGGGACGAGATTAGCCCAAATTCACCAGAATCTCTCAACTGTTTGTTCTGTGATACCAATGCAAAGTAGTTATTGATTTTTATGAGTCACTTGTCCTGTGGTGTGGTGATCTCTGATTCATGCGCTGTTGTAGAAGTGATGATGATAGCCCTTGCTGAGCGTAGTGTAGCTAGATGAAAAGCAAGGGGGTGATAGCCTATTCCGGATATTTGCCATCAGCTGATTTTTAAGGCACCTTAGAGTCCTAGGCCAAGCACAGACAACTAGAAGAGCCTTGAGGTTTCTCTATGTTGTCATGAGAAGTGAACTTGTAACAAAAATAGCAATTGGGGGAAATAAAGTTAGCTTAAAAGCCCTTGTGATAATCCAAGCTGATTGCACTGAAGAATCTGCACGATCATACTGCTGAACATCTCCACAGATCAAACAGTCCTTCCATCATAGATAGTAACGAGCGATTAAGAGTCACGAACTGTGAGTATATACGTCGGTGTGTTTGCGTGCACTGTTTCAGGCAATGCAATGATGGGGTCAGTATTCGTGTTGTTTGTGGAGTTAAAAGATCAGCCCTGTTCTTTGCAGATTGTTTAGCAAGACCTAGAAGGCATGTGATTTCATCATGTTTTGGTGGTCACATGTAAAACTGATGATTTGCAGTATTTGTCGAACCTCTCTGGCATGTGAGCATGGAGGCCGTTACCTTTTCTGTTGTAGAAATTGTAGAGAGTGATTAATGAGAATTATGAGAATTTTTGAGAAAGCTATTACATCATTTTTCAGAGCATGAGAAGGGAGGAATAAACACAGGAACAGAAATCAGGAGATCTAACTATTATCTGTCTCATACTTGCTATGTGACCTTGGTCAGGGCCCCGTGTATCAGTTTCCTAGCCATAAAACAGATGGAGTTATCTTCTTTCACTACCTTTCGGGGCACTGGAAGGTTTAATTCATGCCTCCTTGCAAAACGCTTCGAGATCCTGGGGCTGAAATGTAAAGTCTTCTTTTTATGATTCAGGGTTTTATTCATTTTAATGTAGGGATTTTGTTTGTGACACATACTAAAGACACGGCACCGTGGCTGGAAAGTTAACCCGCTCTGCACAGCGCTCTGTCCCAGGAAGTCAGCCTGGTGGACTGCAGCATTTCATTGATGCATTTTAATGTACACCTTTTATACCTTCGCCACTCTAGAGTGGAAAACTGACATTATCTGGGCCGATCTCCTGCTTCCTCACTGGCTGATTACACAACAGAAGAGGCTAGGCCTCGGGCAGATCTATTTTCTATACCTATTATGCTGTTGCACAGTTGAAGTTCAGTTGTTAGCTGCTTTTAAAAACGACAAATGTGCTCTAATTTTAGAGCATCATAGCAATCATTGTTTTTATTTCAGTAGAGAGGAAAAGTGGAGGAAAAAAACAGCTTGGGACTTAATAAACACCTTAGCCTGCAGCCTTCGACTTTATTCATGAGGTTTTTTATCTTCTCTTCCACTCTCCATGCACTCACTGCATCTTCTTTACTGCACAGTCTTAAATTACCATTGCAAAGGTTATATGTTTATTTACAAAGAGCTGGCTATGAATGGTGATCCTAAAGGCGAGGAGGGTGTCTCATGGCAATAAACATCTCTTGCTCTCTTAAACACCAAGGCCAAATGAATAAGGTGATGTTTAGTGCCTCAGACATATTATGGTTTATGGCTTCATTAACTACCTGACCTGTATTGTGTGCAAATTTCATCAAAGTGAGATGCATATTTATTCCCTGAGGTGGGCTGGCTGATAATGTTCTTATTCTTAAAGGAACAGTGCAAGTACTTACTTATAATTAGTGTTGTGAAAGTCAGGGAATTTTGTGAGGCAATTTCACATACCTGAAATTTCACTTAACAAGAAAAAGGCAGTGCAATGAATATTTATACTTGGATGAAATTGAAAATACATGACTATGGCTTCTCTTCACTCTTTGCAGCATATGGGATAGTTTTAGCCATTTAGGGAATTTGGAAAAAAAACTCTCTTGGCCAAATTCTTGTCTGGTGCAACATAATTCCCTTCACCAGAGCTGAATCAGGTCTTTTAGATCAACTGAATGTGAAACATAAAGTGTTAAAATTTCTCTCCCCATCCCATGCCCTCTCCTTTGCTTTTTGCTCCATATAGTCTTAGTTAATCTTAGAATCTGTGTTTAATTTCTCAACAGGGTGCTGGGGATATTAGTATCATCGTGGGGTTTTTTATTGTAATTTTATTGTAATTGTAACACAGACCCTCACCAAACTGGGATTACACTGAAAACTTGAATTTTAGTCCAGTGTCTGACTGTAGACCAGCTTTCCTGGAGCACAAGGCATGTCTTGGGCTGGTTTCATACAGAGATGCTGTGATGAGGGTTCCACTGTTGTAAGAGGGTTTATTGCTCATGAAACAACTGCAGCCAATGCAAAGGGATTTCTGTGGCTCCAAAGTGATTTCTCTGTCTTCTCTGCACATGCCTTCCCATCTGAAAGATACCCCATGGCCACAGTAGTGTTTGTTGTAAGGTTCATAACAACACAGCTCTATATTCATCTGTCTTTACCGTTATGGAGGTGTTTCTTATAGCCTTGAAGGATGCTCCTGCTGTTTGCAGTGATCACATTTGAATTTACTGGTAGGGCAAAGGTAGCTGAAATGTATGTGGCCTTCCACTCCAGGGTCAGTCAAAACAGCATGTACTGTCTGTCCCGTAACATGATCACAGCTCTCCAGCCCTTACATTTCCATCAGGGCTGAGCCTACTCCTCTAGTTGTTCCAAGTGCTTACATTTCTAATTCTATCAGACTAGGAAAAAGGATGCTGGTAACAACCACGTTCACGTGCTTAAAGGACGAGTTAGTAGCTGACTGGAGAGGATAGCACTAAGTCCTACAGAAAGGACTTCTTGAGAGTTGCATTTAAAGTTTAACCATAAGTATATGATGCATTTTACCATGTGCACTAACTTAACCAGAGAATGTCATGGAGCTAATTCTGAGCAATTGGATGTCTGTGGTCTAACCGCTGGCAATAGCTGCAACGCATGATGAATGGCCTATGGTCAAAGTACATATCCTGAACATGGAGAAGCACAGCTTAAGCTGTTGTTGCTCTGTGGTAATGTTGTTCTGTGGCACAAGGAAGTTTTCTTATTCTGTGAATGTTTGCTTTCCAGCTGCTGTAAAAAGAAAACTTTAGTAATTAACCGGGGGGGGGGGGGGGGGAGAAAAAAGATGAAGTAAGGGAAAAAGAAAGTGATCTTTCTCAAGTGCTGTGAAATCTCCCAGATGGCAAATGGAAGTTCAGCCTAGCACTGGGTGCCAATCCCTGCAATCCGTGAGGCCCTCTCCTCACAAAGCAGCTCAGCCACCTTTCAGATGGAGGGGACCCACCTCTTCTGCTACAGGGTCAGAACTAGGTTTTTAGTAAAGCCAGGAGAGAAATTCCTGTGGACATTCACTGCAAGTGAGCTGGGGCTCCAGCGAATGTGTTTACTAGATGCTTGGGATACTTCATATTTGACGTTCCTTGACAGTTTTCCAGGGGTCAAACACAGGGTATGCTCAGAGTCATGTCTCCCTATGGTCTCTTGGTAGTTTCTTCCCGGGAATAAGCTCTGGACCTCACGTAGGAGCTTTTTGACTTGGTCATTATCTTTGAGCACCACTTGCTTACTATGGTTCTGTTAGCAATGGCTGGACTGTCTCTGTCCCTTGTAGGAGTCTAAATATGATTTTTAGGCAATGAGAATGTAATAGGGAAAAACAAAATGAAAAAGGGAGGCCTGCATATGGAAATTTTCCTTGGATTTCTTGGAACCAAAAGCAACTGCAAGCAACCTTGCCTCAGTGTCTATCTGTTTTCAGCCACTACTGCTTCACAACTCCTTCCTTCTGGGCAAAGGACTTCAAGAGATAAATGTCTCCTTGACAATAGTCCTGGTCCTGGAAGACAAGCAAACTACCCCAGTCCTGCTGATATAGTTGGAACTAGTTTTTATCAATTTTATGATGTCCCCGTGGGAAACTTTCTGTATTTTTGGTGCTGTTACCTTAACTCTATCTGAGTTTAGGTTTTTGTGCAATTGTCTCAAATTCATGACATCGAATAAAAAAACACCAAACAACTAACTAGGTCAGCTGCAGGATCTATAATAGTTATAGAAATAATTCAGAACTCTCCCTATCCTTTATAGTTGGAATTAATATTTTTTCCATTTTATTAAAAAATGAAAAATACAACAACAAAGACAGAGCCACGCAGAGGACAAAATGGCTTCTTGTTTAGATAGAAAGTGATAGCATTTTCTCACAGTTAACATAGCCAAAATGGAGAAAAACTTGCTTTATTTTATTCTATTGGAATCAGGTACAAGAACTATCCAAATTATGAAGCTAAGGGAAGATTTTTTTCAAGGACACAGAACAGATTTTAAGTCAGTATGTTCTGTACTATTGTAGCTTCTGCCAGTACAGGTGAACAGGGGCACCAGTATGCTAGATACTACATAACTGCAAATACTTACATTTTTAGCTTTCACACATATATACAAGGTAAAAGCAAACAGAGGGGGAAAAAAATGCCAACAAACAAAACAAAAAAAAAAAAGGAAGGACAAACAACCAAGGAAGAAAAGAGAAGAGTGATATGCCTAAGTAAAAAGATAAGTTACAAGGGCAAGGACAAAATTAGATAGAGAGTGTAGAAAGCCAACGAAAGAAAAAATATGTGACTGTCAAAAATGTAATGTCAGCACTGACCTGGCCAAGCAAGTAGGGAACAACAGCTTGTGAGTGTTTGAGAAGTCCCAAACCTGTTAAGCTTCTTCCTTGAAAACTGCAATTTCTTACTTTCAAGTTGTTCAACCTTTCACCTGTTCGGCTTCTGCCCTCAACCTTGACCCCTGCTATTTGTGTATCATGGTAGTAACTGAGGTTAGAAATCTGAAAAGGGGTAAGTAAATGTAAATGGCAGAAAACTCCATGAGTCTGCAAAAATTTGGAGACTTGAAATGCACATAGCTTTTATTTTCCCGTAAGTGATTTTTTTAATCTGTAGGAAAAAAGTTTGTAACTCCTTAGCAGCTTTGTTCGATCTGATTTAATGGTTTGTCAGTTAATAAAAGTGGGCTAGGCATGAGATTGGGGCAAAATAAATAAATCAGACCTTGGGGACTGTGTTGCAAAAAGTAAAAGAAAAAAGCAGGAACAATGTTTGAAACCATGTTATGGTAAGAAATTACACTGACGGGAGCATTCTGATTTCCAAAGACTGACTTGTGATGTGGAGAGAGTCCACAGGACCTGGATCTCAGGTGGTTTAAATCATTACATACAGAGGATCTGTTGCGCTCTGTCCACTGACTTGGGGATAATTCTCAGAGTTGTGGTTCTCACCACCTATGTCTGATGGAGCAGATCTGCAGAATCAGACAGCGTTCACAAATGATGTTTCCCCCACAACTTAGTGTCATGCTGCAGGGAGTCACCTAGGATGAATGTACCAGTTCTTCAATGAGTTCCCTATTGGTTCATGCATATGCAAAGAGAGATGTGTATATACCAGCAAAAATACTTAGAAGTACTTCTGAACCTACATAACGTCAGTGGAGGCAACAGGAGGTTTGTCAACAGATCCTCTTCCATTGAACAGTGCTCCTTCCCCGAGATGCCAAATTGTGCAAAGAAAAGGGTTGATGAAACTGGTAAACTACTCCACTTCAACACTTTCTAAAAATTCTTCCATTGCCTGGACCAAAATCTGTTGTTTTGTTTGCAATGTAAGTTAAGTTAAGGGAAACTCGTGTGAAAGAAAATAGAGTTAGAGAAGAAATGAAACCATTTGGAAAGAAAATGCTTCAAGCCATCCTCTTTTCCTTGGTGCATGTGTGGAATTTTGGTGTCTAAAAATATTGGCTATTTTATCTTTTCATCTTGATTTGAGATAGGAACATTTTTTTAAATGTCAGATTTACACATGGGATGGGAAAAACATTTCCTGTCTTGATCTAAATTGTGAGTTATGTGTACGGAAATGTTGTGGGTACTTTTGTGGATTCTCTCTCCATTATGGCTCTATGCATGATTTCTACATTACATCATGGGCTGGACTCAGCACAGGCTAAATCAGTCCCAGGAAAGCAAATTCTGCTGAAGATTTTATAAAGTGATAAAGTGCCCCTGGAGGACTAATGAGACTTGGGAAAATTTATTTCTACTTTGGAACTAAGATTTCAAATTCAGACTACCAGAAAATAATCTCTAGTACACTGAACCTCTAGATTTCCATTCTTTTTCTGATACTTATACATACAAATTATTTTTGACCATGTTGAGATCAAATTTTCCCCTGGTCTGCTTACTGTATTCCCCTGAATGCTTGTTTTATTTCTCTATTTACAATGAAGGGTGAAGATCTGAAGTATAAATAATTTGCTGATGTAGTTCATTATGATGGGATCCTTATTAGATAAGCATAGGCACCTATCTGGACAAAACAGAGTCATCTCAGGGATAACCATCAGGGCTTGCATATCAAGAGAGACCAGTTGAAGGCCAGTGTACTTTTGGAGGCACCCACAGTAAGTGTAATCTTTGTAGTAGAGAGAAGAAATACATTGCTGAATTTCACACAAGTTGGAAGATGCAGAAAAGAGCTTTGCTATGTCCAAAAGAGAAATAACAACGCTAACTGAGCTTCTGGTTCATGCAGATGTACTCTTTTCTTGCAAGGCCAATAAGGGATAAACTAAAAGAAATGGTATTGCTGAGGGAAAATACTGTGCATGACTAGCAGCTCAGGAGGACAGAACTGGGTCTTACAGCCATCTCTCCGGTAACCAGGAGATTGGATGAAAGACTTTTGAATAAGTTCCTTCTTTCCTGTCAGAGTCCTAGACTTCGCCTTGACTAGGATTTGAAGGCATTGTTTGAACATGCTAGCTCACACTTTTTGATTAAAAGCTTTGAGGTGAAGCCTTAGTTCCATTTAAAGTTAATGGCAAAATTCTCACTGACTTTTCTGGAACCAGGAAGTAATGTCTTTGTGTGAACAAACCCATGTTTCTTACTTGTCCACACTAGATAGACTTTTAAATCAAGACTGTGCTATAATGAATACATCACCCAGCCACACTAATGTGTATTTTTAAATTTTCAACTCCTTTCTACCTTCAAGGCATGCAGGTCACATCCCTTCTCAAACTTCCTACCCTAATACACATGTACATCAATAATAATAATAAAAAAATCAATAAAATAGCCAAACCCTCTGTAACATGAGCAAGAAGTCTTCTTCTCCCATTTTAAAATGGATGTGACAGGTATATAGTAACAGGTTTATTATAATCAAGCCCCATATTGCCATTGATACCCAGCAAGCCAGTAAAACCAGTACAAGGAGTGGATTAAAAGACAGATTCTTCCCTGAAGAATGAGAAACTGTAATGGCATCAACCTGAATAAAGAGACCAAAACCAAATCCAGGATTTTACTCAGTAAATGCTGAGATGGCACCAATTCCATAACTCACTCAGGAGGCAATCAAATGTGTGGTAGAGAATATTTGAAACTTGTTATTGAGACACGTACGCCCAGACGAAATTCTTGGGAAGGAGATCTGGGTAATGCTCTATGTGATATTTTAACTCTTATAACCTATTAGAGTTATCACCTTGCACAATAAAATATTTTAAAAAGAACAGCTGTGGACAAAATAATAGCATGTATTTAAGATAAAGAGAAATAGAAAATGAGACTGAGCAAAATCCTGAACTGCACTGGAAGCAGTGAGACCACCCCTTACCTCTCTTTGGACCAGGACCTGGTTTTGAAGAAGGGAAGCTAACAGTTTAAATCATTCTGGTGCTAATAAAGGAAGACCCATGTTATTTGATGTGTTCTTAGAATCAAATAATTGGGTGGGAGTGAGAAAAAGGCCTGCTGAGAAGGCAGCTGTTGCCAAGGTGTGGTGGAAACACGTGTTTTGGTGCAGCCCACAGCCACGTCTGCCCAAGCATCCATGTTAGTCAAGGGTAAAAGTCATCCCCTGCAGTTATTGTTTAACAGTGTCCGGAGAGGGAATGTGAACCACACAGGGAAATCCCCACTTCAAATCAAAGCCTGGTGTGATGCCAAAAATGTCTGTGCGATTTTATAAAGGTGAAGGGAATCAAACAAAAATAAACAACGTCTAGGGAGCCTTACGCATCCCTTCTCCTGCAGTCTCCAGATGCTCGCCGGCCTGAGTCACACATGCCAAGGTGGATACGCTGGAAAGCCGAAGCAATGTCTCGGCGGAGCTGGAAGGTGTCTGGGTTTGGTTTTTGTGATTCCTGCAGCTAATTTAGAATGAGACAGTCCCTCCTCGGTAGACGGTGTGACACAGTCCAGAACCGAAACATTTTTGTGCAGATGAACTCTGCAGGTCTGCAGTGGATCATCTGGCAGAAGGAGAGGTAAGATGTTACAGGCAAAAAATTGAACGCCACATGGGCTGAGCGGAAGGAGAAGAAGCTGTCTCGCGAGTGCTGAGAAACACTGACAGCTCCCTGACAAAGCTGCCCTGCCCGGCAGGACCCGGTCCGTGGTTGCCCACTGCAGCTTGTCCAAACTTTCCATGGAAACTCCCTTTTCCTTTCTCCCACTTTTTCCTATTCCACAGGAGTGGTTTTTTAATTGAACGACGCTCACGTTAGTGACTCCCTTCAAACAAAAGGAGATCCCCCTGTGCTGCCATCGGGACCGGGCTCGGGCATTTCCCCGGCCTGTCCGAGGAGTGTTTCTGAGCTCCTCCATCCCTTCCCCCTTCACTTTTTGTTGCTGTTCCCAGAAAGGAAAGTGAATTTTTGAGAGTGTCAGAATAGTGTAAATGCTGATATATAGGCCACAGTTGTTTGAGGGCCTTTTGAGAGACAGACTCCTCCCCTCTCCTCTGTTCCCTTCAAGTTGGGAATGATTCATCAGCTGGCCTTTAGCAAGAAAAGAGCCCTGCCCTGGGTCTCGGGCCTTTGACCCGGGTGAAGAGAGGGGTCAGGCCACGAGCAACTGTGCAAGCGCCGCTCGGCAGCTACGGGCCTGGGAGACACAAGGGAGAGGGGATGGAAAGAATGGAGTGGGACGGTGGGAAAAAGTGGGAATTTATAAAAGTTAAGAGTATATTTCTAAGAGTCTCAGCGGATCAGCTGACAACTGGGGTCAGGGGTCGTATTTATGCTTGATTCCCTGGGCATGTTACAGTAACATCTGCTTGTTAAGGGTCTGTGGGGACCAAATGTTCCTGACCTTTGCCTACGGAAGGGGACAAACTGGGAGTTTAGGGGTGTTCATATTAAAGTTTGTGTTTGACTTGAAGGTTTCTCCTTATTTGAGTCTGGTTTGTCAGTTTTGCTGAAATTCTTTCATGCTCTACCCAAATAAACAGGTCAACCATGCCAATGGTTTGGCCAGGGTTTGAGGTCACGAGGGGTTTGACGTCACTTGACTCCTAGGAAGGAGAATAGGAAGGGTGGAAACCCTTGCTCTGGGAGGTGAGGCTCAGTCCACCCCCTGGTGTGAGCACACCATCCGTCGTAAATGTCTGGAGCAAACGCTTCGTCCCTGCCTGCATCTATATTTAGTAATGAGAGAGCTAATGCCAAGATGTAACCAGAAGCTTATGAAAAGGGTAGAGCCTCACTCCAGCTTCTGTGGTAGATTTTGTGACTACTGACCATAACAGAAAACTCCATGTGTGGAAATCCCTTATTATACACAGGAGGAGTTAATGTCCCCTCACAGCTGTATTTGAAATTCATTTTGAGAAGCAATAACTAGAAATGACATTGCTTTATGAACTATAATCCCAGAACTGGAAAGATACTCTTCCAACTGTATGGAACCGCAGAAAGGTGTTTTAAAGGCCTTTTAGTTATAAAAGTCTCCTTTTTCCTGTTAACTAGCAGGAGTTTGGTTCTAGGGTAACAGGACACAGTGTTGCTGAAAGAAGGGTGAATAAACAGTTGTGGATATTTTTCCCAGTACTAGAGGCTTTGAGAAGACAGACTTACAGATTTTGTTCTCATGTTGATCTTATTGAACAAGAGGCAAAAAATACCACCTCATTTAATGGGAGCAGAAAAGCACCTGAGCGTTAACATGACACGTTGAGGATTTTCAATTCATTAAGAAGTTCCTTTTAGTACCTGGCTTTATCCTAGTCACTTATGATGTTCAATCCATGACTATGCGTCTCTAGGAACATACAGCAAGTGGCTACTATTCTGGACCTGGGAAAATAGGACTGTTGATTTTTAGCTTGTTTACGGACACTGTTTGTGACATTTGTGGTATTTCACTTCTGTCCAAAGTTAGTCTCAGCTCAAACCCCAGAGACCACGTAAAGTTTTATTTCAGCTAAAAACAGCCTCAACGCTGGAAACTTTTTGTTTGTAGGCGTGTATTTTGGCTATTTTTATCCAGCACCAGCTACGAGTTATCTCATACCGTGCTATCACTTGTGTTGCCCTGTCCTTGGGTCCAAAGTCAACAACAGTTAAATTTGTGTTGTGCAATTCAGTTTTAACTGTATAAAAGAAAAAAAATAGGGACTGGTTCAAAACAGAGAACCTGGCTAAGGTCCAGGAGCTAGAGGAGAACTGAAACAAACTGGATTGAGATGATCTGGGGTGGTTTAAAGTTGGGGTCTCAGAGTGAGGAGGCTGGTGAAGGACAGGAATGTAGACCATTCAAATCCACCTTTGTGATTATAAATAATAAAAAATTTCATTCGGAAGTGCATTCTGCCAGACTTCACAATAAACCTCCTAGCAGGTCATTGAAATTCTCTTAATCAGGGTCAGAACCCACAAGCTGGGGTCTGCCCTGTGAGTTCAGTGGGAAAAATATTCTTCTTTCCAAATAGTCTTTTTTCCTCTTTCCTTTTCTCTTTCAGTTGGAAGGGACCCCCACATAAACATGCAGAGCAATTTTCCAGTACATTAACCCGGGAGGGGGGAATCCTTACTAGCAACGCAATGGGTAGTCTAAAAAAAAAAATAAAAATGGAGCAACCGGGTGAGCTGAAGATGGATGAGCCTGGGATATAAGACAGGGTAGTTTTTCCACTGTCCTGCCCTATACACCTAGGACAAAGGCTTCATTGAGTGAGATGCTTGACATCAGCCTCATAAACTAGTAGTTGGGCACAAAAGGTCTGACACTTGAAAGTACCAGTCCCTGCCCTCTTTGCATTGCAGCTGCACAGAGGGGTTGGCTCTAACAGTTGTGTCCCTTTGTCGTCCCGTAGGACAAGAGGTGAAGATAAATAGTGTTGACTTTAATGCAGTCACACAATTTTGCTTTTTCCCAAAAGACAACATTTCCTCCCAGGCCTTACTTTATTACCTTGAGCAGCTAGAACTATCTTCCTTCTCTTGGGGGTGGGGACAGGCTAGAGGTAGTAGAGGGCAAAGGGAGGAGAGATGAAACCCAAGCCCTGGTACCTCTTCCCCAGCAACGAGGTGGGCTGTGATTTTGTCCTGCTTTGTTACGGTGGCTTTCTTTTCTTTCTCGTGGGAAAGCTGGAAATGGCCTGAAAAGCTTGGAAAGAAGCTCAAAAATGTAGAAATTTCTATGAATTAAAACCCCAACATCTCTTAAAAAAAATTAAATGCTCCCACAAGACCTACACCAGGAAGAAGGGTTGAATTTTCTGTGGCAATTTCCTGCAGAAAAGCTTGCCAGAATGTGTTTGCAAGAAATCGCCTTGCAAAATGGTCATTCATTAGCTCCTTCGATGCCTTGTAACCAGAACCATGAGTATTTCACCTGGAAAAGTAGATAGAATAAAAATATATATTGGAGACAAAATTGAAATAGTAGTGTCTTTACGAATGCAGACAGCAAAGGAGGATGAGACTTCTGTTCACATCTGAACTTGGTGGGCCATAGCCAAGTTCAACTGTTTAGAAAATACTTTGCCTGGTACAATGCTCACTGGGTGCAGAATGCCCTTTTGGATTGTGTCCATGTCGTCCTGTACAGTGACTCATTCAACAATGAGCAGAACATCCCGAGTAATTGTATTTGTCCAGCCTGACCCTTCTCTTTCCTTCTCCGTGGTGGACTTGTGGTAACGACACCACAGAAGATGAATAAGATAATTAAAAATGTATTAAGGGGAATTCTATACTTGTAAGAAAAATAAATGTTAGACCTGAGACATGAGGGCTGTGGAGAAACAAAATAATGTAGCCTGTGATCTATGCTGCTTCAGCAAGATTGCTTTTGGTATTTAAGTTAGGCTGTTTAAAGCTGAACTAGTGCGCAAGAGTCAAAAGCACAGGAGCACCTATAGCTGCTTTTTGTACAGAGGTATGTCGGAGGAAAGCCTCACAGAAAAGGTCCTGCCTGACAATGATTACTTCCATTTTCCAAGTTAACGATATTGTTAGTTTTTCAGGCCTTGTAGCCTAGTCGAGTTTGTTTCTTGGCTTCTGGTTGACCTGTGATCTTGGGCTGACTTGAAAGGCTGTCTTGTATGCTTAAAGAGCGTAGTTTGTGTCTATTTGATAAGTTGTCAGCAAATCTAAGAAAATAAAGACAGGCAAGTTCTCTCAGGCTGTTTTGAGTCCTATCTGCCCTTAGGACTTGGCAACTAAACAGAAGATGAGAAATCATGTATTTGAAAAATACATTCAGTTCTGTGAGATATCAGGGATAGGCAGGAAAAGAGGATTTTTTTGCCTCAGCATTGTCCTCTGCAAATGCTATAACTGTCTGCCCCATCACTATGTTATGCATTTCAATAGAAAGGAAAAAAAATGCCCAGTGGATTTGACAGCTGTCTGGCAGCAAAAAGAGTCCTGGGCAAAATTACTAACTCCAGGGAGTCAATGACAAAGTCCAATTGACTGCGATGGGGCAGAACCTGTCCCCTGGGAACAGTCCTGGCCAATTTGGCCAGGGACTAACTTCTTGCTTTCCCAAGTCACCCTAGCAAACACTGCCCACTTCTTTCTGTGCCTGCATTTTTCTGTGATCCTCCTGAGCACTGAGTGACCTAGTTTCTGGGGCACTGAGCATCATCTGAAGTCAAAGGCTGCTGAGGGTGCTCTTTGCTCACTCACACTTCCAGAAATCAGCTGAGATTTCCAAGTCAGCAAAATCAACTCAGGCTACTAAAGTCTGATTTTCAAAGCTGTTTGAAGTCAGCTGAAATTAGGGGCTAAAGCAGCTTAGAGAAATAGCTGGCATCTATCTGCATCTTTATGTGAGTAAGTATCTTTAAAAATCTGACTCCATCTCCTTATACTTAGCATTTAATTTTTATTTTTTTTTTCCAGAGTGCCCATACTCCCATGACCTCACTGAAAGGAGAGGCACTAAAATTATATGGCAGGTCTTATAACGTACACAGACACATTGCGCTATATGTAAATGCATGTCTCAGGTCTGGAAAGAGGTCGAGTCTTTCACTGGGCTGAGGGCCAGAGAGGTGCTGGAATTAGAGCAGTGTAAAGATTATGTCTGTGAGGTGGGGGAGGCATTGAATTGTTTAGGGGCCTTAATGCACCTCTCTCCCCTCAGTCACGTTTGGGGGGTGGTGTAGGCATCCCTGCTTTACGGGGTGCGTGGTTCCCCCATACAGACTGAAGTGGAGTCAGCCCCTTGGAAGGGGCCAACCTTTAGCACGACCGGATTATCTGATCTGCACAGTAGCATACACAAAAAAGTTGGAGATATGATCTTACCTTCATCCTCACCTAACTCATCTGTGCAACCCCTGTGGGGATGTGCTGCCTAATGCGCAGAGAGATCTTCGTCTCTAAATCACAGCAAGGATAAGAAGGGTTTACTTTGCTCTGCCCCTCTTCTCTCCCTGCTCTCCGAATACTATTATAGTGGGTTTTTTTCAATAGTTTAAGAAATGCTCAGTAGCAAAATTGAAGAAATTGGGCAGAGCCCTCCTTCAAGCAGAGTAAAATGGTCCCAAGCAGCCAAAACAAGAGTCCCCTCTCACAGAGGTGTCTTTGTGCAGCATAAAACTAGCAGAGCTGGGTCTGTGCCACATTTTCCTTGCCCTGTGAAGAGTGGAGGGCTGAGAGCATGGCTGAAAAAGGCTCAGGACATTCTCACAGTCGGGGCTGGCAGGACTCCTTGGAAGGCTGTTCCAGCTGGCCTGGATCAGAGCATCCCCAGGGGTGTGACAGATTCCCCCAAGAATGAACAAGCAGACTGAAGAACATGAAGATGTGTCTCCTTTCTCCCACCCCCTGCTCTGATCCCAAACCCAGGTCAAACCCAGCTCATTTCAGACCAAAAAATAGCCTTTTGATTCCCCTTCCAGAGCCAGTCTTTCTATAGTAGCTATTTAAAACGTTGCAAGTTTCTGCTATCAAGATTTTCCTTCTATTTGCCTGGGGAAAATCATTGATACTAAGCTTAAACAGGCATCCTTCTCCATGCAATTCTTTTCTCTAAACAAATTAGCATACGTTGGAAAACTGTCTTGGAAATGAGACAAACAATGACTTGATCTGAACTGTTTATGTTGGCTGAACATTATGATACTGGGAAAGTCCTGTGCTGGTCAATATTCTTTTTCTTGGGAATTGACAGTAATAGCTTACTCAGAAGAAATGCGACATCTTGCATACTACCAATACCAAGCCTGGAGCTGCTGGCAAAGCCTTCTGTTATTTTAAGGATGTTTTACTGTAATTTTTCATTTTGAGGAGTTGCTTGATTGCATTATTTCCAGTATATGTTTTATGCCAAAGAAGCAGCTAGGATTCTTACCAGTACACAGCTGTCTTGGCACTGTGAACTCTTTTCCTGAATTGTTGCCTTGTAAAAACTCTCATTGATTTTGAAGTTCTCTGACTTACATTTAAGTCTTAACTGCCTGAGGTCCAACATACCTAACCAATTTTCTTTTACTTCATATTATATGCTCAGCTATCAAACAGAATTGACTATACTGGTTGTAATACCATGACATATGGGGAGAACGGTCAAACGCCGTGTGTAGGATAGCTGAGAGTGTCCTGTCCTTCACTGCGGCCAGATACCCACCACATGTGAGAGTTCGCTTAGAGCTGACATCTGCAGCACACAGACAAGGAACAGAAAATAGTTTTTTTTGGGGAAAAAAAAAAGTGAATTACTTCTGATGAGTATTTTGGATGATGAAATGTTTTGACTACCTCATAAACTGACTGCAAAGGGAAAGACAAAAATAGCTAAGGGAAATTTTGCAATTTCTTTTTTTCACCCACCTTACCTATAAAAAGATGCTTTTGAAGCCTTCATGTGGGATTTTTTAAATGTGCAGAGTTCAGGACATTTCAAAGAAAGGTGATAACATTTGTATCCCCATTTTACAGATGGCGAGACAAAAATATTCCTCACATTTACCTTATACGATAGTCTCTGCAGTCTAATAAAACCTGACTCCAGGAAGACCACTGCCTGCTTACTCCGGTAAGGCAAACCATAGAAGCTGTTAGGCTCTTCTGGCTTTTAGTTCATTCTCCACAGCAATGAAAGCGAGTTAGAATCATCTTCTGGAGTCAACTGAGCTGAGATGGCAGTGTGTGTTGACAATACACATTTAAATATGCATCTAACTTTAAGCACAGAGTAGTTTTCCTGAAATAATTCAAGACTACTCTGTGCTTAAAGTTAGATGCATATTTAAATGTGTAGCTAAATCAAGATGTTATTATGTTCTTGTATCAAGATAAGCAAAGCTGTAAAAGAAGCATCTCCAACTTGGAATTAGAAGTATATATATATATTTATTTTAAGAAGAACTACACAGAGAATAAAATTCTGTTAAAACTACCTTTCCTATTGAAGCTAGAAAGAAAAATATCCTAATTTTATGGGCTTGTAAAAAAATAAAATATTTTTCATTTGAAACTTGTTTTTTTTTCTAAGTAGATAAAAAATAACAGCCATCTTTAAAGAAAACTTATTGGATCAAAAAGACTAAAAAAAAAGAAGAAAGAATAAAATGTCTGGAGCCATATTGATCCTTAAGAAAAAAGTTGGATTGGACCATAGCTCAATTTAAAAGCTGCCAACACCTGAAGAAAATACATTTTCATCCTGAAAGCTTGTGTGCTTTATTTCTAACCGATTTGTTAGTCCAATAAAAGGTTGCACTTTAACTATCTTGACTCACTTGAGAATAATTGGCATTTCTTTCATTTTATGGCATCATTTAAGTTTTAGAATGGATTATTTGCTTGCATATTCCTGCCTTTTGCTGCAGCTGATAGATGAGTTCCTGCTCAGCAGGAACTTTCCAATTTCTCTTTTTGAGCTATATACTGTGCAGCTACTGTGAAATCTTCTGTTGGGCTGAAACCCAGCCCGGTGCAAGGGGCTGGAGGAAGTGCCTTGCCAGGACTCCTGCCCTATGGCAAGGTGTCCAAGAGGGCTGAAATGTTGGGTTACAGGTCAAAGACAAGGTTGTGTTCCCCAGGGAATTAAAATAGGCCAAACTAGGAAGAAGGCATGGCAATGCAGGGAAAAATATGTTGCTGCAACACCAAAGGGGAGGGGAAAATTATTTCTATGTATGTGTGTGTATTCTGACCCACTGGTATCAGTGGATTAACCCCTCCGGGACTTCAATATCCTCCGGATTAGCCTTGTGGAGCATCAGTGACTGTCAGTACTCCTTGGGAGTAGCTGTGAACAGGCTGTCTCACAGCCCTGCGCACCCGCTGGCTAAGGGATATAAATTCCATCTTCCTCTTACAGACTCCAGGGTTGGTTTTTATGTGAAAAAGTAGGGATTTTGCCCTTAGCGAAAGCTTGCTTGCTGCACACAAAATGTCCTGTGTGAGGGAATTCACTCTATCAAAGGAGAGCCATTTTCATCCTGATTTGTGTCTGAAACATGAAAACAACATAACAGCTGCATGCTGCATTGAATAAAGAACATACACATGCATTTAAATCACTTATATCTTACTTTTTTATGATGCAATTGTGAATTATGTTCTTTTTGCATCTGTAATTAGAGGGCAGAACAGATGGTGAAGGCTTCGTTTAAAGTGATGTGTCCATTAAAATAACCTATGCTGCCAAATGATTGTTCACTATAGCAGGGTATTCATTCACTAGAGCAGGCTTTTTGCTCTGTTGAAATACGTTGGGAAGGCCTCTGGACTTGACAAAAATCCTTTTTAATTTTAGGGCTTTCCTATAAAAAGACTGACTGTACAGGGTTAGCACTAAACCCCCAAAGCATATGTTTTACTGTACCTTTATAATTTTAGGATGACCTTGTTTATAATAAAAGGATGACTGTAAATAAAAGATAAAGGGAAAGGAAAAAGCGAAAGAAACCCAGCATACATTAATTTACTTTAAAGCATAATTATTTTGTGGTTCTTAATGAATTTCCAGGGTCGTTCTACTCAATCTGGAGCAGAGGGTGACCTATTCTCAGCATAGGGTCTATCCCGGTGCTCAGTGTAGCAGCGATTAAGGTCCATGGCTAAAGTGCTCTAGAAATATTTACACTGATCAGAGCAGTCACATGTGATGGTTACGCGAGAAGAAGTATTTCTGAGTCTGATGATGAGAAAAAACACTGAATCTGTCCCTTTCTCTTCCTATCCCTCTTCTTGAGACATCACTCACTATGAAGATAACTGTCCCACGTTAAGAGAGTGGGAAAACAAAGAATTTGCTTTTGCTCAGTTTTCTTAGTAGGGAAGCAGGTAAATCGGTGGGGCACTCACTGTTAAAAAACATCGTTTTAAGGAATAAAACCTTTGAGTATTGGGGTGAAGCCAATTTTGGCCCGTTGTGATTGGAGTGTACTGCCAAAGTCAGCTGGGAAGCCTATGAAAACCCGGTCATCAGTCTTAATCCAAGTTCTTAGTCCAGATGTATTTTAATAATATAATTTGGTTTTATGCGTGCATGTGTGTGTTCTCAACAGGGAGGTCAATGACTGAGTGGAAAATGAGATTTTTTTTTTTAATAGATATTCCTCCAATTCAGCATAATGTTATAACAAGATAATAACAATGGCAAAGTCTCTGCAGTGCTGCTAATTTCATCTCGGAGATGGAGAATGTTTGTCAGGATCGTCCCACAGCCCATCTGATGAACGCTGGAACATGCCCATGGTGTATGGATGCAACATAAACCCAATAGTCCTTTTACTCAAGCCACCTGAAAAATATTAAGTGATATATGGAGCAGATAGCTTAAGCTGGTTTAGGATAATTTATTGTGGAGATAACAAGTCAAAGTCTTTGGTGCTTCAAGTGAATAAAAAAATCTGTGAAATAAAGAAGGCTATTTCCGTTCAAAATGTGAAGACAGCTGAATGCTTTGCATGCTGACATGTGATTTTAATTTGTGGACACCAGTCAAGTGATTCGCATGTTAAACTGTCCCATGGCATTGTGAGACAGCAAGACTTTCTTGGGCAGATCAGTGAGAATTTATAAAATTGCCTGGCTCAGGTAATTCAGAAGGAGCACAACGCTCTGCGACACATTCATTGCTGTATGATACATAGGTCCCTAATGTAGTGAACAGCTAACAGATGAACAGATTACATCACAGGCTGAGAAGAAAATAAAATGTGGTGGCTAAATACAATCTTTGTTAATTGACATTTGCATTATGTTCTATATAAATATATTTTTGAGGGGAGGGGACTCTGTCAGCACTTAAGTAGTTTCACACGCTGCCTATTTGTGCTCTCTAGCCTGCAAACCAGCTCTTCAGTGGTCAACTAGATTTCAGAGCGGATCTATTATTCTGAGCAGAATTCGGATATACTTTTTTTTTTTTCCACATACCTATGACTATTGTGTTTCCATACCTGCCGTTGATCATCATTTCCCAATTATTGTAACATGAGAAGCACACATGGTTTCCAGACTGCACTTCTGATCTCCTCCAGTCCACAGCTGTTTGCTTAATGAATGCTTGTGGTTTGTTTCCCTTTCCCTGGAATTATAGAAAAAGAGAGAGAGAGGAAAAGGGGGAGGGAGGCCATAGATCAGAAAAGAATTTACTAATTTAAATGTTGATTATGGCATAAGTGGACTCCAAGATAGTGCCCAGGTTACACGCCCTTAATATCTAAAGAAGCTTTATGAGTCTGGTCACCCCAGAACCTGAATGAGTATGCGTATAGGAGATGAGACCATCAGCACTTAAGTAAGTCTGCACGAGGAGGTGGTGAGTGACATGCTTTCATGAAGGACGATTTTCATGTCTAGAAAAAATCTTTTTGGAATAAGCACATCCCAGAAAATGGCATTAAAGCAGGACAAAGACAACATCAGTGCAAAAATGCCAGCAGCCTGATATGTTCTGCTGGGGCAGCAAGCAAACAATGGGCACAAACTGGCTAAGGCATTGTGTTAAGACAGCAATAATCCTTAATGGCAATTGTAAAATGACGCATTATGTTTGGCAACAGAAAGGAAAATGCAAATTGATTCTTTTTGTTTACATTTAAGTGCTTACTGAAGTCTGTAGGTAGACCTACAGGTATGCTAATCTGTCAGACCAGAGGAATCTAGTTTATTCTCAGAAATGTAAAATAATTTCTTTTTGTGTCTTTTGTGATTCTGTGTGTTTTGGGGTTTTTTGCATTTTTTTTTTTTCTTTTTCTCTCTCCCTCCTCTGTCCCCCTCCTCTCCCCCCTCCCTTTCATTCCCTGGATTGCTTTCCAATCCAGACAGTGTTTTAAAGTCTGGTCTCTTCGTATTCCCCTGTTGACACACCTCTGAGCCAAGCCGATGGACAAAACGAGTCTCCGAGCTGAAGCCTTTCAGAAATGATATACAAGAATTAGTGCTGATATGCACTGATGGGGAGCTCTACTTTTGTTTCTTCAATGGCTGAGGAAACTGATCCAGGACAAACTTTGGAAATCTTTTACAGCCATTTGATGCAAAGTGATTTTTAGCTTTCTATCACCTTTGACACATGAACACTGGCATAATTTTTGTACTACTGTGGTCCCTGCCAGGGGCAGTTCATCAGATAGCAGGGATTAGGGACAAGTGAGCTAGTTCAGCTGGAATTCCTGCCCAGCTCCCCTTTCACCTCTGTGGCCTATTCTGTGATATGTACTAAATCTGAACCATATACATTACATTCTACTATCACCATCCTGTGTAACTCCTCTTTAATCTCTTGCTGCCATTGAATAGTGTGGAGCCAGTACTTCTAAATTTCATGACGCCATTGAATTCCGTGGGGGAAACCTGGGCTGTATTGAAGTCAACAGCAAACCTCTCATGGGTGGTCAGGTTTTTACCCAGCGCCTTGACTTCCACTTTTCTCAAAAGCAGAAAGCCTGATTTCAAGCCAGCTAGAATTTTTTGTTGAACAATTCTGGAGAGTCAAAATGCAGCTCTTAACAAAATCATCTATTTTAGAGCAAAACGTCTGTTACAATGACATTTGATTTTGTAAAACAATGCAATGAAATATTTCAGTAATGTTGAAATATCATCTGTCTATACTGAAGCATAGATTTATTTTTTTCATTTCAAATGGCTTTTATGAAAGGAAAGTCAGTATTTATTGTGCAATTCTTTCAAGTTTAAAAGGTCACTGTGGGAATGAATACTCTGATGTTATGCAGATGAAATGTTTTGTTTTGACTCATAATAAAAGTTTATTTTGAAATCTCAGTTCATGTTAAAACTGCTTTGAAATAGGGAAAGAAACATAAAATAGTAGTACTTCCTAAGTATGGGAAAGCTTCCTGCTCAGATCCACATACTTTTTACGTTTTTATTGAAAAAGTTATGTTATGTATTCGAAAGGGCTCCCTCATTAACTTGGGAACTCCATAGGAAAATAGCAACTGCTATGGCGAATATTACTTCTTTACAGGTTTAACTTAGACTATAATGTTGGGGAAGTATCTATCTCCAATATTACAACTCCATATATTTTCTTATTTCTACCACTGAGCCATCGCTGTTTCTGAGGGCTGCCTTCCAATGAGATGTGTCTTAAAGAAGCGATTCCTGTACCTACTGACAGTGAGGAAGATAACTGACAAACATTGCTTCATAAGCTGCTATGCAGATGCAAAATGGGCAATCTACTGACATAAAAAATCAGATAAAAGACTCAAGCGAAGTACGTCCAACGAAATAAATGAATTAACTTCTTCAAAATCCTCCACACATTTGCAGAATTGAGGAATACAAAGCGTTGCTTGTAACAGGAAATAGGTATCTTTAATCAAAAGTTAATTGATCTGTAGATCACATTTTTCTTAGATTCTTCTGCTCCTTCTCTAACTTCAGACAAGGATGTATCAATTTTTCAGTATGTCTTGCTGTTTCTTGGAACTGAACGTCTAGGCCAGATCCTCATCGGAGATTCATGGGTTTAAATTTGAAGTAACTCCATTAACTTCAAGAGGGAATTTAGCCTGTTGCATCTGGCTCACATCTTTCCCTTTCATTCAATTAGTGTTTGGCACAAACATACAGCTACTTAAAAGCTTTCGATCTGGTTGGGAAAAATCCTTATGGCAAAAGACAACAGAAAGAGCAATCCAGTGACCTGCAAGCTTAGGTGACTGAAGCCAGATGTGTTCAGCTGCTTAGCAGTCATAAAGCCACTTGTTAGGCAAGGCAGAGGCAGAACAGCATCTAACATTGCAGAAACCTTTTATGTTGCTTTGATGGCAAAATTTCAATATGAACCTTGAATCTAAACTTTTTCTAATGTCCCCGGGAGAAATGACCTGGGACAGTCAGTCAATTACGGTACAGCATTTGTGATGTGTGTTAGAAAGATGACACAGAAGAAAAGGTTCTTATAAATGTTACTCTTACAAATTGCAGGATTTTAGGCAAGAGCTCGTTTGGCTTTGGGATAAAAAGTTAAATGAGCAGTAAAAGTTTGCACTGGAACGAGTTTGGGGAAAGTTCAACATTCTGATCACTGTCACAGCAAGGGGTTAATAGGACGTTAATGGGAATTGGAGTGGGAATTGGATTAGGACCAGAATGGAAAAAAACCCCAGAAATTGTGGTAATTTCTGCAATTCCAGATGGACATTCTTAGATAATGAACAGAACAGGGCAGGTACTGTCGAGCACATCCAACACATATGTTTGCCAGTGTGCCATACCCCTGACCTAGAAAGACCATTTTTATGAGTTAGAGGTTGGCTTGTGTTTCAAGACTGTTATGCAGTCCTTGGTCTTTCTGCTGAAATTACCAGAAAACAGGCATTTTTAGAAGCAGTTTCTCACTCTGTGTATGGCTTCAAAACTAGAGACATTATTTTGCCTAAGCCTACTGTTCATATAGACTGGATTCAGATCAGTGACCAAGTGTAAAGAGCTTTATAGTTTGTATACAGTTGTTCAAGTCGTCCAGCCCTGAGCAGAACATGCTGCAGTCTAAGGAGAAATGGCGACTTTTTATCATTAATGCTGCTTGGGATGAAGAAGAGTGATGCAATCTGTTACAGGCCCTCTTTTCACAATACACGTGCCAAACAAAAACAAAAATACAAACCACAGCACATTATAAATGACATAGGAAATGAAAACTTCCAACCACTGTTCAAGGGAAATAGAGAAAAGAGAGAGATAAGCAATCATTATACTGCAGTCTTTTTCTGCTCAATAATATTAAGTTCAGGCAAAACTGGAAGGGTTCACATCCTCAGACAAGGAAAAATGTTTTTCATTCCCTTATAATTCAATCTTTCATCCTTTTCTTCTTATTTATTTGACTTCTGAGACATTATGTTCATTCAGGTGCTAAGCTCCCATTGGGCTTGAAGTGGAATTAGCTTGGGATGTAGGAAAGTGGAAACTGTGAGCAACGCAAACCCCTATGAAACTAAATTAAGTAGTTAGCTCATCTCTTCTCACAGTGTCTTAGCCTGTAATAGAACAAAGGGCCAAATTTAACCCTGATGTAAGAGGTCAAAACAGTTAAGAATTAAACCAATAGGAAAATTTCTCTTTATTTGACTAACAAGAGAAAGCCTTCTGTATAAACAGGCATCCTCCTCCTCTTCCTAATCTCTTAAACATCCGGCCAGGATTAGGGTCCTGTTGCACTAACTGCTATATAAACTCAGAAGACAGAGCAGCTCTTCTGCAAAGGCTCTTTATTTTAAATGGACACAAGGAAAAGGAGGGAGAGAAAGAGATACCGTACTCAAAAAAGAATCAAGTTTGTGAGAAACCTGCTCAGATCCCAACATCAGAGAGACAAATATAATAAGAGCATTTCCAGGCAAAGTATAGCACTCACATCCAAACCCACTAACCTTAACCGCTGTTTATGTTATAGAGAGAAATAAATGAATGCAAGAACCACCTTTGCTTCACAGCTCTACTTTTTGTTACAGGTCAAACTTTATCGATACAGACGGCTGCTAATCCTTGCCTGGCAAGATGTGGATGCAATTGTTTTATTAGGGGATTGTTTCACAGCATTAATCTGATCACCAAATTTGAGAGTGGGAAAGACTTTTGGAGGTTTATCATTCTCTTGCCTTTTGACATATGGATAGTATATTAGGGTCCCCTGTTATCAATTTATTGTGGCTTCAGGATACCAGCCAACACAGACCTCAGAGCTTCCTATCTTTTATCTTGTGTCTGCGGTGACTTTTCTCCCGCAGCAAGGCATTAGATCAACTCCGTCGTCAGCTTAGGGGAAATCCATCAGTTAGCATCAGTGGAGGAATGAAGAGGAATGACCTGGCAAGAAGCAAAGTAACCTCGAACTTGAGCCAAGAGCTTGTCAGGGAGCATAACCGCATCACCCAGTTTTCTCTGGGTGATGAGAGAAAAAAACATGGAGGGTGACTGCCACAGCGAGCAGGATCCACACCCTCTCTGCAAACAAACACCACCTTCAATAAGTGCCTTTTTAATGTGCATTGAGTCTTTGTGTAGGAAAAGGATGTGCAGTTGGCAAGTACAGAGCTGTAAGGGGATAGTTTGAACATGCTGATAAAACGTCTAGCTTTACTCCAGAGTTGACTTTATCATTTACCCAGGGATATTGTTAGGAGAAGATGATAGCCACGCTCCGACAAGAGACAGACAGTGAAATGTATATGAACAAAACAGCCATTGTGGTGAATTCTATCCTGTTTGTGTGGTGACTTCTCTATCCATAATCACACAACTTTACAGGCAGAGATAAAACACAAAGCAGGCGGGGAGAGATGCGGGGGCAAAGAAAGGGAAAAGAGAGCACACCGAGATTAAGGGGCTCCGGTAAGAAAGACGGACACTGTTCCTCTTAAAGCCTCAACACTAAGAAAGAAAAGGAAGAGAAAAGAGAAAGAAATCTCTTGTGCCTGGGTCCTTAGGCAGAGGGATGGCGGCTGGAGCAATGGGGTGAGGTGTGCACTTTGGAAAATGAGGTTAGCCAGTTCACTTCTGCCAGATGGTCTGCAGGAGCGGCCAGAGCATGGTGGCAACAAAAAGTCAACGCCATGAATGGAAAGAATGGCTTTCCTGCCCTCAGACGAAGCTGTGGGGATTACTGAAATTAGAGCTGGGCTCACGCTGCAAACATTTTCCCCTGAGCGTTCACTTGCAGTGAAAGGAAAACAAATTTGCACCCGTGTGTAACATGCCTCTTTTGTATTCGCCTTCCATGGGTCTCTCCACCCACTGAGTTTTATTTGTCTAATGAAGACTTGAGGGCTGTGAATTTTAAACTCCCATGTCTGACAATTCCTGGCTGAAGTAGTATACTTCATTGTATTTATTATTTCTGTTGATTTAAATCAATATAAAAAGTCCTATTCAGGAAGTCTCAACAGGGTTTTAATTGCAAATGATGGACATCTTGTGATTGAAAATAATCCTAAGGAAATAATGCTGGTTGAACTGGTACTGCCTTCAGCAGAGTGAGGCCACCAAGACTGCAGTGAACCAGAGGAGGATCTTACCACCACCTTTGCAGATAGGACCTAACTTGCACAAGCAGCACACCAGTGGCTAAAGACTTCACGAAATCCCTTTCCAGGAAGGTTTTTTGGTGCATAGCATATGGCCTAGGGAGGAGTTTTCCCCTAGACCCTGCCAGAGAGGCAACGAGGAAGATGAATCAATAGTCTGGCTGTGGGATTTTCCTGCAGGACCAAGGTTTACATGCAAACAGCCAAGGCGTGACAGAAGTCCCTTGAAGTGACTTAGCCTTGATTCCGTATCTACCCCTGAATGAACGAGGACAAAATGTGCTGTACTTTCCAAGGCACAGCTCGTGGTGGCAGCTTCCTCTGCGCAATATGTTCTGCCTTGAACTTTGCCTCTCTGCTTGGGAGTTCATAACCTGAAGGCTCTGACTCACAAACTCCCGTGGTCTTGACTGCTGGAGGTTACTGCCTCTCTGCCAGAGGTTACTGCAGGGGTGGCAGAAGGTACCTCTGCAGCCGCTTTGCAGTCAGAAATATTAGTTCAAACTACTGGAGGGAGGAAGGGGAATGATGGAGTTCACCATTGCTAAATACGCTAGAGCCCTATGACTCAGAGCTCTAAAAGTGAACAGGTCCATGCAATTACTTTGAGTATATGTGGTAAGCAAAAAATCTCTTAAACTCTCTAGGTAGAGAAAATAACGACAGTGATCTTCTTCTTCTTCTTCTAAGTTGATGCCATTAGAACCAGAGACATAAAGGGTTAATCTCTTCCAGAATTCAGCATTGCCGCTTATCTCCTGCTCCATCCTGTGAGTGTCCCCCTGGTTTTGGTGTCCCTCTGAGCCTCGCTGAAGGCAAGGGGTGTGCTTCCACAGGCTTAGCCAGTCTGGTAAGAAAACCGATTTCTTCTACATTAGGTGAAGAATCACAGCGCAATTAAGACTGATTATGAATCTTTATCAGTATATTATTAAAGCCACTTGGAGTATTTTTAGTTAGATATTATAATGTGTTTGGAAGATATTTTTATTACGAGCTTGTATCAGACCTTTAGACATATTTTAAATGAATTAGTTGTTTCACTGTAATCAAGAGTTGGGTTCAGTTTTTAGAGCCATCAGTATGAAGTTGGTTGCATGCTTTGAACATCTATCCATCTGGAAGAGTCACAGCTCATTCCACAGAGACCATCAAAGAGCCAAGAGATAATTACACATTTGTTTTCAACTGATAAAGGCCAAACTGGAACCATAAATTCAGGAGTAATAGTTTGTTACCAGTTGTTTAATAGATTTACCACTCTGTGCCATTGCATGCTGAGCTTTGACTTCATACCTTATTTTTGTTATAAGTTTTTGTGGTTCTGTTATTCCTGCTTAGACCTGTTAGTATGAAAATGTCTGAACATTGAGGTGTGCCTGGAATCATGTCTCCAGGGCAACAGTGTAACCTTGTTGCTGAATCTTTTAAAGCTGGACTGCCCAAAATGTGCTGCAGGGAAAAAAAATCCCAACTACATTAGCAGGGAAATGGACTACTTTAAGTGATCTAATAGGTGTTCTCCAGTGCTAACTTCTATAGTTCCGTAACAGGAAAATATTGATTTAATGAGCCAAAAGAAAGCAGAAACTTCTTGGGGAAGAGATGAATTTCATGATGATTCACTTTTATATTTTTAATTTTTTTTTTTTTTAATCATGAGGAAGACTGTTTCTAACCTATATCTTGCAGGCAAACCCAGAAGCTGTCATTTGTCAGCAAATAATAATGCATGGGGTGCATCTTTTTTCTTTATGAAAACAGCATAAATCTGAAATTCCTCCCTGCTGGAAAGAAATTTAATATTTAAAGGTAATTTGACCTGTACATGTGTGTGCCATGAATCTTTTATGTGACCTACAGCAAATGTATTTATATAGTATTATTCTGAGGATAGTTATCTCTTATTCATTTTCTGGGATATTATTTTTCTTTCTTTGACTAATGTACATTTGGCCTTCTCATTTCCCCACTCAGCCAGAACTGTGTTAACCTTCCTATTTATGCCTTTTTCCTGGTTTTCAAGGTCTGGTAACTAACACTGGACCATATGTGTCTAATATTATGATAGAACTGTTCTTTTTGCTAACATAAAAGATATGTCTTTTTTTGTTCAACCCCCTTATTTCTATTGTTGCTGTTATTATTATATAATTGAGTCAATAGTGATGTGTCCGGTGAAGGGGAAAACAATCAGAGAGTGGAAAATAACTGTTTTTATTGTTTCACTTTAATTTTTGTTCCTTTGCAGCAAGAATCTATGGGAGGTTCAGATGGGTTTGGGTAATGTGTTATCTCTGACCAGATCTCCCTTGTGGAGGACCGACCCCTTAGACTGGAATTCTGCACAGGGATCTGTGCAACAGATACATCCCCCTTACATCCCACTTAGCCATATTTTGAACTAAGTCTCCATGAATTCGGAGGCCTTGTCATATCTCTCGACAACAGTGAATTTCATACGCTGAAATCGTGATGTGTTGGTCTGTTACAAGGCCTTTGATTGACAAAATGGCTGTTCTCGGGATGTCTGATGAGGCTACTGCCTCCAGCCCTGCCTCTGCTGCAAAGATATCTGTACAGCTTGTCAGTCAGCCCCTGACACGCCGCCATTTACAGCACGGCATTTTATGGTAGATCATCACCAATTTCAGCTGGTTTGCATACAGTCGTCAGTAAACTGCAGTGGTTCAGGATTGACTGAATGACTCCATGGCTCACATAGCTGTGGAAGGAGGGGTAGGATGGGCAGCTGGGACAGTAAACTCATCAGATGTCCCAAATGAAGCTGTCCCTCCTCATCAGTCAAAACATTCCATTGCATCTTTAAGTTCAATGGATCTGAGTTCTAATTGCTTTTAATCATGTGTGTTGATCTCCTACTTTTGTTACACTGGACCAGCACCTAAATCAGTCATTTTATCTCCCAATTGCTCCCAACTGTTGGATGGGCAGGCCACTTAGTGTCTCCACCCTGGCAGCATACAGCTGCATTTACTGTGTTCTGGTAATAGGTCTGCTGCCTCCAGGAATTCAGGTTTAACTTCACACAGTGGTATCTATAGGCGTAGCATCTCTCAGTGCTGGAGCTATTGCTTATACTTGCTTTGCACAAACACAAGATCCAGGAGTGGGTATATCCCATGGAAGAGAGCAGTTAGGAGCATACTGTTGCCCCTAAAACCAGTTTGCATTATGGTCTCTCTTCTGGTCCCCTTTTCCAGGTGTCCTGGTTTCATTAGGGCCAAGGATGTCCACTGGTCAAGGGAGACCTATAGAAGTGACTACTGCTAGCTCATCTGGTCCTCTTGTGTGCTGTCGAACTGTCCTGAGAAAAAAGGTGAGCAAGGAAGGGGCCACAGGCTGGATGCACAGTCCTGGAGAAGGGTGGGAGTAGTTGCGGATAGACCTTTTCTTGCGGGTTGTCATTCAATAACAGTTGTGGTTCAGTTTCTGTGTTTCAGGATATGTTAAAATTTGAGCTTGGCAAAGAGGAATTTTTCCATAGGTTATTATATTTTTCTGATGTCATGAAAATATAAACAGTTCTTATTAAATCCTGTTATTTAATATGAAACACAAGGTTTGGGACTAAATTCTTTGGCAGGATTCTTCAAATATAGCACTGGCAGAAGCACAGGGAAGAAATTCGTATCTATGAGTTGTCTGTATTACTTGACACATTTTTGTTGGGAAAGCCAGTTTGGTTCAGACATAGTGTAATCGTACCAGACCATTTGCCCTTTTCTGAGTCTCCCATTGACCTTCATACTCCAGTGAATCTTAACTTTTAAACCTAGGGAAAGATAGCCTGTTGCTTCAGGATGTTGCTTCAGGCCCCTAGTGGCATTAAATGTATTGTTTAAAATCTCTTAACGCTGTAAATCACATTGTGCCTCTTAATACATTGAAACTGAGGTACTTAGTGGGCTGAGGAGAAAAGAAAGTAGGCTAAGGGAGATGGTAAATCAGCATTAAAAATATCAGAAAAAAAAGGCTGAAATGCAGAAAACAGAAATGCATATCTATATGTAGACACGTGCATAGATATATGTACATGTGCATGTGCGCACATATGTACACACACATACATAGTAACATTACCCAAGGTCCCATAGTAATTGAAAAGCAAAAGGACTCCTCAAAATACAAATAGTCTTTTTCTTTTCTTTTTTTTTATGTCATGAAAATTTGCAGCCAGGATTTATGACTGTAACATTATTTGTCTGAATGATGTATGTTGGATTTATATCTGGCTACGTGTAACTATGTGTGTATGTGTTTTGTTTCATCCGTGAGTTTATTTTTCTTGTTTCCACATGTGAAGATCCAAGTATGAGTGTAAAAAGATGTAATTGTGATAAGTTGGTAGACATTCAAGTTGTGAAGCTTATCTTAGGCTTGTCTGGGTGAATGTACTGTAGATGCAAAAACATTTTCAAAACCTCACGGGAACTGGACATCTCTTGCAATATTTCAAATGGAATCATTTTCTTGGACTGAAAAATTTTAGATGCTCAAGAAAACATAAAGATGGGGAATAAAAAAAGGCTGCTTAAACTTCCAAAAGATTTTTGCCTGATTTCAGACCAACTGGTCACATAAGATGCTAGCTGAAGTAGTAGGGTCTTCACTGTCAAGCCGATAGTGCTGTATGGAAATGTCCCTGGGAATTTCAGTCTGTGGCCTTGTAATTTGGCTTCCTGTGCTGGACAGGAAAAAAGAGGAATTTGATCTCATCTTTAGCTATGGATGCACAGCAAATTCTTAAATTTGTCTACATGGCATGAGAAAAAGAAAAAGAGGGTTCCCACCATAGGAGAAACTCAAGAGTAAGGTTGGTCTTTTGTGTGGTAGAAAATATATTGCAGAATATAAACTGTCCACAAGCCCTAGATAAGAAGCAACCTCAATCTGTGCTGGCCCAGATAGATATTATTTCTCCAGGTAAGACATGCTGTAAACACACTTAGAAGTAACATAATGAAAAAAAACTTGTTTGCCCTCTTTCTTTAGAGCACTTTGTCCGAAGAGGACAGCAGGACCGGCTCATAGCCTCATGACCCAGGACTTCCTCCGGATTCTTGTAATGCTTCCATGGTGTTGTGCTTCTCCTGTGGTCTTTCAGCTCTACGTGTTTCTCAGACACTTCGCACTTCTTCAAAAAGGAAATTCTCAGCCTAAAAGACTAATGCAAGGACTCATATGTCCTCAAGGTACAGAGCATAACCTCTCTGAACTAAATTTTCCCACATGTGCAAAGTCTGAAACTTCCAATTTATGGAGGAGGGTTTACAAAAGTGGGATTTTTGGAGTTTACAGTAGGCAATGGTAATTAGTCTTTTGGGATTTTGTTGCGTAGGCACAGACATCCCTATTTTGTCTCCACTGTAGGATACAAAATGTCTCAGAAATTTGTTGAATCAGGAGCTGAAGTAGGTCCAGCTCTCTCTAGTCCTGTGCTGCTTTAAGAATCTTGGGAAGAACAGATGTTGTGGGTGGTTCATTGCACTGATCAAGAGCATCTGGTGATGTTTCTGCTTCCCAGAACGTCATGATTTTGAAAGATATCATGACAAGGAATATAAATATGTCAGGACCAATCTTTGATGTTCAGATGTGAGGAAGTCAGCGTTGTTTCAATGCTTGTAGATCACTTAGGAGTAGCCAGTAAATTGGTCAAAGCACTTCATTCTGGCTTGAGAAGGATTCCCCAAGCTCCAGGTGAATCTCTAGAAAACATGGTATCAAGAGGTACATGTTAATATTCCCTTCGTTAGCTGAAACTGAGAAATGGAGAGAGCACAAGAGTGTGTACCAGCGCCTCAACCTCCCTTGCTCAGATGACTCACAACAAATGTCTCCTCTGTGGATCTCCATCTGTGGAACCTTGGGGAGATCTGAATCTGTTTATACAGCGTGCTCACTCAGATACCAAAAATCACATGCACTTTCCTCTGAGGACAGCTGAATGATGTGCAGGTAATACTAGCCTTTCAAAAGGCCTGACATAGCAGATTTTTCTTTCCTCCTCTACCACACCACAAAATATTCCAATGGATTTTACCAGACTCTGTCAGGTGACGAAAAAGGAAGGATGAGCAAACACACAAGAATTTTTTTTTTTTGTCCTGTCTTACCATTTTCTTCTTTTTATTTCTTATCTTTCAGTCAACCTGACTTCAAAACAGAGTAAGCAGATTTGATCTCACCATGCCTTGGCTGTCCTGGGGATTGAAATTGCACTGAGCCCAGAATAGACGTGCATGGAAATTGCACATTTTAAACTGATGGCTGCACAAGATCAGAAGCCGTGGCAATGCTGACGCTTTTGGCCTGGAACTTGGTGGGGCTGTGAAAAATGTGGAGTTGCTGTTGCAAACGGCTCATTTTCTGACTTGGAGGGAAAGGACTTGTAGATTTAGATGTACCACTTCTGCAGATCAGTGACAAGGAGAAGACTTTGGTGTCAGTCCACTAGCATATCCCTCGCAAGCTGAGAGAAGTTAATATAAAGCATTGTAATCTCTTTCACAGCCTCCAGGACTCATAAGAAACCATAAGAAGAAGTTTCTCAAGCTTAAAGTGTTCTATAGGATACTAAATCTTAAGTCTCCTGGAGGCCACTGGGGAAATGAAAAGGTGTAGTTGTCACATTTTGTCAAAGTATAACATCTATATAATAAGCCAGTTAGCTCCCTTTCTTCAGACCCAGCCCAGCTTGATGTACTAGGGCCATGTTCATTGTTTTCCACTTTTATTGATGTGTTTTTTTATCAAAGCAAAATAAAGGTAACCTTGGGCATGATCCTCAGATGCTTTAAATTGGTGTTGCTCCAATCTGGCTGATGGGACTGATTTATTTCAGCTGGGAACCTGGCTCCTGACTCATATTCTCATTCTCTGTCCTCTTCTATCTCTCTAATCCTTTGTTTTGATTTCTGCACTTTTATTTTTGTTTAATTAAAACAAAAATGCCAAAAAATGTTATGTCTTTATCTTCAACTCTTAGCAAATGGTTATAAGCTGGACAAGGAAATGGGTGACTGAAGGAGGTTTGTTTGCTTTGCAAATCAGATCTTGGCTTCTACAGGGAGGGAAGAGGCTGCCTAAGATGGGACCTCTGCGGAAGGGGTAAAACCAGGAAAGGACACGGTCACAGCAAATTAAGGTAAGTCAAGTGTAACAAGAGGTGAGCAGAAGAAACGAACAGGCAGAGTAAGGAGATGGCTGTTCATAATGATTTTCAGGTCATTTTTTTTGGTAGAGTTATGGAAAGAATGAGTGGTGAGGAGGTAGGGAAGAGCTATGGCAAGTGTGAAACCTAAGGAAGAAAGAGAAGGGAAAAATGTCATGACAGAGTGGGAGATAAAGCTCTGAAGAGGAGATGGACACTTGCACAATAACTTGCTCATTAGCCCTTGGTTTATATTCCCTGCCTCAGAATTGTCGCTTCTAATTATATTTTCACCTTTGGTTATTAACTGCAATCACAGAAAACTAATGATCACCAACCTTGCTTTGAAATATTCACTGGATAGTGCCTGAGATCATAACAGTTTTCTTAATTTGACCATATAAATAGGAATATCTAAGAGTTTAAATAAAAGAAAAATAGTTATGAGTCAAATGTCTTTTAACAATTAAAGTTTCCATAGTAAGAAGAAGGTTAACTGCTGGATTCCTTGACACTCACACATGCCTGATATGTTTAGTATCTTGGACACAATTTTCCTTTCTCCACTCTCTCTCTTTTTTTTATCCTGTGGAAGCTAAAACTTTATTATAAAATTGAAGATAAGTATATCAGTTTGTTGGATGCTAGCAGAGCAGAACACAAGCAATGAGAAGATAAGGGAATTTGGTCAAATACAAAAAATACCATGGAACCTAAACCAAATGACATCAGATAAGACCTCCACTGACTTTCTATTAAAAATGTAATAAATAAGGATCACAGAAAAATTTTCTCTTTTTTTTTTTTTCTGGCACTTTTTTTTTGTTGTTGTTATTGTCTCTCGTGTTTCAGAGGTGTATCTGTATTAGTGCTGTTTTCCCATTTACAATAAGTAAATGCAGGTCAGCTTATATTGAAGGTCTGACAGGTCCAGATTAATGATGAGACTTTCAATATATATATTTTTTTTTAATTTATAGACTTAATTAGACTCTTGTGGGACAGCCTTACTGGCCTGCTTAGGGACTTAGGCATAGTATTAGCAAGTCAGTGAATCCTGAAATCTTGACCAGTAGTTCTGAGAGCATGATAAAGGCTGGTAGCTGACGAATTGGACAGAAATTGAGTTAAAATCAGCGTAAATGTTAATGTGATCAGTAGTGGCAGTGTTTGGATTTGGGTGAGTATTCAGCTTCCCAGATGTTCAGAGCTAGGCTCTTGGATGGCAATAGTGCAGCGTATTGAACTGGTTTGCGGAGCATAGCGCAGCTCTGTTGAAACAGTTCAGCTGCATGGACTGGTGTTATTCTTGGCTGTTGGAAAGGTCTGCCACTTGCGCTGCTGCTTCACCAAGTGGGAAGAGAGGGATTGCTGAAAAAGAGAGAAAAAGGCAGAATTCCCTCTTGATGTCTGTTATTCATTCTCAAATCTCTTCTGTTTGCCAGAGACTTCCAAAAATCCAGTTTGTCTGCAACGTCTGTAGGATGTCACCGACGATGAGAGACAGCTGCAGATAGCTTTACTGTTGTGCTTTCTTCACCCATCTTGGATATTTTCCTGTGCAGATGCAATTATCACTAGCTGTGCGTTTAGTAATATAGAGACTGGAAATCAGACCATGAATTGCAAATGGCACATATTTAATTGACAGCTTGTCCAGGATTTTAATGTGTCTAGATCTTGGTATCACCTTGCTAGGGACTCAGGTAAGCTTTACATCACTGCATAGAACTATAAAAATAATAAAATATGTCCTGATTCATGGCTGTTGGAAAGCGGTAGGGGAATTGCGGCTGCTCTTAACAGCAACCCTCTCCTCATTTCATTTCCTATGACACCTACAAACAGAAAACGGTCACAGTTTCAGTCTGGGCAGCACATTGCATAGAATGGATAATTTTGGTCTTGAAAGCATCATGGAGTCATTTTATTTCTGAGGACGTTTCGTAGGCTGTTTCCATCCAGGAATATTTTAACCTTTCCAACAGTTCAACGTTCACATCTACCTGTGTGGCTCAAGCCAGGCTGTCTCAGGGCTTTGGCACTGATAAACTTTGAATGACGGGGAAAATATATGTTACAGACTGGAAAAGGGAGAGTGCATTTGATGGGAGAGGAATCCCCTTTGGGCTTGACGCTTGCCTGTGGCCTTAGGTGAGGTTTGCTTAGTGGTGTCTGCTTGGTCTCCAGTGGACAATAGCCTGTGCCATAAAAAGGCTCCGTGCATAATACGGCATGTTTGTTGGCCTGTGCCTTGACGAAACCCAGATGAGAGCTGTGTATATCCATCTAGGGACAATCTCCAGTGGGAAAGATAGTTCTCTTTGGCTAACAGATCTCTATGCCATTTCATTTTATTCCACCTTTCAGTCTTACGGATCTTTTTCTTCTGCCTTTGTCCCTCCCTCTCTTGACATTTAAATGAAATGGGGGGGAATTTTAAGCCTCTCTAACTTTTGTGAAAACCAAAAGGAGTGAAAATGTTCACTATTCATCATATGCTTTAATTAAATTTAATTAAAGAATGTTAAACACAATATGTACAAGTGAGTCTAAATAAGCAGTGTCCATATAATTCTCTCTCCACGCTTTAAGTTTTCAGTTCTTAGGCAGAATCAGGTTATAAAAAGTTAAGAGTCAACTGTAAAAAAAATAAGATCTCAGAGAAAACATGCTGGGAAAAGAAAAAAAAAAGACAACAAACCCACAAAACCCCAAATAACCCTAACACGTTCGTGCTGTCTGCCTGGCTACAGTAACCTTTTCCCTCATGATACCACACGCTGTGGGCTTACAACTGGGTATTTCCCCACTGCTCAGCTCAATTTAGGGTACACAAATGTGCACCCAAACAAAGGTGCACCCACACGTGCATGCCCGAGCAGACACGAGAGAGTCAGTAAGAGAGAGAAAGTGTGTCACACCCTCTAAATTCAGGTGGCCTCAAGCCGTGCCATATAATCCCAGCCTCAATTAAACTTTCCAAGGTCAGTGGTGTTCTACCAGGTCAGACATAAATAAGTCAGGTGAGAGTCCTAGGGCACTGAAAAGCCATATTTATTCTTTATCCACAGTTCATAGCTATCAAATGAAGCCTAACAGAGAGTGGGAGAGAGAGAGAGAGTGTGAATGTGGCTCTCAAAGCTGCTCCTGTTGTAAGGACTCCCCCCCCCCCCCCCTTTTTTTTTAAAGCAAACCCACAATTCTAACTCACCCCTATGGCAAAACTGCAAAAAACTTCACTGTGACTGTGGAAGTTTCAGGAAGACAAAGGAAGAGATTTTAATTCAGCAACAGTATATTTAACAACTAAATTATTCAACTGAAAGTATCCTATTTGCTCTGAAGATTTTTTTCTAATTTTCTGAAGAGGGAGTTCTCATCCTTTTAAAATTCAGTTTTGTCTATAGCTAAATCTTTACTGTGTGGAGTGTGAGGCCAGGTGCCGACATAATCCCCTCTTGAATTCTGACATACAGATTTCATGTCCCGATTCAGCCAGTGATGAAAAGGGGCCAACGTTGCACAGTCTATTGGGCTTGTAAACACCATATTTAATTTTCTCTTGTTTTGGGGAAGCAGCGAAAAGAGTGGGGACAATAATAATGTCTATATCTTAGCCCAAAAGTGTTAAAGCCTGTGCACTTATATCGGCTTCTCTGGGCATCAGACCCACTGAGAAGAGTTATCACATTCAGAGAAAGTAATTAAGGACAGTTGTGGTCCACTGACTTCTGTACTGTCTGATGCAATAAGTGAATTTTCCAGACCTCTATGACTAATAACCAAATTAATATATATGTTTTAATAAACCAAGATATCACAAGTCTGCCTTGCTGTGCTGCATGATATTTTAAAGGTAGAGTTTTGATAAGTAGAGTTAGACCTTTCTCATGTTATTATTCAGTAGGGGGAAAAATATTGGTTGATGACTATTTTAGAGATAATTATTTTAAAAAAACCCAAAACACAACACACAACCCCTCCCCAAAACCTTCTCCTAAACTCTCACTGCACTATCACCAAAGGAGGAAACCAGCCCCCCCAAAAATGCAAGCAGAGTCATGTTGTTATAAGCAGAAAGTGTAAGTACTTATTTCTAAGAAGGGCTCAGAGGTCTGAAGCCGGTTTTGTTCTGTTGACCTAACTTGATTTACACCAGTTTACACAGTTGAGCAACTGATACATTAATGCTGCTGGGAAAGTTGTCTCATACCTTTTGTTTGTTTTTCCTTATTTAATCTTTTTATTATGATTAAGATATGGTGATCTATTAAGAATGATAAGGTATATATATATTTGTTTTCTGATGACTTTCAGTCTTCTGTTGAGAAATATTTTTGTTATTACTCAATTGCACTTTCAAAATTAAGTTTTCAGAAATCTTTGTGAATAATAGTGCCAGCTTTTATTTAGTGTATATGAGGGGATCACATAATTAATTATTGTGAACATTCAGACAGTGGATACTTATACATATGGTTTTGAATCACCGAATACATACAATTTTTGTCAAGAGTAACTCTGAGAAATATTCAAACACATGTTTACTCACACATTTATCTTCCTTACTATAACTTACAGACTCCCAGTCAGGGAATGGAAAAAATACTAGGTGATTAGCATGTCCAGACACATAATGATGAGTGTTGATTAGTTAAAACGAGCACTTTCCAAACAAAGAAAAGTATTTGTCAAAACTGTTACACAATTTTGAATAGATTTGCTACGTTCATTGTCAAGCAGCTGTATTAGTGATTCCGATTCTAAAAAATTTTAAGATAAAGTTAACATTAAAAAGCACAGGCATTAGGGAGGGTTTACGGGGGGACAAAGTGTCAGAAAAGTGTTTACAGAAATATCAGTTTTATTTTATAGGCATTCATATTAGAAATCATTTTAGCACTTGGTATCCGTTAGCATATGTGTTGAGTCCTCTGCTTCTGTGCCTCTGGTTTTAACATCTGCAAGTATAAGGGGAAATCTTGACAAACGTTTCTGAAGGTTTTATGTGCTCTTTCTCCCGATGCTGGGTTGCAATCCCTGTTATGCCTGCTGCAATAACCGGAGCATCGCGATCAGATGCCCGGTTCTGCAGATGAGATGTGAAGAAAGAGTGTTACAGCAACATACTGGATTCCTCCTAGATTTTTAACCATATACCGTGTTTTAGTGAGAGGATGGGGGGGGGGAAGGAAAATGTATCTCTTTGTTATATCTGCTTCTATCATGTTTCCCCAGCTAGCTCTCAAAAACGTGTCTTAGTAGTGAATACGTTACATGACTCATTCTTGAAGGAAGGAATTAAAGCAAACCTCAAGCAATCAATGCCATAAGAAATTTCACCAATAGCTGGAACAAGAGGTGATTAAATGAAACTGAATCCAAGAACGCTTTTTCCCTGAGAGGAAAAGATAAAATGTCTCTTTAAGGCTAAGTTGCGATAAATGCATATAGAGTTTTTAAATATAACTCCCACCTCACCGAGGCACTCGGTATTTAATACTGGAAGGTAGCAAGGCCACGGAAACTCCTTTAGATGGAGGGTCCCATTCCTCCCTTAACAGACTTTTTGATAATTTACAGTCATCTCCACCATGCTAAAGATACCAATTGAGAGATATGAGCCAAGTGCTTTTTCCAGGTCCAAGTTAGATTAGTTACAACATCCAGAGTTATTAATCAAAAAGAAAAGGGGAGGACATTAAAAAGGGCATTATATAGCTCAATGTTTTGTATAGAATCCATGTCTTTGATTTTTCTGGTTCTCCATTTATTCAGAATAAGCACTTCAAGTCAGTGGCTGAAAAGAAAGTAAATGATCATAAAGTTGTCTTCTGAGGAGATTCTCAGCCCAGGGAAGCAGCACTCTAACAGGCACATCGAGCATCTCTTTATCTGTCATGGATGTGAATGAAGTCACTTCTGAAGGGAGGGGATAAAGTGGGGAAACACATGTAGTCTAACTGTCATGAGATGTGCAAATGCAGCAAAACCAGATTTTTAGTCGTCAGAAAAGGGATCTCTCAGACTTTTATTGCTGAATTTGTTGTGCTGCTAAGCATGCGTTACTTCTCCATGTCTCATTTTCCTCATCTAGCAAACATGGGTAATGATTTACTTTTGGTGCAGCTTAGGGAGAAAAAGAAATTGGTACTGAATTGCCTTTTTCCACACTCTAGAGTGCATCAGGGTCTAAAAATCCCAGAGGTTCCTCCAGATTCAGCCTGCCGCAGAGGTCCATGTAGGAATCGTTCAACTGGTCAAAATCTTTGCTCTAGCTTCCTCTTTCTTCAGGACCTACCCACCATCACGGGCAGGAGGACATGGTCAGTATGCACAGCAGAAATTGTTCAATGCATCATCAGCCAGTCTTAGCAGCGCAACTTTCTGACTATGATTACACAGTACTGGAATCAAATGGCTCTGGAAAATAAGCCACTGTCTCTAATCTGCTTTGAGATACCCTTGGACACGCTGCTGGGGGACAAAAAGTAAAAATTATTTATTATTATTTTTGTTATTTCTATGGATTTTTACACATCCAGAGTTCACACTGGGGGAGAAAGTTATGAACCTGTTATCTTTCATGTGTTATGTTATTGATCAAAGCCAATGATGACGTTAAAGTTATATAAATGTTTTGTAGGCCTATAATGATTCATGACTTTCTGTACAGTAGCAATGCTCCCGATGTTGTTGCACTGTCTGGAGCTAATGTTCTGATTAATGCATGTTTTCCTTCCTGATTTAAGAAATAGCTTATGGCTAAAATCCTTAGATGTTCTCTGATTTATTGCATCTTTGTTCTTTTTTTTTTTCCTTTTTCTTTCCAGCTTTTTATTCCTATATAAATGTATAGTATAAATATATGTATTTGTAAATGTGTCAGCTTTAGAGATATCCCTGATGCAGTATTCTTATGAGTTGTCTCTAAAGACTGGTATTTGTGTTGAAAAATGCATTTTGTTAGACCATGTCTGCGAATCTATCATCTGATAGGGGTGCTCTTCTAATCAGCGTGTGTTGTTTGTCAAAACAACACCAAAAAAACGTGGCCATATCATTCAGTGGCTTGTGGGGGACAGGGGGGAGGCTGCTTCTACTGTTAAAACAGCGTGAAAAGTCAGGGTGATCTATCATAATTACAGTACAGAAGTATCACATACCAGTGCACTCGTGCCCCGAGTTGTTTCCTGGGCGGTGGGGGATGCATTGTGCAAGGCAGTGGGTTTGATGGGGTACACCCTGGGCTAACCAGCTGAATGGTCTACAAGGAACGACCTCTAGAAACACGACTGAGCTCAGGCCTTTGGTCCAAGTAATGCTGAGGTCTGAGTGCCAGAACCAAAGAGCAGAAGGTTGGCTTAGGGTACTCTCCTTGGGTTTTCGTAGAGGGCAGGCTTGTAAACTGTTGTCCAGAAATATAACTAGTTTTGTTGATTACAGCCTCTCCTTGGGCCATAGAGTCAATGGAAATTGCTTCTACAGAGCAGTCAGGGTCTGTTTGATTTTCCTTTGAATTTCCTCATGCACTGAAATCTAAGTGTTTATGGTGATGTCCGTGTTGATTTCTTTAGTCTTAACTCAGAAAGCACTGAAGTCAAGAATAGTCTTCCCCAAAAAATTTTGTACACAGAGGTACAAAGGACAAGACAAACATATTTTCTTAAGGACAAGACAAACATATTTACTGTACTGCAGGGACTATCCACAGATTTTTTTTTTTTATTTTTTTTTTTAGGTCTGTTTACTAGAAGTGGACTGTCTGCCAGTTAGCCCTCTGGTCCCTTAGCCTAAACTTGCTGGAGGAGTGGTGTGCAAAAGAAAGTACCCACTTTGTTTTTATCTGCCGTGCTGTAAACCACCTACTTGTGTCCTTTTGTGTCTTTTGTGAAGCCTGTTAATAGCTGTTACTGCTAATTGCCGTGCTTAGCTTGCTGTGTTCATCTATGGGCAGAAACCAGGGAGATCAAAGAGCAGTATACTCCATAAAATCTTTCAGTGTTCATTCCGCAGCTCTAATTCACCTGCGCATGGCTGAGGGATGGCACAGAACATCGGAAAACAGATGGAGAGAGAAAAATGGGGTTTATTTCACTCAAACTTTTGGACTGCTTCAGCTGTAGGTTCAAAATGTAGTATTATGTACGGCTTTGATGCAGGACAGTGCCTTTGGAGGCTATCCCAAGGCCTCTTTGTTATCTGAAGCAGCCTATGAGGGATGATAAGTTTTTCCTTTTCTTAAAAAAAGCCCCAAACAACAGTTGCAAAGAAACATAGGGCTTGACAAAACCTCGTGAATCATAAAGTTTCAGTCCTTCAGTAGATGTTTAAAACCCACAAAATGTGAGGTCCATTCCCTCAAGACTGTAACAAAAAGATCATCTTTATTATAAGTGAAGTAAAAATCTTAAAAATGTACATTGTTCCACCAAATAAGAGTTGAAGAATCAAGAGCCTTCTCAGCATCCAGCACATGCGAAGTTACATGTGCCTTGGAGGTGAAAATGCTCACCTAGTGCTATGAAGGGGTTCCAATCTGATGTTACATTGGAAACCCCCTTTCACCTCCCCTTGATTCAGAAGTGGGGTCCTGACTGGCATTATTATGAAAATTTCAAAGGGTTGTAGGTATTCTTAAACACAAAAAGGCCTTCCCGAGGCCTTTCTTCAGACTGAATTTTGGTTTCTGACCTGAGACGCACCAGTATTATTAAGCTGCATTGTCCACCTGCAGTCTTTTGAGGGAGAAATGATTGCAAAGGCAGTGTTCTTCAACTGGAGGTGGCCTTGGCACCATCAATGATTTGGGAATGCACCCCCTGCAGAACAGAGAATATATTTTTTGGTATTTTGGTCCTTAAATGATCTTTAGGCTGATAATATCAGTCATGCCACCAGCTTTGGCACAGATATGGACTCCAATAGGGTTTAAATGACACAACTTTTTTGCTCATTCTTCAGCGGTCTCGTTAACTCTTGTACGAAAGACTCCATTTTATGTTGTTGGGCAAAATACATTAAGTATCCAAATTTGGTATCTCCCAGGGGTCTGTCTTGCTTTATAATGTTCACCAGATCCCTGGCACATTATTATGGGTTGCCTGCTTGCGTAAACTATAGATTTTTGTCTCTGCTCGGATGGATTGTTGATATAAAATTACCAGCTGATGTTTATCCACAGACATAGAAATAACAGTATTATTAACTATTCCTATATATTTTGTGTCATTATGACTGTAAGGGCTTGTCTGAATAATAAAGATTCCCTTGAGTGGGACTCAGTAGGGTAAATGACTGTTTAATAAAGACAGATAATGTAGATGAATCATTTTGACTACTTAGAGGAGCAATTGTGCTAAAACTAACTTAAACAAAGTCCTTCTGAACACATTAGGGGGTCAAATCCTGCCCCTTGAAATCATTGTAACATTGCTGCTGAGTGGGAAAGGACTGAGGTCTCGCTTTGGGAGCAGGAACAAATTTTTAGCAATGTGAATTTGATTCATTTACATGAGTGAAACTTAACTGCTATCATCTTTTAAACCCCAAGACTGTAAGTAGTATAAAAACATGCCTACCTAAATGTCTATATTCCATCTTCATATGTTGAAATATATGTTTAAAATAGATTTCTGCTAAATTACATGGCTTAGTTTTCTCTGTTCTCTATGATGTGATACTTCATGCTACACTGAAAGAATAAGAATATGAGTTTATTAAGTTTACTCAGAAAACTATTCAGTCATCTGTATGAGCTCTTGGAGCTATGTCAACATTTTCCTGAAAGATATCTGAGATTATTTGATGTTTACTTTTTTAAGTACAGTATTTGTGAGTAAAAGTGCACAAGAACATTTTATTACATTTTAAATGTAATTCCTGATCCCAGGGTGCTGTCTATATAAATCTGAACAAACCTACGAAATCACTATCTATATTAGATCAGCAAATCCTCTCAGTCCCAGAACTGGTCACTGGTTTAAGAATAAGAGGCAAAAGTGAAATTCCTTGGTAATAAAACTTCTGAGCCTTGACAACTGTGAGGTAATGCCATTTCTTGCAGCATTGCCTAGACCTTTCAAAGTACACTACTTTTTATTATATGCCTTTCCTCTGCCCCTAAACCTTCACTTCTAAAGTGCACATCTCACAGGTAACTAGTATATAATGTGCTTTTCAATCGAACTCCTAATTCACTCAATGTAGCATGAGTTTTAGATAAAGCAGGAAGATGTGAAATGCAGAATAAAAGGTTTAGGTTGTATGATACCACTCACCTGTTTTAAATCTTTTGCTATCTGTAGAAAAAAAAAAAAACAACCACCCACAGAAAAAGCTCTCCTTCAGGATACTTCAGGGTGGCCCAGCTCTTCTCCCAGGCGGTGAAGACACCAGCTCCCAGCATTACTGTAAGGTCATGCCCCTGATCTTCTGGGGGATTTACATCTTCTTCAGCCTGTTTTTTCGGAGCCTTTTGTCAGGCCATGTGTAGGTAACAAAATGATGTCTCCCTTGGATCCACCAGCTCTGCAGGGGAATCTTGCCCTGTAAGCCCCGGTGCCTGTGCTGCTGTTGCGTTGTCTTTGCTCTAACATGCTTCTGTGTTTTGACCAAGAGTGGGAGTGGGCAGCGCTGGAAGGGCTGAGATGGTTTCGCTTTTTGCTGCCGTTTTTTAGTTTCGTGAAGTAAAAATTTCCTAAAGGTGAAACACAGAGTGAATCAGATTTCATCTGGAAAGTAGAACGAGGAGACTGGCAAGGGCCTGTCTCCTAATTATCAGTTTTCCCACAACTTATGTGTAAATCTCCTAAACTGAAGAACCTAAATTCAGCATTAAAATTTGTGTTGTGGTTTGTAAGCATATCCAAGCTTTTGCAGGGTAATCGTTGGCTGCTGCTGTTATTATTTACACTTGCACATGCAGACCATGGTGGGCTTGCCTCTGCTGGCAGTGTGGATAGGTTTAAATTTACTCGGATCAAGGCAAAATACCCTGCTGAGAGACTCAGGCTGAGCATCCTGCTAATAAAGTATGTGACTCTTGGACAAGAGCTGCTCTCCATCTGGCAAGCCCTGAGCATGGGCTTGAGTACGATTTCATTTGTGTGCAGTAATCCCTGTGGATGTACCCAAAAGTTTTTGAGGGGCCTAATACATGAGATAAATATATATGCCAAAAAATGTAGTCCCATCTCAAAAATATGTGCTCCAGGGTTAACAATCATAGAGTTCAAGGAAGTACTTAAAGATAAAGGTAAGGGGCAGCTAGTGATTAAGTACACAAATCTGGTTGTTTTGTGGGATTTTTGGGGTGGTTTGTTTTTTTAGTTTTGGGTGGTGGTTTTTTTGTTTTGTTTTGTTTGTTTTTGGGTTTTTTTGCTGGCCTTGAATCAGGCTAATCTTTACTGCGTAAGGTAGAGCATGGCCAATATGGAAACATCTGTGTTATGCAAATTCCTCTGAAATGGTTGAATGACAGGTAACCGACTGTATTTTGGAGCTGTTCCATGTAGAGTGAATCAACAATTTCCAGCAAGTCAGTCCAGCAAAAGCTGCGTGGTTTCTTTTGATGCATACACAGCTGTGAACTTCTGTGTTGACTGCTTTCAGCTGAAACTAGAAATAGTTTAAAAAATAGAAAAAATAATTATTTAGACTGTAGGGGTACTGAGAAATCTAAAAGATAGACTGCATTAATCCTGAGATTTCCATTCCAAATTTCCAGCAGGCTTGGCTGTGATGGGTTTTCCTCCCTCTCTCCTGTAGTCCCTTATTAGTCCCCTTGACATCCATAGGGAGACACACGAGTGTGTCCTGGAGCAGCTTGATCATCTCCATGGAGAGGAGTAGGGATGGAGCTCCTCATGTGAACCCAGGGCAGAATAGTGCCCCTCGCTGTGTGGATGGCAGAGTGAGACCAGCTGCAGGATAAAACTCCAGTCCTTGGACATCAGAAACTTCCTGATCTGCTCTGTCGGAAACAGGTGACGATGAAGCTTTGTGCCCATCCTTAGCACTGGGTAACGCAGGACGCTGCACCACCAGCCTAACTCTTAAAACACCAGCTCTGCAGTGCTCTGGAGAACACATGAGAAGGTCCTGGGAATAAATCCTGCCAAATAGTTATCCTATTTCAAAAAGTTGTAGTGCTTCACTTTTGGATGGGCTTGCTGCTATCTGGCACCAGAGCTCGCAGGATTAACATTTCATACCCATAGCATTGAAATAACTAGGAAACATGATTTCAGGAGAAACAAAAATGCAGTTATACAAAGAATGCCATGGTGATTTTCTTTTTAAATGTAAGCTTGGCCTAATCAAGAATTGTCATAATTTAATTTGCACTGGCCAGAGATATGTGACCCTTCCCTGTGAAATATTTTACACTGTGTAGATCACATTAATTGTAAACATGCTGATATGCTCTCTGCTACTGCTGCTGTCTCTGATTCATTGGTGACCGGTACAAGGAGGCAACGCATGCTTATTGGTTTTTTTTTTTAAAAAAAAAACCAACAAACAAACAAAACCCCAGAAGGATCATCTATTGCTCAGATGAAAGACAGAGACAAAATAACCAATCTGTAATGCAGATTTATTAATAGTCATTCACTGGTTTTCACTGAAATACTCTTCATCTAACCTTGACTTTATTAAGTAGTCCTTAAGGTGCATTTTGAAGACAGATAATGAGTTTGGGGAATAGTCTTATCTACATCAAGCTAATCTTTAACAGCTTGGAAGGGAACTCACAGAAACTTTTCCACTTTAAGTGACATAGCCATGTTCAAATCAAGCCTTTTAAAATGTCATTTTAATAGGAAGAGTTTACTGGCATTTTTAATAGCTATACTTCATAGAGGAATATGATTTAAACAAAGGCGATAGAAAAAGTTACTGAGTTTTTAATAGTATTAATGGGGCTGGAGGGAAGTGGCGTTGGAGAAACAGGAATGCTGCTGCAGTGGAGTGGCACTTGGTGTCTTGGTTAATAAAGACAAGCCAGCTCTTCCTTGAAAAAATAGCTTCTTTTAGAGCGGCTGTCTCTTTAAAAGGGAGGACTGGGGCAAAGGCAGGGGTTTTGAGTGGTATTTTGGTGCTGAGCCTGCACATGCCACACTGTCCAGCTTCCACAGGCAGAAGTTTGCAAGAGCCTCCTGACACTTTGCCAGCGCAAAGGCTGGCTGTGCGCGCGATGGAGAGGGGGACAGGGAGGGAAGAAGAAAAAGAAACTCAAAAGAAAACAAATGGAGAGTCACTATTTTAATGAGAACTCAGATTTAACCCATCTGTACTTTCCCCTCAGTTTCCAGAATGTCCTCAAAAATAGTTTAACTTTTCCTGCGTCGTGTGTAAAACCACAGACGTGGTTGTGCGCCCGGAGGCACACACCGGTCTTTCCCTCCAGCTCATATATAAGTTGCTCACACCGCGGGCTGAATTTTAACCCGCTAGTACTGCCAGATGAATTACACGAACCCTCTTCTGCCGATTCCAGTTGGCTTAGCTCATTTTGTTTTGCTTGCTTTATTGTTTGGGCATCAAATGTCCCAGCTCTCCCAAGTACACACACATTTGGTTTCTGACTAACGCGAGGCCTCCGTCAGAGAGACAGCGTTTGTCATTTAAAATCCAGCATGTCTTAGAGTCAGGTCGTGACTCAGATACCACAAACTGTATACAGAATAGACCACAAATTCCTCCAGTAAGATTGAACAAGGCTTTCCGAGAAGCCGCTTCCCCCGCTGGTTATATCCTAACCCTGACTGACAGGTAGCAAATAACTGCAGTTCTTGAGTGGCTTTTTTTTTTTTTTCTGACTATTTTTTGTTAAAATTTTTGTCTGCTGTGTTCACGACTGTTTAAAATCATGTCTTTTTGCGTGCTTTTGGCTAGAAAAGTGGCTATAGAAATTTTGGTTGGTTACATTTTTACAGAAATATTGGCATCGATTGACTTTAAGCTCCAAAGCTGGGGATTTGGAGCGGACACCGAATGCCAGGGCAAAACTCAGCCTGATCCTTTCGGGTTTCCTTCAGCCGCAGCTGCGGCTCTCACGTGCTTTGTGCACAAACCCCATAAATCGGCCTGGGTTTGCTCGAACGGTTCCTGAACTTTTGCAAAACCTCTCGATGAACCTGCTAGGAGCTGGGGAAGGAGGGAGAGAGGGGATGGGAGCAAGGCTGCTGGCTGCGGGGAGGTTTGCAAGGAAACCTGAAACCAGGTGAGCTTCCCAGGCTGAGCATTTCCTCAGGCTGGAGACCCGCAGACATTTCTCATTTGGAAGCAGAATTAGAGTTAACAAATCCGTTAACAAGCCTCACACGCTTGCTGACCAGTAGTAAATCCCAGCTCGATTTATTACTGAATGCAACACTTTGGCACAAGTCCTCAGTTCTGTTTTGCAAGTGGATGGGGAGCAAGTCGCGATCTTAAATCCAAGCTAGAAAACACCAGCGTGAGAATCGGGTGGGGTGCAGCCCTTTGATTTAACTTCTCTTTTTTTCTTTTTTTTTTTTTTTTTAACGAAACAAGAGAATTCATCTGCCGATGCACTGTTCTGTGCTCTTTTGTCAATAGAAAAGTTGTTTTGCTAATGGTTATCTGTCTGCAAGTCCTTGACCTGCTTGTAAACACATTTCTGCAGGAAAACCCCAGGCCATGGCCTCGAGCCTTTACGTCAACAAGAAGAGATAAAGTGACCAAAACTTAACCTGATCTGGCCTGGAGTGCCCTCTACTGCCCCTTGACCAAATACTTCCCTAATCTGTGTCCTTCTGAAAGGAACAGATTGTTGTGTAAGAAGTATTACCTGGAATGAAATCAATTTTGGGAGCCTTACTTCCTCCTCCTTCCCCCCTGCCCATAGCCAAAGCCTATTGAATTCCTGGAGCTTAAGGAACGGAGTCTGGGTAGGTTTTGGTGGAAAGGCAGGAACTTTCCCCAAAATTACCCGCTTTGTCCCCACCCCAGGCATCCGTCACCCGAGGACAGCCTGACGGGGCAGCCCTGGCTGCGGTCCGTCATGCCACGTTAAACACGCCACCTTCCAAGCCGTGTAACAAACGCAGGCAAAACTGAACTCGCCAGTCGAGTTGCTTTTAAAAGCCATTTGCTGATCCCCTGGGATTTGTTCTGGATTCACACAGCGCAAGCAGAGGCTTTGATACAGCCAAGATTCGGAGAGTCACCAAACTACGAGTGTGGCCCCAGTTGCGGTGGGATGCTCTGAGACCATCTGCCAGCCCGGCGGTGCTGGGCTCGGGGAGGAGGGCAGGCAGAGAGCCGCCGCGGTGCGATGGCACGTGCATCCCCGGTTTGGCTACTGCACCCACTCACGGAGGCTGGGGTGAAAGCTGGCTGTAACTGAAGACGATTCGGAGGGGACAAGTGACACCAAATTGTTCCGGGAAGGAAAGAGTATGTCCCTACGCTTTTTTCATAAGAGATGGGCTAGAAAAGTGGAGGGGAAATGTACGCTATGGAAAATCCTGCGTGCAGTACGTAAATGAGAAAAGGGGAAAACACCAGACAGCTCCAGAGATAAAATGACAAACTGCAATTGTGGTTCACAATGGGAGCATTCATTGTGCTGTGCCTCTGTTTGCACCCTGCTTAAGCCACTCGCAAGGCCACCGCACCGGGAAGTTTCGTGACTAATTGAAAAACTGGGTCGCGTCCCTCCGGGGCGGTGGTTTTTTCCATCTCTTTAGTTCAGCCACAGGTTGCCGGGCTCGGTGCCGCAATGGTGGGCTAACTCCTTAGGCTGGGGTGGGTGCACTGGGCGGCATCTCCCGAGTCACTGCGTGGTTTAGCAGCAGAGCAAGAAAATTGTATTTGCTGCAGAACCTTTGCTGCCCCACGGCAACCCACGGGTTTCTGCTGTGGAGCTGGGTGGCCGGGAGGGAAAGCAGCGAACCTTCCTGTGGTTCTCTACCCCTTCCATCCAGGACCCTGTGCTCCATAACGAAACATCCCCATGCTTTGTATATCCAGAGTCAGATGAGGTCTTGGACTGAGTATTGCACCTCTTATTTTTGTAAGTTTTCTAATTAATTTCATAGAGTTCTGTAGGAAGTGTTCTATTCTTTATAACCCTCATGCAGCATTTTTAGGAGAGAAGGAAAAACTTGTAGAAAACTGATAGGGTTTTGGGTTTGTTTTGTTTTTTTAATAACAAAACCTCATAACAATTTTTTTTTCTGATGAGAAAACTTTCAAAACTTTTTGTTTCATAGCAAAACTTAACAACAACAACAACAAAAAGACTGCAAGGGAATAACAAGGTGCTACGACCACTATGATTCACAACTTCTTGATGCCCATTCTCCAGTTTTTCAGACTGAACTGGGCTGTGAATCAGTCTTCAATTATCCAGCCCCGGTATCTGTAGTTGATCAGGGCATGTGCAACTGCACATGACAGACCCAAACCCCCCTCGGAGGGAGGGAGTGGGGGTGTTAAGCAAAGCTCAAGGAAAAGGATCGGATGAAATTATACTGCTGCATATCGGTGCTGAGGGGCTCTTAAACCCCACAAATTTGTCAGGATCTACCAGACACAGTGGACAAAGTTGTTCACCCCTAGGTAGGGTTCAGGCCGTGAAGCTGAAATCTGTGCCCAAAAGCATCTCCTGCTTCTCTGGGAGGCAATTTTTTGCCTTGGTTTTTTCCCCAATCATTTGCACCTATCCTACAGACTTCTACCAAGTGTTGGGAGAGGAACATGAAATCCTTCAGGTGTGATTCCAGCTGGGTTATTTCCTTAGGATACAGCTCTTTTATAGATGTCTTTTGTGCATTTAACCTTATTTATCCCTATATGGCAGGTATAGTTCTAGCTTTGCATAGTGGGATTAATTCACAAGCTTTAATCTAAACTGGACACAAACTTTCAATGTTGGCTTACAGGAAGTATCATTTCAGCTTTCCTGACAGAAAATCAAACTTTGGGGAATAAAGTAGATTTTTTTTTTTCTATAGAAAGGGTCTATTTAAGGAAAAGTAATTTTTTTTTTCCCAGCAGAAAATCATTCTAAGAGAAAATTTTTCATCTCCCAAATTGAAAGTGTAAATTGTAACCTTGCTCAATAATTCAAAATTATTGCTGCCTTTTTTTCTTACAACGTTTCTTTATTTCCAGGCTTCCAAAATTTGACAGGGCTTTGAAGATGAACACAGATCTGGTGGGCACCTTTTCAGATTAAAAAGATTAGTTTTATGGTAAAGAGAACTTGTCTTCCTTGTAAAGTACGAAGCTATGTAATCAAAGAAGGGCTGGCTGAATCTATTCGGTATTCTCAGCTACTTTCCAAACCAAACTTCTGAATACATGTTAGTTATTCTGATTAAGTCATACTCCTGAACTCCCTCCAGGCTCTGCACTGGAGATGATATTTATACAGCACTAATGGAGAAAACTTGGTGTATTTCAAAAAATGATTCCCAAGAAAACCAAACCATCAGCAGATGTAACAGGGAAATTTTCAGGGAACTCTAACTCTCTTTCCTTTCTTGCTAAAAAAGGCCAGCTTCAATTTAACTCTCAGCCCCCGAAAATTGCCAGGGAGCGAGTTTTGAAAGCATCAAGTGACCCATTTCAATGTCGTTTGTGCTCCTAATCAAAATATACATAGTCTTTTTGTTCTAAAAGTTGCCAAAATTAATTGACACTGAAGTTTCAAACTAACTTTTGGTAATGGAGCAGTTTATCTGTTTTAAATTTGTGAAAATTTTCCTGACTTAAAACTTTCATTTCAGTCTGGGACTAAGGCACTTCTGACGTTTCAAAGCATTTATTAGGTGGGACGCTGTAGGCTCTACTGACTGTCAACACAAACTGATCGCTTGCTATGACTTAGAACCAGATCAGCTGTTAGTGCCAGCAGGGACTTGTCTTCGGTTGACATCAGCATAGTTTATATTGCGAAATGTGCTACGTATATGGGCATCGGCCGAGAGAAAGGACATGCTTTTATTTGCATGTTTATGTCTGTCTTAAATTGATTGATCCATCGCTTTGTCCGTAAACTTTCCTAACGCTATGATTTGGTGAGCTATCAGAAATAATAACTCTGTAAGCAAGAAACTGTACGTCTGACTTTTTCATACAGGCACACACACTTGTATATATCTGTGTCGATAAATACTGGCTGACATAACAAATATCTTTGTTTTTAGAAAAAGAGGATTTTCCTTGGGGACTTTAAATAGATTCAGAGGATATTCCAAGGTATCAGACTGTATTTCACTGTGATATTCATATTGTCAATAGTGGGACCTTTCTGTGGAAAATGGGGCTTTTCCTGTAAACATAATAATATTTCTGGATGGTGAAATATACAGTAAATGTTAAACAAGAAAAGAACTAAATTGCAGACTATTCCCTGGTCAGCAAAACCTGCCCATTATTTTTCAGTTTGCTGAATCTGTAGTTTTTACCATTTTTTTTAAACTGTGACTTTTCAGATTCATGAGGGTAGCATAGGTAATCTTCATATTTATAAGGACACACTGTCAACTCGCTTTTCATAATTTATAAACTCTTTTTTTATTATTATTATTATTCCCTTTCCCTGTTGGAAGCCTGAAACTGGCATGTTTCCTTAATAGAGCCGGGAAAAAACCTCTGCATTTTTGCCCTGGGAGATGATTTCTCAGAAATAATCTATCTGTGCTTCATGCAAAGGAGTAGTATCCTAGCTGGCTTGGTGGGGCTGGAATTACTGCTGCAGGGTCTGTTTTGCAAGCGTTCGCATGCTTTAGCTTTTCAAGTTGCAACTTGCATTTTGGGGTGGTGAGGGATTTGTCAATATGCTACAAGCCTCACGTGTCTGTTTTTGACATGAGCTGGCTGAGTGTTCGTTGCTTCGTTTGACTGGACTCTTGCCTTTCTCCATCCCAACTGACCTCTTCTCCCCACAGCCACCTTCACAGCGCCTCATGTTCCCGTCTCCTACTGTTTGCCCCTGGCATGGTGAGAATAGATATTTTTCTTCTGCCCCCACATCAAGGGACTGGCAAGGACAGGCACCCCTTATTCCAAGATGAAATGAAAGTAGTTTGAGAGCCATTTCCCCTTCCTCTTTGTAATTTCACTGAATTACTTTCCAATGGTGTTTATAAAAGTAAATATTTCCAGGCATTTAGATTAACCTTGCTGCTGGGCTGATGTAAGCGGGCAGAAACATCTCTACGTTTTCAGAATTGGTCCCAGAATTTGCAAGAAGCCAAGTTTGCTTTCAGAAGTAATTCACGGTGTTGATACTGATTTATAAAGCACTAAGAAATTTAGTGACCGGGTACTTTAAATACCATCTCTTGGGCATGCTAGTCACAGATAAAATCTGTTTGGAATTACTTTTAATGGTTGTTTGAATTTAAAATCTGGTAAAGATTGATTCAAATTGAAGGTCATGAACTCCTTTACCCATTTCCCCTTATTGGTTCAACAAGGGTCCTATTTCATGATCTTTTGGCCATGATGTAACTCATCTGTTTAGTTGCGAAGGTGCTGATACGAGTAATTAAGCTAAAATGGCATTGGGGAAGAACCTGTTAATATGTAGTAACATATCGTTGACTCTGTCCCTCCATCTGTCAGTCTGTCCCCCGTAAGTTTTGAACTTGCCGGTTAGTTTCAGCAAAAGTCGGCACAGGGGTAGAGGTGTTTATTAGCCTTACGATACTAAATGCTTTTGGAGAACAGGCAGCTGGTGGAGGGGTGAGTTTTCCAGTTAGAAGAAAAGACAACTCAGGCAGTGCAGACGTACGGATCGGATGGTTTAGAGGTCGGTCTGAGCCAGCCGCCGCGGGTTTGGCCCTTCACTGAGCTGAAGAGGGAGGTGATGCGAGAAGGGTCTGGGAAGGGGTGGTAAGGAGAGGGAGGCAGCATGGAGGGTTGTGTGCTGATGGTTCAGGCAATGTGCAGCACGTGTTTGAAGAAACTGGGCATCATTAGTTCCACTGCTCAGATAACTTTTTTTTTTTTTTAATATTGTGAAACTTTTACCACTGAAGAGGGCTTTATGGGCCACTTAAGTTCTTTTATGAGATTGAATTTCCTTTGGTAATAGCCACAATGGCTGTGGAGTCTATCATTTTTGGTATTCCTTTAGGATGCCCTGCCCTGGGAGTAACTGTGAAACCTGGGGGGCAAATCACTTCAGAAAAAAAGATCTGTGTGAGAGGTAATCTAAACTTTTTTTTTTTTTTGCTTGATATACTCAGGCTCTATCATGAACCCTCCTGCAGGATTACAGCAGATCCTGACCCTATTGACCTAGTATCAACCCTTTTCTGTAAGCTGTGCGCAGCAGAGAAGGAGGAGGATAGATACTGCGGATGGCTTAGAGGCTTAGATGCAGTAGGCTCTGAGTATCAGCACCAGTTCAAAGGATCAAAGGGGGTCTGTGACTCTCTAGCCATGCTAATTAATGGAAGAAGTGGTATTTGGTCTTCATTATGGACTTTAAGAAAGAAAAAAAAAAAAAAAAAGTCAAGTGTTTTGTCCTGTGGTAAAGCACTGAACGAGGCTGGTGAAAGTAACAGAGCCGTCTCCATTAGGCTTTCAGCAGCGTTTCAAGAGCTTGGAGCCACTTATGAAGTCACGCTTAGGCAGCACTTTCCTGAAAGTTAAATGTCTGATAAATGCTGATACTGCCTGATCTGAATTCTTAATACGCTTCCGGATAGAGCAGGCCCTTGCAAAGGTCTCCCGCGCTCGTGCCATGGAAGAACCCTTTTAGTGAAGGACTCCCTGGGTTCCTCCTGCACCCTCTGCTTCGGATGTGGGCTCAAGCCCAGCAGAGCTGATTCTGTCTCTCACCAGATCAGGCATCGCTCCACGGTGTGCCTTTCATTTAAATATCTGTGGTTGCTACAGAGGTTAATAGGAGGTCAATGGCTGGGGCTCACATCAGCAGCAACTTGGGGACCAAAGCGCTGATGGGCAGAAGGAGCAATAAGAGCATTTTAGGGACGTTCCTGCATTATATGTTTTATTAGCTCTCAAAAAGGGGAACGTAAAGCTCTCTCCTGAATCCTAAACAATCCCTTCTAATCTCTGACCCTTTTTTTAACTCATTCAGATATTGCTTAAATTTGAAAGAAAATCACTGGCTAGAGGAGGTTTTACATTTACACATCGGGACATACTCTGATAATGGGTTCACATGCTTATTGCTCGCTTGTCTCTGCACCTGTCCATTTATGCATATCTATACCTACCTATACGATGTGCACCGATAGATGTGTCAGGGCTATAAAGATAGTAAAGCAGTAATTCAAGTTCATATTTGCGTAACTATGCTTTTATACTAGGAGTGTGCATGAATTTGGAATTTGTGTCAATATATGTTTACATATAGCTAAGGATGATCAGGTTTTAACTAAGCAAAAAAATCATGGGAAAAAATACTTTCTATGGAAACATCTGGTTTTACTTTAAAACTGAGATTTTTAAAAAAAATTTTTTTTTTTTGCTTTTTGGGTTTTCCACAAAACTGTGCGTTTTGCTAAGGGAAAGTGAGAAGTGTCCAAGACAGTAGGCTCTAATTTATGAATATTTTTTCCTAAAAGTTTCCAATGCACGTGACTTCATGCATGCAAGTGTACGTCATGACTCTGTATTTGTGCGAGTGATGCTTGATGGGCTTATGCTTCGGTGTGAATATGTTCGCTTTAAATTACGATGGCGGTATAGACCAAAATTGCTAATGATATGTTTTTTATCGTGGCTTCACTGTAGAACACGACAGCATGTATGATCATCGGTTATTCAAACAGTGAAATGCGTAAAGCTATTTTTCTGTAATTGGTCCCAGGGCAAGGGGTTGATCTCATGTATAAAAGCCTCCAGATATGCTCTTGGTATGGTTTCTAATTAGGGAACCAGGAAAGAACTGAACTTTGGAAACTGTGATGAGTCCGTGCCTTTAAAAAAAAAAAAAAAAGGAAATAATCACTTTGACCTTGAACTCCAAAAGGCCCTGAAATCAACTGATTTTACTCTTTAAGCTCCTTAACAAGCATGGGGATTAGAGACGAGCTGTGTAGAACGGTTCATATTAGATATAAACGATAATGGACAATAGAAATTCATCTATGAGCTCAGCACAGGCATCCTGTGCAAATTCCATTTCCCCAAGATATGGTGATACCATGTTACAGTGTTATATATACCGCTGATAACAATATGACTTCATCAGTTGGGAAAAGACAGAAGAACACTCAACAGCAGCACGGCAAATGCAACTTTCAGAGATGTCCAATCCTGGTCTAATCCGAGTCTGTTTAAATAACCACAAGCACGTGTATCAAAAAAGGTCAAATATAATCACCGTTCTACCTTGTGTGTGAATAAATCATCTGTTTAGCTATGTATTTCAAATATGATGAAATCACCCTCCCTGATAAAGAAATAAAACTTATGAGAGGGAAAAAAACCGACTGTAGACTCAGGCTGCACATTTCAGTGGCCGTCCATCTGTCCACAGCTAAACAAGGAAGGATGCTGCTGTCACTTTAGAAAAACCTTCTTTGACGATTTCACTTTGGCAGATTTTTTTTCCCCTTTCTTTTTCTCTCTCTTCCCCCAAGAAAGGCTAAAAAAAAAAATCTAAATCATGTCCCCCTGCAAAGGTGGGAATCTCATCCTATCTTGAAATGGAAAAGTGCACCACATTTTCAGGAGAAAAGGAAAGAACTAAGGAAAATACCTATATGAGGAGAGGAGCCAATATGATTTAAATTATTGGTGGTTTGGGTTTGGTAAATATAATCCACTCAACAAACTGTTTTGCCCCCTCCAAGAATATACTGAATTCTCATGCAGATCTTGAAAATAATTTCCCTTCTGAAAATCGTATGCAGTGAAAAAATCATTGTGTCTTTTAAAAGGCACCTCTTTAATCTTTTTGTTGCTACAGAGGGGTGAACGATGTGGTTAGACAGGCTACTGCCTGCCATGAAAACTAGGGAGAAATGATATTGCACAATCCTTTCCCTCTTCTGTTTCTCAAAAATTGTTATTTTATTTCACTTTCCCCCATTTCAATCTGTGTGGCCTGGCAGACCTACTGGAACCCGGCCTAGGATAATATTGTCTCAGTTAACTGATAGGTGTGAGGGCACCTGCAGGCAGATAAAATGTGTTTGTGTTTGTTTCAGAATTTGCTATGTAAAACTCAAAATTGTCATGATTTCAGAACAATCTCCCATTTCCCCTGAAAGACTTGGAAAGTGGGGAAGCAAAATTAAAAAGAAAATCAACTCTGTGCTTTTTCATTAGTTCTGGCAGCTTCCCCTAGAAACACACCCATGCTCAGCAGTATCATTCTTTATTTAGCTCTGAACAGACTGAAGGACCTTAGTGAATTCTTTCTCCCTCCTCCTTTTCAGATAATAGCAGTGATGCTGCCACATATTTTGCAAAGTGCTCTTTTCTGGAGCTGAGATTGAGTTACATCCAACGCGATAGACCCCACTGGCAGCCGTGCGTTCTTAGCGGAGACATTCCATTACCATGCCAAGTTATTTTTAATTCTATCTGGATTTTTTTCTTTTTTCCTTTTTTTTTTTTTTTTAAAACCAGCACATAAAAGAAAGCTATCGAGTTGCTCAATCAATGTTAGTTTATTATTGCTTACCCAAGTGTTTAATAAACCTATCCCAACTCTGGACATAGCTTTAAATACTTCATTGACTGTAACAAAGCAGATTTTTCCTAACAGACCAAAGTGGCTCTATAAACTATAATTAAGCACTAATTATGAGCTCTACTGGTCAGATAACAGAAGGCAAGGTCCATTGTGTGACTGGCAGAACCAGCAATTAAAGGAGATTATTGTTGTCAGAAATGGAATAAAACAAACAAAGAAAAAATTTGGGAGGAGAGGAAGATTTACAATTGACCTGGGTAAACTTTGTTTTGTTTGTGGGTTTGGGACATGATGACATCACGAACACAAAACCCCTAAGATATGATTATATAGAACATATGTAATAAGTTGTTCTGGAAAATTCACATAGTTTATTGGATAACAGGTTGTAGAGTCAGGTTCTGCTTGGCTCCACTCTCATACATCGAAAGCAAATACCTTGTAGTCCAAACCAGCAGTCGTATGTTTAGAACAAAAATATTTTCAAGGAAAATATCGTGTCAGTACTTTTCAACTTGTTTTTATAAAGCATTCAAAGCCAGAGAGGGCCGCGTTGCTCATGGGCTTAAGAACTAGAAAATGGAACTGAAATAGAATGAAGAATAGATTGACTCCCCAGGAAGGGGGGAAAAGGACCCTCTACAACAGGTGAAAAGGAAGTGCGGTTTTATAAATTCGTTCCATTTTAACGTGCCTGGCTTCTTTTCACTTACGCCATTTTTACACTGGCTTAACTTGATTGGCTCCAGTGGAGTTTTCAATTATGCCAGATACCACTGAAGTGTTATTAGCAGCCCGCTTGGAATTTCTCTCGAAAGTCTGAAACTGTTTCTGAGCTAACAATATACTCTTCTCCCTCTCCCCCTTTGAAATAAAATGTTCACTCTGCAGAAAACCTTGATGTCCTGTTGAAGCAGAATGCTCAAACACCAAAATGATTTGACTTTCCACGTACAAATTTTAAATTTCCATGGAAAATAGAGTTTCCAATTACCTCTAGTGATTGGTATGCCAGTCACAGTTCATATGTTCCTAGACCTGATACAGACGTTCAAGGGAGCCAAAAGTCCTTTCCACACACACACACGAGCACATTACAGCTTCCTGGAATGCTGTTTAGGCTTTCAGGTGATGGCTGGGAATGTGGCCAATATCAGAAGGTAAAGGGCAAAAGAAAGCCATGGAAATGGAAATGACAATATTTCTTAGCAGCAGGCAGGTGCCTCTGCCCCCGACTCGTGATTGTGCCTAAAACTCACAGTACTGCTCTCTCCTCTCTGATTTTTTTTTTTTTTTTTAAAAAGCAATTTGCATCTTTTGAAAAAAAAAGGATTAATAAATTTCAAATGTTCCTGGTGCTTCTGTGCCAACTGGCACTGGAGGGGTCCTGTAACCTTGCCCAACTGCACTATATATAATTATTAATTAGAAAGCAACCTGGGAAGCAATGATCCTCTCCCCCAGCATAAACCAGAGGAACTCTGCTGAATTCATGGTAGGAAAGAAAATTGGTTTTCCTAGGTCACACTTGGGAACAAACTTTATTTTACTTTGACTAGTAGTTCACTATGCAGAGTGGAATTATGGGAATTAATTGGAATAACTTGGGTGCTCATTTTATAAATCAGCTGGCAGAACTCCTGCTGTAATTAATGGGTCCGACTGGCAGTTTTCCACAAATACACACCCATTTCCCGGCGATTTCCACCGCGCATGCATGCATTTTGCAGGAGCTCAACTTGCAAAGGGACATATTTAAGAGTTTATAACTGTCCCAATGACAGCAAGTTCTAATTTAAAACTCCTGTGTAATACTTGTTAGGAAGTTTTAATATCAAAAGGGCAGCCAAGGTCTTCCATGAGAAATTTCTAGACAGTGAAAGAAACTAATCCTTTTTAGTGATGTTTGGCTTCTCCTCTGCAGTAGCTGATCTCTGATTTCATATTTTATATCCATGGTTTTTAAATGAAATTTTCTCCTTTAAAGAGTAACCAGGCGGATAGAAAAAATTAGCTGATACTTTGCAGTAAACGTTTGAAGTGAAATTCAAGTAGCAGCCTGAGGCTCACAGTACGTAAAACCAACTACCAAAGTTTTTTTTTTTGGGGGGGTGGGGTGGGGGGAGGGTTAATCTATTTTTTCTTCTCAGGGGACCTCTGCTGTATTAAATTCTTTGGTTGAAGAGAAGCAGCCAAGTTGGCATTAGAACTGACTTTGCAATTTGCATCTTTTGAAAAGGGATTAGTAAATTTAAAATGTTCCTGGTGCCCTTATGCCAGTTGGCACTGTCAGGGGTCTGTAACCTCTGCCATCTGCACCACTGCCTGCCATGGGTCTACCTGCAAGGTGTTGTGGGGCTTGTTGCATCTACTTCAAAGAGAAAGAGAACAGGGAATTAGGCAGCAGGAGAATTTTAATGTCCACAAGTGGCATCACTGCTATTTATGGTGCACACAGGGAAGACAGGTTTGCTCCAAGTTCATCCCTGGATATGTTGTTCAGGCTTTTCTTACCTGGCACCCAGGTTCATGAAGTTTTAATAGCACTTTGGAATGCCCTGATACATGTGAGGCAACATCCCTGTCCTCACAGCATCTCTAGAGTGGAAGTGCGAGCTGGATCTCAACTGGAGAGTCAGAGCCACAAAGGTGGGCCTCACCTCTGAATTTTACCCTGATCTAAGTTAGTCTTCTAGTTCAGTCATCAGTAGTTTTGGAGGCTGTCTCTGTAGACCATGAAGAAGAGAAAGCCCTTTGACAGGACAATTAATCACATGTATCTTAGGGCGCAGTTACCTCCACTTCTCCGGTGACCATGGAACCAGATTGACTGTTGTCACTGGAGAAATGCAGCTATATGCAGGGAGGACTTGTCCTTTCAAAGGGCCAACTTTTGTCCGTGGTCTACAGAAGTAGCCCAAACACTTTGCTTAGGCTGGATGGCTGTGTAGGTGGCCAACTTGAAGTCCACCAGGACAGGGTACAACTTCAGATGGCTCAAACTTCTTCCAAGGCCCAGCAAGTTATATATCTCAACTATTTTCGGCTGAAGAACTGAAAGTCACCCACTAATAGGCATACAGACATGGGTAGAATTTGGATGTTCGAATGTGGTGGAAAGGTTTCTTGGAGTGCAGGGCAATGCCTGTTTTCAGCAAAATATTCAGCATTTCTTCAGTTAGTCCTCTGGAATTTTTTTTTTTGGGTGGTCACATTACACTTTTGTGTACATTTTTGTAATACTAAAGATACCCCCATGAAGTCAACTGATTTTCAGTAGTGATCAAAATACAGACCTCTGTTTCATGGGACTTATCTTCCATTTCTCTTAGGTATATAAAAGGCTTACAAGAGGAGGGAAAAGGCTTGCGCAAAATTCCCCAAATGACAGAAGAACTGGCACCTTCTAAACTCTGTTCTGAAGGCAAATTAGCCTGGGCTTAGGAGTATCAACCAGTAAAGCCATCTCGCTATTGAAAATGCTCAATTCCTTATATCTTAAAAAGATGAGGGTACAGCGCTGCCACCACTGCAGTGATGCAGGGGGAAGACAGGAGGCCATCAGACAGGCATACCCAAAATCAGCTTCAGGGCCTCCCGCTGTGCCCAGAAGGGTGGGAAACTCAGGACAGAACAAGCCCTTCTCAGGACCCCATTGGGAAATTATGGTCCAACTTTATGTATCAGGCATTAGACTGGGAGCTTATGTTGTAAATGAAAATTTGATGAGTGTTTGCTTGCCTCCTCCCCATGCACGTTTTATATTTCCTATGTACATCGTCTGATATTATGTGCCTATAAAGCTTCAGCTTTTTTTTTTTTTAATAAAAGTCCACCTGTTTGCTTTACTTTTAATGCTTCTGCAATATTTGAAGCCCTATAAAACTCTGTGGGTACTTCTGTTGGAATAAATAACATGGGCCAAATCCAGCCCGTAGTGCTCACACTAGATTTCTTATATGAGCCGGGACTGTGATAATGTGTGCACAGTAAATGAGGATCGGATGCCAAATAATTGTAGCAGATTTTTTTCTTCCCGTACCTCCCAAGATTCCCCTGTTTGATTTGACCAAACTGCCTGCCGTCTGAGGTGTGTGAGGGAAGGAGCAGAGGTAAGGGAAGCACCTTCTGCAACTCGGTCACGAAAGGCCTCTTTGTCTTCCTTTCTGAAGTAAAAAAAATTGTGCCAAGAACTTCATTCAACTGCTCATTTGGATAAAACTAGACACCCTGGTGTCAAGCGAATAGGAAGCAATGGGACGTCAACATATCCCAGTGGCACAGGAAAAGGAGGTGGCCAGAACTTCACAGCGATCAGATCATGTATATATATGCATATAGACTACCTATATCAATCACTAGATAAAACATGCATATGACATGTGTACACACGTGCAAGACTATCAGCACGCAGAGAGGGAAGCAGCAGCTTCCTTTCCTCTGCATACATGCCTACTCCCTCTGAACTGAAGAAGAAGAAAGGAAAGAATCAAATTAAACACCCCAAATTACTTGAAAGTATCCTGAATTATTAGGAAGGCAAAGCAACGGCCCAGCAGGGAGTGGAAAATGTAATAACGACAAGTTTTGTGCCTAAAGGGAAGGCAGGAATGAAATCAGAAAGATCCGATGGGGCCAGGTGAGTAAAGAGTCAGCCAAGCAAGGGAGTGTGAGATACCCGGAGGCAGCGCGATGTGCTGGCAAGGAGCCACACTGCTGGGGAGAGGAGTGTGCGCGTGTGCGAGAGCGAGCAAAGGGGAGGGAGGGAGAGACAGCACACCTCAGTGGGCGCTGGAGAGGTCCTCTGACAGCATCAGCCCCCGTCTCCGTGGTGGTGGCTGTGGATGTAGGAGGAGGCACCCAGAGCCCCAAGAAGGTAGGAGCCCAACGCCTCCACATGTGCCCCTCCGCTGGGTCCTCGCCCCCAGACACCTGGGTGGGAGCAGATAGCGGGATACAGGCACTGCAACGCTGGAAATGAAAAAGCCTGTGATCCGCGGGAAGCCGGGGGAGCAGGCACCGGTGCCGACTGTGGCGATGTCGTTTCCATTAGCCCGTGAAAGGCAACTTCAAACCCAAGGTTTATATTTGCCATTGGCTGTTTAATAGGGGATTAGTTAAAGGGAATGAACTGGCAGGAGGTTTAGATGGATGTGACTACAGGGACAAAGGCTTAACATGATGTGCTTGAAAATGACATTTGCCTGTTGCCAAGCAGATGTGGCCAGCTTGTACCTGTTGCTTTGGTAGAAGGGTGGTGGGCGATGTGAGGAGCATGGACGGAGGGGTACCTGGGTGAGCCCATGGCTGGTCAGACCTCCACGACAGCCACTGAACTGCAAATCAGTCCCTCATTCAAACATAAGGAGATGAGTTTTTTGAAGGAGTTCTATTAGCAGAAGACAGATCAGCATTTCCAGGTTTCCAGAGGTGCATATGCAACTCTGCAGTCTCCTAATTCTTCTTGGCAGTGTGTGTGGAGTCACAGACACTTGGGCTGTAAAAACCTGCCTGCTTTGCCGCCTCGGCGCTGTTAGGTCATTCCCTGCCCTCTGCTGATGTTTCCCCCTCCCTCCTCCAGCATCAGCTTTCGAGAACCTCAACTTTACAAGGTGTTGCTGTGGCTGTTGCTCCACGTGCCAGTCTGTCCCTGATGGGCTGGGAGACACACAAAGGAATGGGAGAGTTCTTCTGCTCCTTTCCAAAGCTCTGGCTTGTGAGAAAGTGATGGCGCTCACTTTTGGCCGAGTGATTTTTCTTTTCAGGGGGCAGCAGACATGCTACTCAAGAAGAGCGAGCCAGGGCTGCCCAGGCAGAGCTAGCGACCTGCTAAAGGCAGCTTGGAGCCCGTCAGCCACGCTGGACCTGCTTGAAAAAGAGGGCAGGAGAGCAGGACTGGGAGGGGATTAACTGTTTTTTGGGGGTGGCTTTGCTGCCTGGGATGCTGTTGTAAGTGCAAGCATAGCTACTTCTCGGCCTTGATGGCATCTGGTGTCTCTGATCACAGCTAGCTAAGGGATCTGCAGAGCAGGTTGATTGAAGGCCTTAGGACATGTCAAGGGGAACAAGCAGAGGACAGAGTGCCAGCTTGCTGGGCAAATGGCAGGAAGCCTGGCTTTATCAGGATGCTGCAGGCAGGAAATGATTTGAAGTACACAGCCTTTTCTTGTAGAGTGATTGAGGGAAGGGAGGAGAGCAAGAACAGGAGCAGCTGTGGCTGTATTTCAAAGTTGGTTTCCATCTTCTCTCTTGTGTTACTGCTCTTTCCCTGAAAAAAAAACCAAACCCAAAAAGAAAAAAAAACACAAACCAACCAGAAACCCACACCTAGGCATTTCTAATTGTTGTAATTCTGGTTCTTTCCTTTCCCCTTATTAAGTGTATGCACCCCAGATTGGCAATATCTCAGATACATGAGAGAGTTGCCCTGAAGCCAATTTCAGGTCTATCTCTGGTTCTTATGGGCTGCTTAGGGTTGGCTTTGGAGAGAATTACAGCTATTTAAGGGATACCGTGAATGTCAGTGTGATTGTGTGGGGACCCTAAGCTGACCAAGGATCAAAACAGAGTAGCCAAACGGCTGGTATAGAAAGCCCTGAGGGAAGGTGTGGGGGTCTGGCAGAAGCAGTCAGGCTTCCCTTCTGTGGTATCACCCCCAAATCAGGGGGAACGGCTCTGTACTCCATAGCTGCAAAATGCAGCTGCTTCAGGGAGCACGAGAAACCCATATGTTTGCAGAAGCAGGGATACGGCATCTACGTTTGCAAAGCTGTGCTGTTATTGCTACCCAGACCGGCCAGCTGAAAAGCTGGCTTGGTTCTGTTGAACTGCAGACGTGCACCCTGTGCCAGAGATGATAAACCCTCAGCCTTCTTCATTTCACTCTTCCAGCTTCTCTTCTGCTTGCCTTCCTTTTGCAATAACATGAGAGGTTTTTCTTGGCTGTCCTCTTACCCCTTGGAGCTCAAATACAGGCTCTGCTGCTGACTTTCTGAATTTATGACAAGGACCAGCTTCTTCTAGCCTCAGTTTCCACGAACAACTAGCTCACGGGAGCTGCATTTGGACCATTTGTTTTGTCTTTTGGCACCAGCTCTTTCATGAACGAGAAACGTAGCAAAGGGCAAACAATCAGAAAACTGGTGAGGTAAAAGTACAAGTGTTTCACTGTTGTCTACCTGGTGGGAAAGTCTTCATAGCTCTTAGGTCTGGCATAAAACTTACAAACTCTACACTTGTAACTGTTGTGTAAAAAGCTGTTATTGCCCTTAAAACTAGTCATTGGAGTTGAAAGATAAATATTATTCCATATCTTATTGAATAAAATATACTATATCACAGGTGATGGAGACAGATTGTCTCAATAAATTCTGATACTGTATTCGGAGGAAAAGTGGCAATAAAAATGCTGATGACTTGACACGGGGAGAATATTGAATGTCATTAACATGTTATTTCCTCTGTTCTGATATCACTGTCATGTTCTTCCCACTGCTCTAATCTCTATCAGTTGTGGGCTTTTTTTTTTTTTTTTGCTTTGCTTGTTTGAATGAGAAAAATGACATTTTTTCAGTCCTTTAAATTAACCACTACTTGAGAAATGATTAGAGATAGGAGGTGACATCCTCAAATATAGAAATTAAAACACGGTTTGATATTTAACAGTATGCTATGGATGGGCTCAGGAGGAATCCTTAAGACAGCCACTATCATCTGATAGTTGATTACAACAGTCATAGCCATCTGTGTGGTGGTAACAGCAATATCTTGCTTTTATAAAATGCTTTTAAAGCACTTAATGAAGGTAGTCGTTGCTGTTCATTTACAGATGGGGAAACTGAGGGATGGGGAGGTGAAGTGAGTCACTCAAGGTCATTTGCTAGTCCAGTGGCAGAGCCAGATTCTCGCGATATGTCCTGGCTCTACCCAGTAAAGATGTATTGCCCTACTATTGCTGTGAAACTTGATTTATTGCGTGCTGCACTTTTCCCAACCCATGCTAAACTCTACCTGCTGGAGCCACAGCCGAGCAAGTTTTCAATTGTTCTTACTAGAGATACTTCTGGTTTTATTTCCTGCTTCTGTCTAGATGTGGACTCTCTCTCTAAATGTATATACTTCACAATGGGGGTTGCATAGCTGAGAATGTACTTGTGTACAGTTATGAAATGAGCCCGCCAGGAAAAATAGCAATAATGCCTGTCTTCCTCACCTTTCCCCAAACCAGAATAAACCCACTGCTTTTCAGAAAGCCTGAATCTGCCCAGGCATTCCCATTCTGTCGCTCTGTGCCAGAAAGCCTGGTGTGATAGCCCTACGGGCAACTCGGATCAGCTTGTACCAAAGATCACGTGGATTGTTTGGCATCCTCATGAGAGAATGTGCTGCTGGCCTTGAATGATAGCAATTAAAGGTGCAAAGAAGTCATCTGTCTCTTTGCTAGGGCCAGTATCTAGGCTGGTCTCCTACTGTAATCTTGCGCTTTATCCACAACTAATTCTAAATGGCTCCAGGAATAGCCACCACTCCCATTACAGGACCATTTCATGCACTGTTATAGTTTATTGTCAGATGGTTTTCAGCAATTAAATTCTAAATTGATTTCACAGTTGCACACGCTGCTTCTGTTATTTATTTTGGTCCTCACCTGTCTGAGGGAATGGGGTGCCTCTGTCTCTTCACAAGCAGATGCTGCTGCAGAGCCGAATGGAATATTTTAAGTTCCTGAAAAATAGACTTTTACGTAGAAATAGTGTGCGAGGCAGGTATAACAGAGTTTAATTCTCGCAAAGCCTCAGCAATAATACTGATGGATTTTGAAAAGGGAAAAATACCATAGATCTTTTGCTAAGTGTCACAGTGCCTACATTTTTCTATTTGTTCTGGTGTCCTGTAGGAAGATGTGTTATTTCTCAACATAGAGCAGAAGATGGAATTAGCTCCCCGGTATAGCTGCATTACTGCTCTGCTATTCACTTCTTGACTTCAGCTCAAGTGCCTACAGGTCCTGTCCTGCTAAGTTAATGGGAACCTTTCTGATAAGGCAGATATGGGGCCAATAAACCGTAACAACTTTATGCCTCAATTTACCCAGGTGTAAAATGGGAATAAAATTCCTCATGTTTTGTAAGGCACTATTGAAAAAGCAAAAGGAGCTAGCTGCAGAGTAAAGCTACAGAGTAAAATACTATTAGTACTTTAACCCTCATGTCTCACCTCTTTCAACAGGCGCTGTCTGAGTACAAATCAGGACCCTAATAAAATTCTCCTGTACTCAGCGTCTCCCCTTTCTGGAGTATTTGCAAAACTTCCCTTTCCTTTTTTTTTTTTTTTTTAAACCTATACTGGGACTTTTTGGAAATCATTCTGGTTTTAGCATGTGTCCTTTTCCTTGCCAAAAGTGTTCTCCAGGCCAAGACTGGCTGCAGGGCAGTTACTTTAGTGACAGGGAAAGAGGAGATATTTGTACCATCTTGGCACCACGTCATTATTATCATGCAAGCAGTTCCCCTTTTTTCTTAACATATAAAGAGAACAATTGCATTTTGCAAGGCAGGTCTCTTAATCTCCAGGATCAGATTCTTCACGGCAAGGAGGGGGTGTAAAAGTTTCTCTCTTGCTCTGTCTCTTCATGGCGCATGGTCCCAGCTGTATGACTCCGTTCATGAATATGCATGAAATCAGATATGACATTGCCCTGCTCCCATTAATAATCTTGTCATCTGACTTGTGCAGCATTAAGCTTCAGCCCGTGGCTCCTCATAGCGAATGCAGCCTGAAGGAAAGGGAGGGAGGGAAGGGGAGAAAAAAAAAAAAAAAAAAAAAAGGCCATGCCTTTTTTTATTGGGATTAAGTGCTTGAAAATTTTGGCAGGGGGTTGCCAGGAGAGTAAGGGGAGGGAGAGAAAGAGAGAGAGACACACACAGGGACAGAGAGACGAGAAATCCTCGATGAATGCGTTGGCTTGTTAGAAGCCCAAAGCAGTGGGTGTAATGGTATGCGAGCTGACCTTGAATATAGCCACTGTGGGTTGCCCCCGCTTTTTTGTAAAAGAAGCATTTGCAGCAGAGGTTTGGATTTCAGGCTTTGCAGTCATCAATCATCTCAGCCTATTCTCCTCCTTGACAGCTCTGTACAAGGCCTGACATTTGACACCCAAGACCCCAGGACTTACGGAGAGGCACAAGCTGAGGCCCTAGGGAGGAGATAGGGAACTGGGGGAGAAAAAAAAAAAATCACAACAGGAGAGACATTTTTCTGTTTGGTGTGTTGTGTTGTTTTTTTTTTTTTTTTTTAAGAAGCCACAAAAGAAGCTACAAAACAAATCGTAACTGTAATAGGAATTGATTTAACAGAAGAACATCACATTGAGTTCTGTTCCCTGCGTTGCGCAGTTCATGCTGATAAGGCTGATCTGGAGAGGTGGGAGAGGAAAGGCAGGCTGAGAGGGCTTTGGGCAGCAAGATGAGGCTCACACCCTCGTTTCTGCATAACTTGGGGTTGCCGACCTACAAAAGTTTTATTCCATGTTAACGCAGTTAACCTGTGCTTGAGAAATTCCAGTTTGAGCCAAACGGACTGACTGGTTCCCTGGAACTCATGGACCTGTTGGAGGCCAGGATGGACCTAAGCCAGTTGCCCGGACTAAACTTCTGCAAACCTAGTTACGAAATCAAGTGCCTGGGTTGCAATTCTGGGGGCACCAGGAGTCTGAAGGGTGTGAACAAAAAGCAGATACGACTTGTTAAAGTACATAAACATTTTGGGTTAAACCTTTTTGTCCAAGTCAGCGCTTACTTGGGCTGACAAGTTTTAACAGTTCCAATCTTTTTAGCATAGTTTCTTTGGTCTTTTATGGTACAAATGTAACAGCATCATTCTGACCCCAGAGACTTTTTTTGTTTTGCGAGCCCACCCTTTGTTTTTGCATTATGAAAAAAGGATGCCCGGGCCCAAATTAAACTTTTTCATTCTACCTGCACAGTCTGCCTCACACCTGCTTATAATTAATAGGAAGAAAGACAAGTCCTATGTAAATTTTATGTGCCATCCATGGCTCACTGCTACCTCCTCAGTCATAAAAAGGGAGGGATTTGGGGGTTTGCAGAGGAATTCTGTTGCAGATGTGTTTTGGCAGAAGGAAATTCTTTGTGAGCAGGGGCAATCAAAGATGTGAGCATAAGTGGGCAGGAAAGGACACAGCAAAGTATTTTTCCTCAACGTTTAACTCTGCAGTAGCACATGGCATATTTAAATTGATCTAGAAACAGGTGACGAAGACTCTCCCCTTTACGCTAACTTTGGATTCAGCCCAGTAGTATATATCTAGCCTGTGAATTTTGCTGACACAGGAGGTCAGGTTAAATACTCTGGATGATTTTCCAGAAATGTCAGGCTGTCCCTCAAGGAGAGCTTTGGTCATGGGATGTTTTATTTGAAAAAGTAGCACCCCTCTTCAGGAATTCCCTATATATTGGTTTTGATCTGTTGTGCATTTTTATTAATCTTTAAGTATTTGCCATTCGTAAGCCATGATTTCACTGCCTGAGCCGATGTGCGTATCATGCGGCGCTGCTTCTGTTTCCTGTGTGGATGACTGAAAGGCATAGAGATAAATGAAAAGTTTGAGTACGTCATTTCTGAAATAAATGTTCAGAGAAGCACTTCCAGAGTATTTAGCAAACTTTTGCTTTCCATAAACAAAACTGCTTGCTCCAATGAACCTTCCTGGAAAAGGGTCACAAATGATGTCAAAGTGAATTAGCGGGTTTTTATGTGAATGAATGTTTGCAAACATTGTTCTGCTGTCCTGCTTCAAACTAGTAATTACAGTTGCAGCTCTGCATGAGGAAAACCCAAGCTCACTCTGTAGGACACACATTTACTGCCTGCAGGGGTTAGGATGAATATTTTTCCCTCCCCCACCTACAGACCAAGCTAAGTGCTCTGCGGATTTTGAGGGTTGCCTTCCTCTGAAGTATCAGGGTTTAGCCACTGCTGGAGGCATGATACCAAACTTGATGGACCAATAGTCTGATTCAATATGGCAATTCCTCTGCTCCTTGTGTTTTTCAAACTGGCTTCTGTGTGCACATGCCCAAGCGGATGATTTATCGCCTACTCCGAGATACGCTCTTGCATAGAAAAGGGCAGGATCAAGCACATTTGCTGTGTTTGTGTGTGTATATGCATATGTGTCTAGAGAGAGACAGATATGAAACAGCTGATCGGTATTGTTTTCTATCTCCACTCTGGATTTAACCCAATATGGGACTCGCCTCCTTTAACCGGCTGCTTTTGCATTTTCAACTTTTCATTTAATGTGGCATACTCTTCCAGGCTTTCTACTTTTCCAGTTGACATTCAGGAAGGAGTTAGAGGATAAATATCCGTGCTTTGGATGATTAATTCCTTCACTACTTTTCATGTCCAAGGAGAATCCCACCAACACCTTTCCAGACTCCAAACCTGACACCTGAGTTTCTTTTTTTTTTTCTTTTTTCTAGGTCTGCACTGAAAATGAGGAATTTGCAATATTAGAAATGAGAAGTCCTAATCTATTGGGAAATCCTTTGATCCATAAAATAAGAGAGGGTTGTGGGGTTTTTTTTGCTTTTTTTGCTTTTTTTTTTTCTCATCTGTAAGTTTTTGAAAAAGATTTATTTTAGCTTAGCTGAAAAGACCTGAAAACAGAAGTTTGAAAATGTCACCCTGGGTGGAAATGATTATTTTTAAAGCAATTTTTGTGGCAAAGCTTCAGACTCCTCTGTTAGAGAGCTGAAGGCAGAAGCTTGCGCTGCTGGTGGTAGCACACCCATTGGCAACATCGGGATTGTTCTCCAGGCTTTTCCATCCCTGTTCAATTACAAAAAGACACAGTGGGTCATCCATCCCTTGAGGCTGTTCAGGAAAGAGGGAGTGACTCTCATCTAACGGCACAAGAAGAAACCAGAGGCTGCTTGCAGAACTCCTGGAGGGCAGTGCCTTGGCCTGTTGCACAGTGGTGCCTCAGTACCTTTGCTTCTTGTTCATCTAATACGCTTCTCACCTGCATCCAGCGTCTTCACCCGATTCCTGTATTTTGAATCCTTGCCTGTGCTGTTATTAGGCTGTTGTATTAGTTTATGCAGTCCTCAGCTGTGTAACTTTTTAAAATGTGGGCTTCTGGTAATAAGTTCAATATGTAGATCCGTATCAAGTGCCTAAATATCCATCGGAAGGTCATAAAGAGGAAGAGGCTATCATTGGTTTTATACCCAGGCCATTAAGAACTTGATGGAGTTGCTTTGAGTTTTTATGTTTGTTTTGAAATCAGAACTCCAGTTATAGATATAAAAACAGACGTGGAAAGGAATGGAAGACAAGCAGTCCAGTGGACTGCGACTGGCATCGGATGTAGTGCACACAAAGAACAGGTGAAAATAATGTACACAGTGCAAATAAAATAAAGTGAAGAAGAGTATTATGGTCTTATCAGTGTACCTGATCCTAAAGAGACAACTTTCAAAATATTAATGAAAAGTGGTAAGAATTGTTTAGCATGTAAATTCCTTAACTGAGACACAAAAGCTCAGGCAAAACACAAATCAAAGTGTAACTTCTTGCCTTCGACAGGATACAATGAGAACCAATACGTTGTTATGTAGTACATCATAAATATCCAGGAATAAACACTGGAGACCAAAGAAGAAAGGATGGATCATTTTTATTTTACCTCTTTTTTGTTGCTTTTTTTACTATTTCAGTTATGTTTTGCTCTGTAAAAACGATTATTATTCTCCTCATACCAGCACTAGTGATGTGAAATTATTGCATAAGTGAAGAGTCAGGGATCCATTTCAGCAGCGAAGCAGCCTTGTTCTAGGTGCTATAGAGACCGGTGAATGAAGAGTTCTCGCGCTGGTGATGAGCATGGAGACAAGTATTTGTGAAACCAGATTGATAATTCATCTGCAAACAGCCCAATGTGACTTTCCCTCTCATGCCCCCAAAATGTAATAACTGCAGCTGCGTTCAGCTTCATTCAAAACATTGCATCCTTTTCCCTCGCGCATGGGTGGGCACTTCATGATGCTAAATAGGACATTTTGACTGCTCATATCTATACCTTGGGGCCTACCAGATCTGAGGGCAACACGGTGCCTGCTCATTTGACTTGCACAGCTGCAAAGCTTCCAGCACAAATGCTACTCGAACGCTTCTGCGCGGGGGTTGGATGTGGTGGCACATTTCTCAATTGAAGAGGAAAAATAGAGAGACAACAAACTCCCAAGCCTTAGTGGAGTGAGCCACCCTCCCCAAGCCTATGAGATTAAAGCAATGGATTTTCAAGTAGTTCTTCAGAGTGACTAATTTATATGGATATCAAGGATTCAGTTGGAGAATTAAAAAAAAGTAGCTAGGGGAAAATATGATGCTCTCTAAGTCCCAGTGGTATGCCACATTCATTTTACTAGAGAGTTTATTCTTTAGCACTTTCATGGATTGACATGAGGGAGGAATTCGCATGTCAGGACAGATAAAATCTCCCTCCTGCCAAAGGAGTCTATTCAGACATGCATGTTAGTAGGTTGATAACTTATTCTGTATTGCAGAGGACTCAAAGATAGACATTTCTCCTTTTATCTCCATCTCTGTGCTCCCTGCATACTAAAGATATGGGGAAACAGCAAGATACATCTTAACTAGCCCTCTCAGAGAGGAGCGACTTTTCCTAGTCCGTGCCAAAAGATGCAAACTTAAAGGAATAAGGTGTCACACGAACTAATAGCAAATACATTAGCAATGTTTATGCACATAATTTGAGCCCTGTGTGAATATTGTTTAAAAAAATACAAACCCTGGACTTTGCGGTTAATTTTTTTGCCAAGAAAAACGCACAGTATTGCAATGCTCTTGTTTCACGTTACTCTGCTAGAGGGTTGGGGAATAGGTTGAGAAAGATGGGTGACCAGGACAAGTAAAACACATTGAAGAATCCATCTTTGACATGCTTTCCAAATGCTAATGGAACCTTTGTGTTTTTCTGGGAGATAGGCCCATTCTCCTTCTAAAGACTGGGGAACTGAGTCAAACAACTTTATTCCTTGACCAGAGCAGTAGTACTATGTCTCCTCTTCAAACTGGAATTAAAATTCAGGAATGTTTAGTCTTATGCTTAAGCTGATTGTCTCCATTTCATGTATTTTTGATTTTCTGAGGCTATCAAATGGCATCATTTTAGGGAAACTGATTATTTAAGAGTATTAAATTAAGTGGGTATCATTCCTAAGGAGCCCTGTTTAGAAAACAGGGGATGAAGATCCTCCAGAGTATAGCTCAGAGCACGCCTGAGCTGACCCCTGGCAGAAGGACTTTTTTCTCTCACTCCTTCTCCTTCCAGTGATGACACTGGGAGAGTAGCCTCCTTTGCTGGGCGCTCTGGGGCTAAACTTGTGGGTATGAAATAAATCAGATGTTCTAGGAGTTTCTCTGAACTTTCTCTTGTCCTCCCAGCTCAGTTCCCAAAAGTGGATTCTTCTTATTTTTAAGCAGCTCATATACGTAGATTGAGATTAAAGCGGTTTAGAAAGTGTTATATATAGATGTGTATACATACCTCAAATATTTGCCTAGATGTATCTTATCTAAACTTCTGCATGTATCTGAGTTTCCCAGGCTTGAACCATGGTTTGTGTAAATCGGTGTTGTCTCACTGTCTTTGAGTAACTTATTTACGTCAGCTCTGGAATTAGTCCCCTGTATTCCAGCCAGCACTTAGCTGCAAGAGTCAAAATAACATGGATATGTACTGTTTTCCTGTTATCTCTAGCCTCTCTAAAAACAGAAGCCATTAGAAATATTGTGAGAAAGCTATCTTGCAAGATTTGCTCCCCACTTAAGAGTTTTAGATGGATATCTGGCAAGAATGTGCAGTTATACCAATCCCCAAACTTCAGCATAGTTTTCTTTGGCTTAGTAGTAATTCATTTTGATTTGCATCCCCTAGCCTTGAGCTCTGAGATCTTGTAATTTCAGATATCTTCAGACAACACTTTTTTCTTTTGCCCCACCATTTCTATATATTTCCAAGCTGCCTGAATGGAGAACTGTAACAAGAAAAAAACCTCATGAAAATCCCTCTTCCCCCACCCCCCCCCTTTTTTTTTTCTTTCCTGGGAAATGCAGTCTATACTGTGGTCCTTTCTACAGAATGCTTTAATTCTGCTAAGGTCCAGTCCAACATGCTTCGATTTGGAAGTATAAGATTTTCCCAGACAAGACTTAGTGAAGTAATGACTCAGAAGCATAGACAGACCAAATGGACTATTTGTTTCATATTAATTGTTAATGTAGTGTTATCACTAATGATAATATGTAATGACACATCTTCCAATGAATTCTCCTCTGTGTGTGTATCACTTAATATGAGAGTGATTCTCTTTAGACTATAGAAGATGACATCTCAGGATTGATAATTACACATAAAAAGCTAAGAAAACAGGTACTATTGGATAACTTAAGTGACCGATTTAAATTCAGCCATACATCAAATAAATTCCAAAGTTGCTTCCCACTTTCTTTATGGAATATTTTTCCTATTGTTATTGACCAACAAATACATTCTTTAATGTTTTAAGAATATTTTAGACAAAGAGATTTCAGCAAGGTGAACTCAAAACTATGTTTTCAACTTTGAATTGTTCTTTTCTATTGATCTTCCTGTGATTTACAACCATTTCCCATCAGAAAGTTCTCTCCTGCTTTATGTCAATGAAATTTGGGGCACAGTTTCATCCTTACGGAGCACACCTGCTTTGTGTCCCTTGTGAAGGGAGATTAGTCTCTAGCTTTGAGAATTTGTTGCCCGTTGGCTATCTTCACCGTACAACCAACCAAAAAGTTCTGCGTGTTTCTAGGTGGAATTGCTTGGAGATCTGTAAAACGATTTTAATCTTGGATCTGAGCCTGCCATTAAAGTGTTTGACTTGCCTTGGCCACTGTAATTTTAGAAAGCTGACCCTTCTCCCTTGCAATTTACACAGTGTTTTTAGCCTAATGCAGAATTTCCCTCTTCTGCAGCTGGGAAGAGAATATCCATCATTTCCAGATGTGGACATATGATCCAGGAGACAATAGAAGGTATTTTGGAATCATATGGTTTGGCTTATGGATTTGGATTGGTCAAGAGAGATTTGCCTGCAATCCTTGAGAGACCGTGGCACCTCACTGGCTCGAGAGGCATTTTAAAATAAAACCTGAAGTTAAATGCATTTTATAGAGAGGCTTAAAACTTCTAAAATATAAATCTAAAATATTTATACGTGGGCTGCAATGGAACAGAAGTTACGACCTCATATGTGAATGTCTAGGATTTGTTTTTTCCTTCCACCAGCCCACCTGGAATGACTTTAGCTTTCAGCTTTACCTCAGGCTGTACCCAGGTTACCTTCCAGTGACTTATGACTCCATCAATCTGCACAGATATGTGCTGTGCTCCTTCAAGGGAAGTAGTTCATCTTCTATATGACTGCATCTCCACCTCTTCCGAAGTTCAAAGAACTCAGGACAATTGTTTATTCGAATGGGCTTCCAGTAAGTATAGAAGATGTTCTCCTTGCCTTCCCATGTGAATCGGGACTTTCTGGTGAACTTTGATAGAGACAAAAACTTTCAGAGTAATCCATCCCCTGTAGAACTAGAAAGACATGTGATGATGGTGATGAAATATCAGGTGAGATTGCTCAGTATGTCTTAAGGAGCTTTGAACTGGAAATGGATCAATTTAGAGCTCTTTTCTGAAGTCAGAGGAGCACATTTTTTACGATCCATTTCCCATGAACTAACAACTGTTCCCTATCCAGCAGACAGTTTACTTGTAGCTATTTTGACTTGCATTATTCCACTTAATGAAGATAAACATAAGTGAGACACAGGAAAGCCACAGAATGAGTATGAACGGGAAATGTTCCAAGTATTCAGCATTTACTAGACAAAATTGGCCAGTAATTCTTTTTGCTTTTCGCTGAGGATAAAAATCCCTGAAAGATAATCATCATCATTGTTTGAACTAATGTAGCACTTTTATCCAGTGATCTGAGAACACTTTCCAAACATTAACTGGACTGAGAACAGCCTTGAGATTAGATTATTTAAAATACCTGTTTTACAGACAGACAAACTCACGGGTCACCTAGAGGTACCATGACTTCCCATGGATCACAGAGTCAGAAGAGTACAGAAGATTTCTGACTACCGTTTCTATGATTTTGGTGACGTTGCAAAGGATGCTTCCTGTTGCTTATTTGAGTTGCTTAAATTATTCGTATTACACTGACTTTTGGGATGAATATTTTTTCTGCTTATGTGCAACTTTTAAAAAAATTAATTCCTTTTTAGTAATTATTTGCATGACTGTACACCGGCACATTTCATCCTATAAACTGTTCATGTTTTTAATGCTCAGGATTGTTAATTGGCAGATGATTAGTAACCTAGATCACGTTATTTTTTTTCTTCCTCTTGATTGGATTAGTATAACTTTTTCTGAGCCAGAGAAGAAAGAACATCAAATATTCAATCCATGCAAGACTACATTTGTGGGAATATGGCCACTTCCCTGGTAGGAATATCTATTCCCCAAACCTTTATCTAGACAAAAACTACCTGCCTGTATGTTTCCATAAAGCAAATATTAGGATGGCATGAGCATGGGTGAAACTAAAATAGAACTAAGCTGGGTGCTCACAGATGCTGTAGTTCACCCAGTTCTAGTGACTGTACAATTAAAAAGTGATAGTGAACGGAGTTAAGTAGAGTAACGCACTGGAAACAAATCAGTGCACTCACAGCTCCTCACACTTTCTATATGCTACTGTCTTCAGTCATCAGATGACTTCTCAGGACAATTTTGTTTCTTTATTTGTAGGTCCACGGTTTAAAAATTTCCCTAGTCTTCTGCTCGTGTTCCACTAATGACAGTAAGTAGACTGTGGTGTTCACACTGAAATCAGCTGCCCAGATAGGCTAAATAGATCATGCCCTTCCTGAGCCTTGAATCTATATCCTACAAACAGCACCATATGGTTAATTTTTAAGCCAACTGATCAAGTGTTTAATAAAGCAGAGGCTGGGGGATGAGGAGGAGAAATGCCGTCCATAAAAGTCATTGTTCTGGTGGGCTTCTTCTCTTAACCCGTTGTAGCGTGGCAGGAACAAATCCATGAAATGGAGCTTTGACTGATCAGACAGGATGGGGGAGATAAAGGCAGGCATCAGCTTCTGGGCCAAATGCATCAAAACTCTTGCTTAGGTGTTTAGGTGGGATAATTATTAATTTATAGGTGCAGTGGGTAGAATGCTGATCTGGAGATTAGGGTCTCCAGGTTTTATTCTTGATCCTGTCATATTTTGTGACCTTGAACACTTCACTTTCCCCTTCTGTTTTATTCACACATTTTTGGGCTAATGTGCCTGCAGAGCATAACCGTGTTGATCAGGGTGTGTCCTTCCTAAAACGTATTTGCAGATTCTGCCTCCACGATTTTTATGAACCCTGACCTGAATTGGGACAAACAGGTTCTTTGAATTACAGCAGCACGCATGTTAACATAAAACTGGATTCATTTAGTGGGGCAGATCTCAAGTGTTTTAATTAGATAGCTCAAAACTACCTCTTTATTCTTTCACATAAAGTTAGATTTGAAGCAGATGATCAAAATTTATTTATGCATGCATTCAAACAAGACAACATTGTAACTGAGAAAGCTTAAAGTTTTGTGTTTAAAAGAAAAAAAACAACAACGCTATTTGGGAAATGAAGTCATCTGTAGAAAAAATACTGACACAACAACAAAGCAGTCTTCCAATTCCTGTGTTTTTGGGTTATAGTATGCCATCTTTAGTATTTATTTCCCTAAGAGCTTGCCTTTTTTTAACAGATGTATACTCCTTTCATTGGTGTTTGTTTAAAATCCTGCCAATATATCTGAAATCAGCACATACTGAATGTTGATGCACCACCTTGCCTAATTGACTTAGCTGGAAAATAAACAGTGAAAGGCTATTTTAGCAGCAAACTGGTTGATACAGCTACTCATTCCCTACCTTTATCTATGTACCACACAAGCAGACAAGTCCTAGTGCCCGATAGCACGGACACAAGGTTGCTGCACATGTTTTCTGCAGTCTTTAGCATTTTAGGGACAAACTTGGTATTGGTGTCACTGTCACTCTTTGAATCAGAAGAATAACGTTTTTATCTCTACTGCCCTAAAACCCTGCTAACATCCGTAAGATGCCATCAGAAACATGAGGGCTTATTAAAAGGTATTATTTTAAAAACAATAGGTTCCTGAATATTCACAGTAAATAAGGATTGTAAGGCTATTCACGCAATGTGAATAATTTGCTGCTAATAATATTGACACTCAATCTGTCTGCAAAATGTCTCTGTTAGCAGGAAACAATCACGCTAGGAGGTGTTAGGAAGACTTTGCAGTGGAGTTGCAGAATGAAGCAATTAAAAACTGATTGGAAAATGTATTTGAAGTTTGAAAAATTTTTTTTTCTGCCTTTTTATTATGAAATATTAGAAATGAAATACTGATGTATTATTACAGAGAAAAAATGCTTTCTGCTAGTTTTGCTGCTTTTTTTTTTAAAAAAAAACAAAAATATGGGTTTGCTTACCAAAAGAGACCCAACTTGGGAAAAAAGGCAGAGAAATAAAATGCTCCCACCAAAAAAACCCCACAACAAACCAAAATAAAAAAACCCCAACACCCCTCCCCCCCCCCAAAAAAAAAAAAAGGGAAAGAAAAGAAAATTTTTGACCATGCAGTGATACTGATCACTGAATTGGGACATGAGGAAACTGGACGCGGTTTGGTAGGAAGAATTAAGGAGACAGGGCTTTAGCAGAACGGCATAAAGGGGTCTGAATGAAATTGATATTTCAGTTTCATGTAGGATATGCTCTTTTCACACAAATCTTAGTTCTGACATGATCTTTTGGTCAACTTTTAAAAACTAAAATGATTATTCCTGGGAAAATATTTAGCAGATGAAAATGACCATTTTCATTTGAGTTGGGTTAGGAACTGATATATCTTTTTGAATGAATACTTCGGGGGTTTTGCATTAAAGATTTTCTATCACATAATTCAGAAGTTAATATTTATTTTTGTTAATTTAGCACAAAGGTTACTCCTCTGAAGCTATTTTTGAGCTCTTATCCATCATACTAGGGTATTAAATGACTACAGATTTTTGCCATTGATATAAAAGTGTCTTAGTGTATTTATGCTACACATGTCCTTTATTAGAATAGGATTTTTATACCATATCATTAAAAAAGAATATAAAAATAATACAATGACAAAATATGGATTTTTCATATGTCTTTGGTCAGGAGGAATTTTTAACATTAAAATAGTAAATCAAAAATAGAATGCAGTAAAGAGGAGCCATTGGATTAGACTTGATATGAAAGAACTTGATTATATTAGAATATTTAGTGTATTTAAAAAAAAAGTTTTCTATGTGTTATTGATTATGGCTCAGATTCTTATTGCAAGAATTTTCTTCTACTTCTATTTTTTATTAATTTTCCCTATAACAAATTTCATTATTAAACTATCCATTAGGTGTACGGACAATTCAGGTGGGTTTTTTTGTTTCTGTGGGTTTTTTTGTTTGTTTTCTTTAAATAATTCTCCAGTTTGGCATATTCTGTATTTGCTTACTATCCGCTTGCTCACAGATACCATTCCTGCTATACTGTTACTACAGTGAATTAGGAGATTTTTAATGGTCATTCACGTTAGATACTCTGAGAGAACATGCATTTTCAGGCAAAATAAAATCCATGCCCTAGAGTGTCATTTCTAAGTCGTACTGATATTAGCTACTCAAATAGTTAGACTTATTCTGTGCATTACATACATGTCAAATAAAAAAGGAAGAATCAGAGGGAACGAAAGAAAGAATTTTGTGCGCTCAATATCAGTTTTCTAGAGCTGAAAAATTGAGACAGAACACTCATGGCTCAAAAAGCTTTCTTAATTGTAGGCTAAAAGGCAGGAAATTCTTGGGTTGAGCTAACAAGAGGAATAAAAAACTTTGCTGAACAGAATGACACTCCTGAATAGCTTACATTTACCATCATCACATGAGTAAATTTCCCATTGATTCTGAACTGAAATGGCTCTGAGCTGGTGGCTTCAGAGCCACCTTCTCCGAGCTGAATGGTGGCTCTGAAGATAGACCTGTGCTTGAAACTGGCTTTGAACACATGGGCATGCTGCGGCCAGATAGGAGAAAATTTGATCTCATCAGGAAAGGGCCAGTGCAAGAAGAGGTTATGAGTTTATTAACCTGATGAATAAAAAAAGTAAATATTTGCTGTAAAACCTGTCAGAGATTGCAGTTGTAAAACTTCTAATTCAGCTATTTCCTCTTATAGCTGTCAAAATATGTCTGGGATAACTTAATACAACATTACACATTTCAGGAGCTTTTGCTCTAACCTGAAGTTCAATAATTCGTTTTCTAGCAAGTTTTTTCCTTTCTCACCAACTTGCCTAATCGACAGCCCACCTTTTGTCTCCAGGCTGGCTTCTCAACTGTTTATTTCCATAGCTATGATCTTTGCTCTGTGTTTTCAAAAAGCTTTCAAGATACTTAAAACCAAGTCTTAAAACAACAGCAAACCTGATGGGCTGAATGCCACATGGATAATTACTGATGGACTTCAGGAATGAGTTTTGGAGTCTCACTGGCATCTCTGCAGCCTGCCTCCGCTGTTTAATAGCATTTCTGGAGAAAGCTAGAGAGAGAATTGTGGCCTTGATACAAATTTCAACTGAAGGAGGCAATAGGTGGAAAACTAGAGCAAAGAAGGACAAGAGAACAGTTGTCCCTGACCTTTGCTACCCTCACATGAGTCAAATGATAACATTTTACTATGAAAATTGAAGCTATTGGACAACCATTTCAGCATGGAGGAAATATAAAAAAAAAAATAGCCGGAGAAGATTTTTTTATTTAAAACCAAGTACACCATATTAAATAGCTCCGTAGTTTCTCCCTTTCTCTCACTAACTCTTTGCCCTCCAGATGAAGAAGGATTTATCTCATACATTTCAAAAAAAGTCACCTCTCTGTAACCTACAGTTCATTCAATCAAGGCTTAGCGTAAATAATCAGTATGGAAAACACCAATCGGCTTTGAAGAGCCCCTGGATTTAGGAGGAATACGCTGCTCATGCCTGTGGAACTCCTCTGGGAAGCAGAGAAAGGAGAATGTGTCTTGATTTACACTGCCCTATTTCTCAGATCTGCCAGCCTCTCTGCTCTGTCCACTTCACTACCGTCAGATGCTGTGAGACAAGCATATGGTGTTTACTTCTCTGACTGACATCTCTCTGGTTTTCCTCACTCCTCGAGAGAATCCTCTCTTGCCAAGTCAATTTGCAAGGGCTTGGATGTAGCCATGGCCCTCTGGTCGGGATCCAAACTATTCCTCATTTTCCCTTGGCAAATGTCAGTAGAGGACAATCTCCCTCCTCCCTACAAAATCAGCGTTTCATGGAGGGAAACTCAAATTCAAAGAACAGCCTGACCCTGTGTGTCCTTCTGTACCTCAGCCATTCGGGGCCGTGCAGAGATGCCACCCGGAGACGGCTCCCCGCGCTGTCCCTGTGGGTGTGGAGCCCGGGGGCTGGAGGGGAGTGGAGCAGCCTGGGTCCCAGGTGAGGGACCGCCAGGAAAGCCTCGCCAAAGGGCTGCGGACCGCCGCTGGCACTGCTGCCGCAGCTGGTGAAGACCGAAATGAAGAAGAGGTGCCAAGCAGAGGATTTGCGTTTGCTGTAGGTTGTGAAGCTTAAATGGAGCTTGGCTTGGGAGTGGCTTTAATGTCCCAGGGAGTCCCCCTTCCCACTTAGACACACAAGCTGGACATGTTTTAGGATGAAAATGAAAAGAAAAAGAACTCCGGCCTCTTTTAGGATCGACTTCTTGTGCTTTATTCCTTTTCTTTTCCTCCTTCTATCTCCTCCCTCCCTCCAACACTTTGATCTGGTGGCAATGGCATCTCTATCAGTCTTATCAGGTCCCAGGTTCTTGGCTGTCCTTTTGAAGTGCGATTTCCTGCATCTAGTGGTCAAGAAAGGATACTGGGCAATGCAGATTTCCTGTCATTTTTCCTCTGTATCTACAAGTTTGCTTTGCTTTCCTTCCTGTTTTTCTGTTTCATTTGTTTGTGCTTCCCTTTGCTGTCCAAACCCGCCTCTGTCCCTCAGACGAGTTCTCCCCCATCCGTAGATCATTATCACTCATCTATTTTTCTTCTCCAGCACCTCGGAGTGATCTTTCCCTTTTCCTATTGTGCCTCATCCTTTCTGTCCTTCCTTCCTTCCTTCTTCTTTCATTTGTTTCTTAAGCTTTTTTTCCAACTTTTTAGTTTTGACTCATGCTTTCTGGTCTAAGATGTTCTTTAGACTTCTCTTAGGCCCTTGACTGAACTGGAGAAAAGCCTAAAAATGAACTGGATGATCCTCTGGGATGCTTTGTCCAAAGCATACTAGAGTCAGAAGCAACACTAATTGACCCAGTGGGATTTAGGGCAAACTCCCTGTTCTTGCATCTCCTGAACTTTTGCTAGTCTTTCCAGCTCTCTTCTGATGGCAGTTTGCAATCTTTGACATGTTATTAGTTTGAAGGAAGATCTTCATAGAAAGATTTTTTATTTTTTTTTATTAAGAAAAAGAATGCTCTGAAGAGATATTTAGCTTTCACAACCAGTAAATGCAATTCCGCATTTCACTACAGGCTCCAAATCTGTGTTGGGATTTTCCAAATCTATGATGTATGAAATAATTCAGATGGTAAAACATTATTCAGGGGCTTCCCAATTATTCCCACAATACCTGTTTGGGAGACTGAATAGCGCTGAGACTGTTTTCTCTGCTTTTAAACAGGTTTTTACTTTCCACGGGGAGGTAGCGGTTTAGTTAAAAAAACCCCCACAGCCATGCGTTTAGGCTTTCTCATGCACCAGCGCTATCTGAGTGCATTCAGGCACAGGAGGAGCGAGGAAAACTTAATTTCAGCCACAATGCTGATATTTGGCAAACGAGTGGTTTTACGGTGCTCCATGCAGCTCTGTTATTTATTTATTTATTCTTACAGATCCAGCACAGCGACTTAATGGGTGAGCTGGGCTATTGCATTAACTTCTCTATCCAGCTGGGCACAGATTTGCGTCCTGCTGCCACTGGGCAGGGTAGGATCTAAGCTTGCTTGCTGGGTATGGTGTAGCTCTCACACCCAGCTGAGCTGTAGCTTACCAGGGGATACTTCCCCTCTTGGAGATACAAATGGCAGCTGCTTTAGGCAATAGGAGATGGCCTTGGCATATCCCTGCTCCGTCAGGGAACATACTGTACTTCGTTCTCACCAGATGCTCGTGGTGCGTTATCATCCCGTTTTCACTCTAGGAATCATTGGCTGAAAAAGCACTAGTAAGGCTGGGGGTGAAGTGAATACATATTTTATGACATGAGTTTATTGCAGCCTTTAAAATCTGATCTGAATCAATATCCTCCTGTCCTAAGAAGACTTTCTTCTAAACTTTTCTGTGTCATTTCATTCCAATAAAATGACATGCTTAATACCCTGAATGTATCAAGTCTTTGCTTCTCCCTTTTCTTTAGAAGGAAAAAAAAAAGAGAGGGAATAATTCTGGAAAGTTTTTTTTTTCTCCTTCATTTAATTATTATTACACTATAGAAAAACAAGTGCAAGAACAAGAAGGAAAAAATAAAAAAGAAAATCAGAAAAAAAAGGAGAAATAAAATGGAATCAAAGCTTCTGATTTCGGCTTAAATGTCTTCTGTCCTTTGACAGTTAGCAGAGCCCATGAAGAGTTATTCTGTAAGATAACACAGTCAGCGTGGAGGAAAGCTGAAAGACTCTCTCTTTTAAATAGGAAGGTGGTTTGCTGCCTGCTAAGGGTGTTTTCAGGCGGTGAGTCTTTTCTGTTGTTGTTGTAGCTGTGTAGCAGCGCAAGACAAAAGGGGACGTTGCAGCTTTCGAGCTTTCAGGACTGGGGGCTGAGGAGGAAAGGAGAGAAGAGCATGATTGATGGAGTTCTGGTTGGCTTATAAAGGGCAGCCGGGAGTGCAGGGAAATAATCAGGGAAAAGGGCGTCCCGTACTGGCTCTCTCAGAGGGGAGAAATGAATCCTGCACCTCTGCATTATTAAGTTGTCAGGCGGGCTGATGATGAAAATCTGAAGGTCAGGCATAACAAGAAGCACCTTATGGGGGGATCATGACCTTTCTGGAAGTGCTACACTCATGTTTATCTGCACCTAACCCTTATCCACAATTCTTCATTTGATAAGAACATTGGGAAAAGGGACGGGGGGGGGGCAGGGGGGGGGCGGGGGGAGAGGGAAGTCCTCATCATATGTATAAGCAGTGTGTGAAATTAGGCTTCCTGTGAAACTGATTGTGGATGCTCAATTCACAGTGAAAGATAATAAACCAAAAGGACACACGAGGGATGCAGGCAGAAATTGTTCACTACAGTGGAACTCAATAAAGGGAACAAGAGCTTTCCTAAATGACAAATTTGGTACAGCGGTGCTAAAATCAGGATTCTCCCTGGCACCACTGCAGCAATTTGCTCTCAGCTCTACCACTTTTTATTTACTTTGGAAGTCCTAATAATGTTAGAGAGTGGCTTTTTCATCTATTTATTTATTTATTTCTCCCCAGCAATGTTTATTCTTTAACTGCTTACTTTAAACCAAAAGTCAAGGTGAAGGACAATGAAATGTTAGATTCCAATTGATTTTTCCCCTTTAGTTTCCATATCAGAAATGAGTATAAATATAAATATATTCCAGGGTTAGACACCTGTCCTATGCGTGCCTTATTGACTGCTTTAATAAATGTCATGACCCCTTCTGCACGCGCATGCACACACGAACTCACACATGCTCACAATCAAATAGGTAGAGGCATTGCTCAGCTATAAATGCAGTAATGATGGCAATCACACGGAAAATATTCCAAACCTACATCTGCTCTTTCTATGTGTTAATAAGCTTTTTATTTCACCCCAATTTACAGCATCTTGATTTTGCTTTTCAAACCCATGAAGTATTTAAGGCATGACAAAGCACACTTGTGGAAAAGTGAAGTCAAACAAGACTTCATAATTATTGCAATATATTCACTTTTCATGCATAATCCTTTAAATCAGCAATACAATATATCACCTCTACTGCCACTAGAGGCTAATGCACCTCTATTGAAAGCTATGTTAAGGAAAATTATGTCCTATCTTGAGAAGGCACATAACCTTCCAAAATATTAAATGACAGTAGGTTCCGATCCTGTAACTCTTGCATACTCAAGTAGCCTCATTAGCCTTGATTGTCTTACATTGATGGACATTAATCCATTAACTTCAATGGATTTGCTAATATACACTGATGTGAGATCAGAACCAGTACCTTTGGTACATGTTATTTAAGGATTACCAGACCAACAGGAAAAGAAATATAATATACAAACTAATGAATACTTTTATTAGATGAATAGTATGATACTGGAACCCATCAACTGCCTTTAAAATGACTCTTTAATGAACAGGTGACACTGAAAAATACTATCTTGTCAATACAGCACATAATGAACCTTCTGTATCGCATAAAAATGAAAGAAAGGTTTTCTATTTCTATTGCTTAAGTGATTCAATTTATCTAATTTTACTCTTCTGGCCTCCGATGTTCTCCCTGTCGCTGTGGTTTACAGATCACTTTTGGTATCCTATGAAAAAGCAACAGCGACTAATAATGCCTGTGTATTGTGTAGTGACTTTCATCTTCAAATCTGGTACTGATCCACAGTAGAGGCTGAAACAACTTATTGCCGAGGAAACTAGAGCATGGGAAACAAAGTGACTTGTGATAGACCCCAGGTCATCTGGAATTAAATCTGATGGCCTCCTAATTTTAAACTTTCATTCTTCAGGTAAACCAGTGTTCTTTTAGAAGGGTGCAGCTGAACCATAATTTAGGTTTCGATTTAGGCTTTGGGACAGATTTGGTGGAGTAGAGTCATATGCCCTTGCAGAAGTCAGCAGAAATCCTTGTGGAGCGAACCGTTATTTAGGGTGAACAAGGGCGGCAGAAGGCAGGTTGCATCTCAGCTCCATTGCACATCCCTTTTGACTAGCAATATTTGCGGTAGGTTTTGAATGTGAAAGCCCATGGGGGTGTAAAAATATACTTTGAAGGTCATTGTGTGGGGAGTGTTGCCTCCAAGCAACAAAGCCTATGAACCACTCCAGTTTTTCTACACAACGGTGAGTCTCAGCATTTCAAGGGAAATGGGGATTGCTAGGAGATTGGCCTGTTCAGATTACCTGGCCATTCCCAAAACTTTGACTTCATAACCAAGCCTCTCCATCCGCTGTGATATGATCGTCAAGGGAGAATAAATTTATCTCAGCTCATGCGTATTCTCTCAGTAGTGTACTTGGTTTTTCTGTATCATGTGAGCCTCCCAAAACATTGCTTGGAAGCAAAAGCCAAATACAAGGCACTATACGGAATTTTCATGGCTTTGTCCTCTGTAGCTTCCTCACATAGATTACTTCACTCTTTTCTGTGGTGGGGGCTCCAATTTAAGTCCCTTTTTGCTAACCAGCCCCCATTTCCATGAAACAAACATCTGTGAGACTTGCAAGAGGTTTTATTATCTTTCAAGACTTTTTTCCTCCTCCTCCTCCTGTCATCAAAATTGAAACTGGCTGATAGATGAGACAGAGAGGCATGATCTCATAACATGGTTTGTTAGAAGTGGAAGCTAACAGATAATCTGTGTAAAAACTGTTGGCCAAATCAGATTTTCTTACAGATTTCAGAATTGCATTCTTTTATAAGTTTATACAACACGTTCTTGTCATTGCTTACCTTAAAATCTCATGCCAGATAGTACTAAAAATCAGCTTTTTTTTTTTGCTCTCCTCCCATTTGCGTTACTAGAATGCATTGTAATGTTGATATTACTTAGGAAGGGTTTGACTGTCAAGTATCCATACTGGCAGCATCTTATGAAAAAAATTTGGAGCCAATAAAGCAGAGTAAGATACTGATGTTAGAAAAACCTACAACCAACCCATCCCCAAACACAAAAGAGCTTGATTTTATGCAGTGCAGAGGACAAAAGTACTGAAAAAGGAAGACTGCTTAATAGTTGCTAGTCAGATGTGGTAAGTCCTATGGTAGATCTTCAACCTAATGAGTCTGAGCTAAGGAATAAAGAAGCCTTTTCCATCACAGCATCCAGAAGAATGAGTGATGATTTCCAATTGAACTTTTTTTAAATTAGATCTGGCTAGAACTCAGTGGGCGAGTTTGCCTCACATAATGGATCATTTTTAGGCCAAATGCAGCTTTCATTGAAGTCAATGGAAATATTTTCATTTACTTCAGCAGATTTTAGTTCAGGTGTCTCTATATATTAAGCTCTGTAAAGTTCTGAAAAATCAAGGAAAGGGCATTTATATGGTTATTTGTAGTGGCTTTGAAGCTCTTTTAGGGATCACAACAATGAGTTCAATTTTTTGTTCAAAACTGAGGTTTTATAGCCTGTTTGTCAATAACATGGACTGAAACATTTTATACTGTCCAAAAAAATACTAGATATTTTTAAAAATAGCTCCTGAGAAAGGTGTGCCACCTACCATGTCCACTGTTGTTTTTCAGCTGCACAAAGCATTACTGTACTGCTTTAGTGATGACTATTTTACTCTTTGTTTACAAAGCCTGCATTTTAAAGTGTGATAATCCCCTAAACTCAATGCAAATCTCAGAGGGCTGAAAGCTGGCATGGGAGATGCCAATGAAGGTGTGGTGCTCTCTTCAAAGTGTGATAGAAGTCAAGGCTGAGTTATAGGGTGACAGATGCACACACATCACTTGGCCAAGCTGCAGCTAAAAATGGCTTAATATCAAAACACAACAGTTTACAAGGAGGCAGTTAATCCTTCATATGGGCCTGACGCCTGTTATGAATAAGGAGGGACAAACTTCACAGAGGAGGCTTTTATTTTCCCACCCATTTCTTTCACAAAACACAAAAAAAGAAAAAAAAAAACACCCAACCATCAGTTCCTTATTTCCTCTTCTCACTTCTTAAATCTCTTCATCTCCAGTCTTCCAATTACTCTTCCCAGTCCATTTCTTCTCTCTTATAATGTCTTCTCTTGTTGATGGTGTTTCCACCCATGTGGTTGCTGCTAGTTTAACTTTTCAAGGAATCAGCAACTGCTGTTGGTGTTATGCTGCTCATTACAGAGGTTCCTTGTACACTGTGGTCTCAGTCTTGGAAACCTGTGGCCTTGATTTTTTTTTTGGTTGTTTTTCCTTAGTCAATAAAACTGTATAAACTCATACGAATTGAAAACACTATTGCTATTTGTGCATGGGGTGAAATTCTATACATTTCTTCCAGGAAAGTGAACATCAGAAAAGGGCAAGAATATTTAAGGAAAAAATGCTGAAGACTGTGTTGTCTTTTGAGTTGCCATGACACATAATCTCTACTATGCTCTTCTGTATGGAGGAAGTTTTATATCATGGACCTTTTATTCTCTGTTAGCTACAGAAAAACTTTAGACAGCTTAGCATTTTTTGTTTTGTTTTGTTTTGTTTGTGTATCTGCTAGATACACATAAGTGAGGGTGACCACAGGTCGTGAATTAATACAAGGTATGTAGTTAATCTAGTCAATCACCTGTACGTTGGGTCAACAACCAGCATTTGTTCTTTAGGGAGAAGCTGCTAACCTTGGAAAATGGTTTGGTTGTTCCACCATGGTGTTCTCTTCCAGCATGTGCAATCAGGGCAACTCTCGTAATGAAAACCAACAGGAAATATTCTACTGGAGACAACTTTCATTTAATTTACAAGTATCCTAGAAAACATGATCTGAATATTGGATTTGCCAGGCATAATTTAAGGCATTTCAGGGAATACTTTAGGACTTGGTGTGATAATGACTTTTGAGTTCCAGGAATCTGGAATTGTTTCAGTGGAAATGTGTTCTTAAATTGGAAGCTCCTTGGTGTAGGGACCAATGCTGAGATTTTGGGAAGGCACGCATGGACAGAATGAAGTTGAACAGGATTCTAACAAAAGAGATTAATCTTACATCTCTGATGGGGAGTCTTCACCTGGATTTTTACCAATGCACTTGGCTGTGGGACACAGAAATCCCATGTCAATTTTCTAAATAACTATAGCTTCTATAATTTTTTTCCTAAATGAACTGCAATATTAACTGTGTCATTTTTCCTTCATGCCATTTCCAAGAAGAGAACTTACTCATAGCCACAGCTCCAATTAGTGGCAGTGATGGGATTAGAATCTGATGCCAATGTCATACAGACATTGACATAAATACCAAAGAGAGGAAATTTGTATTATATATAAGCAAACATGAACAGAGACTCCAAAATCACACCCACTCCTTCAAAGCTTACTCATGAGAAACCCGTCTGACTTTAGCTTCTGTAGTGGAAATGAACAGTAGAATTTGCACAACATTGTCTCAGGGAAGAAAATTAGTTGCTGGCCATCCTTAGATGAGCGGAATAGTTTAAGCAGCAGTTTCATTATAGTGCTTTTACTGGGCATTATTTTTACTATGGAAAGTCCTTTAAAATTAATGGGAATTGATTTCAGTGGCCTTTGACATATTACTGAAAATAATACGGCAAAATACAACCTTTTCCCTCTTACCGCTACGTAAAGGCTTTAACCGGGAAAGCAGTTTACAATGGTGCCCCCATGTAAGGCTTTATTCAAAAGATTTTACGCTTGATAACATCTGAGCCATAGGAGCTGTATGTGGGGTTTAGCATCTTAGCAGCTGCAATTCTTAATCCTGATTCCGTTGCCTCCATATTAAAAGCTCCATGGTCACAGGACACCGGCTTTGGACATTCTACATTGTCATTCATTCCTCCCCCCCCAACACGCGTGCCTGACCATATAGGAAAATGAGTTTACAACTGACTACGCCTATGGGACTCCCGGAGGGATACAATGTGAGAGCCTTTACTAGTGGTGGATGGTCCTCAAAAGGTTTGAAAACTTGGTAAGTACATCGTTAACCAAACTCTTTTGACCTTTATTCAGATTTGTTTTTGGAGAAGGGCAAAGGGTTGGGCCAATTCTTGTTTAACCCAACTGGCTTGTCCATCTGTAGGCTGTAATTAATCACTAAATCGCTGCCATACTTTGTTTTGGAGGCTAGGTCCCAATACAGCAGGGCACTATACTTAACTTTAAGCACATGAGTAATTCTTTAAAGTCAAAGGGATTACTCATGTGCTTCAATTCAGCTGCATATTTAAGTAGTTTGCTAGATCAGGCCTTGAGGAGTTAGGGAGCATTTATATTTATTGTACAGCAGCTCCAAGTTCCTCAGTTTGCCTTTGCAGCACTTTGGTCCTCCTTGTTGCCTGGGAATTTTCTTTACAGCAGCACTGGGAAGAGGGACGGCAGGGTATAGTTTGGAGCAGGGCTTCATCCTCTCCCAAAGTGGCGGACTGAAGACTCAGTTTTCAGTTTTATGGACTTTTGCAAAATGAGGTAGGTTCAGAATCTGGCCACTTTCAAAATTAGGGAAGTTTCCTATTTATGTCACTTCTATTTCATCTGGACTTGGAGCACGAGTAGCTTATGTTAGGTCATGCATTTATTTCTTAATGTGAAGTTGCTTTGTCATACCCAGAAAAACAAAGACATGTAATAATCAATATCCAAGAAAATCAACAGAAACCACTGTGTTTGGATCTTTTCTAGTAACTGATCATGTTTCTTCAAGCCTAATTCTCAGCTTGCTCAAAAAGGTAGCAATAGCAGTTTTACACCACTTGAGGATTTGTCTCAGGCCTTGCAAATATTCTTTTTGTATTGTAAAATGCAGAGGGCAGTGAACTGAACTACAGCCCACAGGCTGAAACCTCACCAGAAAATTTGTAATACTAATTAAAAAAAAAAAAAAAAGGAAAAAGAAATCCTGTCTTTTTTAATGAAGCTAAGACTTTCTGAGTGTACGTCAAGGGTTTTATTACTGGTTCTACATAATAAAGTAATTGTGTAATTAGTAATACATTTGTCACTCCTTTACTGAGAAAAAAGTAAAACATGTACCGCTTTTGTGTAAATCCTGACAGTGGTGATTTTTTTCCCGAGAATTATACCATTATATCATAAAAGTGTCAAGGCATGAGTTTACTGTTCGTACTAATATTCTAAAATATTCTCTTAGGCTGACATCTCTGTCAATTAAAATTAAACAAAATTGCATTCTGCCATATACACTTCAAATAGGAAGCTTTCAAGTTTATGGCTGTTCTTTGAATTGATTTTTAAGATGGCATCTGTAAAACTTGGCTAGTACAAGATGAGGTAGGATGTAGTTAAGGTTCAGTCAATTTTAAAAATGTTTTAAAGATCGTAAATTGACAACTGAAATAGACTGAACATCCCTGGGATTTTGGGCTGTCAAATATAAATCCAGGGTTTTTTTAAAACTGAGCTCTTGCAAAGTGAAAATTTTATGAAAACATGTTCTTCCCCCCCTTTGATATTTTTGCAATAAGTTACACAAACAAGAGGGCTTCTGGTGTTGTTTCCAGTTGCTCGGTCTTGCGGGATTTGGAATTCTTCTTCTCCTGGTGTTTCCCACAGAAATAGAGTGAGAACGTGCTTTCTCACGGGACTGTATTTCTCATGGAAAATAATAGGGTTGCCGGCAGCAAACGTTTTCTGCAGTGATACCCTGCCAATAAAGTCTTCAGGGAAATTATTGCCCTCAATAAGATGAAGACTAGTAAATTGGAACCCCCATCCCTACTCCACAAAGATATGTCTTTAGGAAGCTTTCTCCTTCTATTATTCCCTGGAAACCCTGACCCTAAGAAAATGCTGTAGACGGTAATGCTTAGTTTACACTTAATTTTGTCCCCCAGAATAAAGATGTCAGTGAGTGTGTAAAAATAAAAAAAACCCAGAACAGTCCCCCCTCCACACACCTCGACCAACGTATTTATGCCAGGAAAAGCCCTGATATAGACAGTTATGCTGAGAAGAGTTATTTTACAGCACAGCTTTATTTTGGTCAAGGAACTACTTCAAACTATGACAATGATCCTTTTTGCTGTTAAAAGCTGCATCCTCTAAGGGTGAGGTTTTTGACACAGAAAACCCTTGTAGGTGTAAACTTGTCAAAGCTATGTTGAATGCATTCTAATATCTGGAAGCCAAGAGAAATTTGCCACATTAGGTTTTATTATTATTATTCTGAGAGGTAGAAAAACCTGACTTTACTATGTCTCCAATTCCATCACAACCCATAATACTGCAGGTTAAAAATATGTACTGTGTTCATTTAAAGCACACATTTTTGGAAGATGATCTCCTGGCCAAAGAGAATTCAAAGTCAAGCAGTGTGCTTTCCGCTGTTGGAAATGCAACAGGTCTCTGTGTTTGGAGTGGCTAGGAAAATCTGATCATTCTTAGAGAAATATTTTCTGGGGAGGGGAAAAAAAAATAAAAAAAGAGGAAAAAAGCAAAACTTCCCCCATGGAAATGTGCACTGAAAGAAATGCAGGTGTTAGCCACGCAGGAGTTCATGTCAAGAGAAATATTTCCCCAGGGTCCCATGAGAGGAAAGGGGAAAGGGGGGAGGCTCTGGGGTGCCTGACCCAGGGAGTAGGGAAAAAAAAGCGGAGGCTGGTGACAGAAAGACCTTAATTCATGCACCATGTGCTTGAGTGATGTGTTTACTTTCAACCTTCAAGTCAAATTCAAGCAGCAGCCAAAAACCACAGATCAACACATTTTTAGTACAAAGCGAAAGTAGGGTCATTGGCACTCTCGGTGCTCCACCAATTTCTGAAACAACATTAAATGCATATTAATACTCACTTTCAGTTAACCATGTCAAAGGAGAAGGTAATTATGGGTAAGTAGGAAGGTTGGGATGAAACCAAATAATTGCTGCTGAAGGAGGTAACATAAGCACAATTAGTTGGAAAGGTTATTTTTAGTCTTGAAGGAGACTTTAAAACCAGTTCTGTTCTGGTTTAAGTCACTCGTTAGCTTGGAATATGCTGGAAAAATAGGAGTCCAAAAAATCAGAATCTAACTAAATTCATCTTCATGCTAATAAGGAAATTTATTTTTTTAGGCTACAATTATCATAACTATGCCTTCTGGCAGTGTTTTGGGTGGTGTAAAGCAATATGCATCCATTGAAGTTCAGTGGATCTGTGCTAACTTATCCTGGCTGAGAACATGGCTCAGCCAAGATAGAAAGGGCCCATAGTTTTATAGAGGCAAAGTGAAGGAGACACTTCTGCTCCGAGAAGGTAATGGTGTATTTAGCAGAATTAGATCATTAGTCTGTTCCACCAGGGTGTGAGGTTGCCAGATACGGAAATGATCTCAAAGCCAAACTGCTGGGATGAAGTAGGATGCATCAGAGAAGACTTTGTTTTACCATGGCTTGCAAATCATTCTAAGTGTTTTCTCTAGCCTTGCTGCCTTGCTGGGTTCGGGGTCCTCAAAGCATCTCCCATATTTGCTTTAGAGAGGTGGCAGCAATGCTAATGGCATCTCATCTAGGAGCAGCTTTGGCTCCTCACAGGAGTTCAGGCAAGAAGGGGCTTTCAAATCTGACTTTCTCCATGGACTAGAAAACCCTAATTAGTGCCCTAAGAAGGCACTAAGCCTAAGCAGGCTGAATGAAACCTCTTCTTCAAGCAGTCAGTGTTAGTTGCAGAGAAGGGTAACCATGCTCTTAGTCCAGACTGGGGCATATCGGGGTTTTAGTCAGTCAATAACCGCATAGAATTAGAGGGTCATGGTTATACCACGTCCTGATGACTGACACCTGTCATAGCAAGTTTTGTTTTCAGATTTTTTAATTAAAAGATATAAAGTAATGCTATTACAACAGTGATCTGCAAATAAATATATTTTCTCAGAAACTCCAGTGTAGCCAAAATGGACGAATGCTTAAAGAAAACAGCTATGCAAAGGTGGGGGTTTTTTTGTCTCACCTTTTCACATTTGTGTGAAGGTCTTATTTTAGTTTTATTTCTGTTGGCTCAGCCATCTGTGCATTTTATTGCCTGTTCTAAGGAACTTTGCAATGTTTTTGTGAAGAGCAGTAGGAAAGCACTGAGGAAAAAATTGAGTAGATATAAAGCCTTAGAGAAGTGACACAACAGGCAATTTCTCCATTTGGTCCTCCAGATATTGAGCTGAGCTGGGGAAATTACTTTAAGTACATAAGGTGACACAATTACTACAGTTGGGTCTTTGTTTAATTTTCAAATAGACAGTCCAGTACACTGAATTCAGAGGTGATTGGTTATGGGCTCTCCAGCCCTTCACCTCTAGGTCATTGGGTTCAATACTATCCCAGGTTGTAGCTCTGCGCTCCATCCTTTGCGAACAACCTATCCGAGAAATTTATACCTTTATTCTGCCTGTGACTTATTTATTGACAAATTTTGATTTTTACAAATATGTTCACAATTCAAAATAATTTGTCATGTGGTTTATGTGGTCTGATTTCAGCTTGTGGACTAATCCCAGACTATCCACCATGAATGTTGCTGTGAGTATTTCCTATTCACGATGCCTGATTAAGATGCATAGCTACGTTTCTCTGTCTTCATTGGATGACACCCGTATTGCAAAGAGCTTTCGACTGACCTTCTAACCCTTTTGGTGAAAATATATGTGCACGAGCGCCCACAAGGCTCTCCTGCAGCTTTTTTTGTGGGCAAAGTTTCACGCAGACAAGTGTTAGTGAAAAGTGCCTGATAAAGAACAGAAACAATATCAAAAGAGATGTATGAAATTTATTCACACTGAACTTCTGAAATGCTATTTTGAACTGTTTCCCTAGATCTTGAAGTGAACAAAAACCCGTGGTGTGAAAACTTCCTATGTGAAATAAATGGTTTCCCTCCATTTCTTAGTGAACATTGCAGATACAGTCACAACATCCAGCAGCAACTGAATAACTTTGAAGCAATCTCCACAGCAAAGTCACAGGATACTTGGCATGCAGTGGTGCCCTGGCCATATTACTCCTGGGTGTAGTACAGGCATAACTAGCTGGCAATATATTAAGGCTCCTGCACTGTCATTTCAGGTGGAGTACTTTTACTAAGGATGTCAATCTCTACATCTATTAACCTTTAACCAATTAATTTCACTTTAATTATTTTTTTTAATTAAAAAAAAAAAAAGAGACAAACCCAAAATCAGTACTGCCCAGAGATAAGAAATGACCAAGCCTCATCTTGTAGTTCTAATGCCAAAGAGAGAACAGGGATACAGTCCAGGGCGAAAAATTGGCTCATTTAATTACACCTGCACAGTATTTCAATAGTATGGCTTGGTGAGAGGGGCTTTTAACAGTAAAGTGCTTTGAAATAAAGCTATTAAATGCATACAGAGACATTGATCGATACACTCGAGTTATGGGGGGGAAAGAGGGAGAGGGAAGAAAAAGAAAAGGACTTTTTTCTTCTCTGTGAGAGTGGATTTGGAATCTTCAAGGGCATAAGGATGGTAAACGATTGCTAAAAGTCCAAATTAAGAGGTATTAGTCCATTGTGCGGCAGTCAGTCACATCATATTCGCATTGCTGTTTTCTTGTCAGAGGTTTTGCCTTGATCTACCCCGGACCACATTGACAAGTCACAATTGAAGCATTCTAAATAATCCACAGTGAAATAAGGCATAGGGTGTCACTCTCTAGGCTACAGAAAGCCTGAGCGCAGTGAAGTTAGAAAGGGTAGCAAAGCCCTTTTCAGTCGCGTTTCTCAGCCGATTAAACTCATTCAGGGCCAGGCTGCTGGAACGAAAACAGAAAGATCACCTCCTGTTCTCCAGTGTTTTGTTGGCAACAGCAGACAGATGTAGAAAAGTAGAAACATTTTTACTATAGCAACAAAGGGGAAAGGGGTGGGAGGCAAATAAAAAAAGAAGTTGGAATTTGCAGGCTTGTTAATGTCTCAGGTACTTTGGGACAGTGCTCTAGGTTAAGAGACATTGTCAGCACAGAGTGGAATTCAAAAGGTTCATGTGAAATGACTGTGCAGTGCAAACCTGGTCCTCTTTTCTCCCCAAACTCCTCCACTGGTACAGTAATTAACCATAAGAACAAATTGACACATGGAGATCCACTTCATTAACATTTTTTTATTTGGGTTTTTTTTGCCTTTTCAGAAAAACCCATTTAAGAGTGATGCATTCTTTGGGTATCCCATCCACCCATGCAGCCACACTGATGTGACATATTGTGACACAAGATGCCACAGAAAATTAAGCTGAGCCCTCCAACTGAAAACTTGATTTAGCCATACATTCTCCACAAGTCACCATTTAAATTAACTGTTGTGGATTCAAGCTAGGAAAACGATAATTCATCTAGTGTGAGTAGTTGTGCAGAAACGGTTTGCTGCTACTGGAAAAATAATCTGCAAAATACATCCTTAAAGTATGGTACTTTTCCCTTTTTATGTATAAAGGTAAATAAATTCAGTTGCAAGAAATGCAGCACATTTTAAAGAGGTCACTACATTGATTTTTTTGCCTGCTGTGCATTATGCATTTGTGCATGCACAACGTACAGTCTTAGCAAAAAAAAATTTGCATGTATAAATGTGCATATATATGTATGTTCAAATATATATAATTAAGAATTTTTTTTTTTTTTTTGCTAGCTTTCAGTATTGAAATACCCATACATCTAGTTGGGAATAAATTAAAATTATTTTATTTCTGTGTAATGGAAAAAAACGAACCAAACAACCAAAACCTCAAGTAAAGGAAGTAGGAGAATGATTCTGTAAGTGTGCGATTAGTGCAGGAAAATGTGGGACCCGTGTCCCAGCCTCTCTTCTAATGAAAACATTCTGTATAAAATAATAGTTACAATGGCAATACTGAAAAAGACTTATTCCTCACCAAGACCTGTGGTCAGGGCAGTCAGTTCAGATGTGGCTGACATAGATTTTGCTTCTGTAAAAAAAAATGGGACAGAAAGGATTGATACTGAAGTGTTACTACCTCCTAAATAAATATACTGATGATGAACATATTCAATCTAAAAGTTAGCCCTCACAAAGCCAAATATTGCCACCGCCTCGGAGCATTTAGTTCCTTAGAAAATTTGACCATTAACCTTGGTATTTACACGAGTGTTGAGCCCTTTTGAAGATCAGGTCTTTGGAGGTGATCGTACAGTTAAACGTTTCTGGAAAAAAAAATCCTTTAAATTCCTAAGTTTCTTAAACATCTAAGATCCACTTCATTTCACTTAGGTGCTTTTGGAAAAACAAACCCAAACCCAGTCGCCCTGGGTCTCGAAGCAGACAAGAAGTGCAAGGCAGGACTCAGCAGTGCCTATTGGCAGGGGGCAGGAGGATGCGCGGGGTTTCTGCACCGACCTCTCACCGTTGGGATGACGAGTTCTGACCCCTCGGAAAGCAGAGGTGATTCCCCCGAGGGCACGTAAAGCAATGTCAAGCACTTTAGCAAGTAGGCTAGCCTGCATCTGAAGCACTTGAGTGTTTATGGGCAATGACTGGTCCAGAGCCTTTTTGCAAGCTCTTGTCTCTCTGGGCTTAGATCCGAACTTTGATCTAAAGTGTCCTAACATCATATACCTCCTTTTCCAGTCCTCATTTCCCAAAACCTTAGAGACTTGCTGAAGCCCTTGTGCTCTGCATTTGCAAGAACTGACCTAAAATACAGTGGTCATTTATCACTGTGTTGTGCTTTTGCCGTACTTTAAAAATTTGTGTAATATATATCAGGTGTCTATGGATTTTGGCATGGTATTGGGTCATCTAAGTGAATTGGCATTGTTTAGACTGCAAAATAACACACAGGGTCAAGAGCAGTCAATATTGGTCCTATAAATTATTGTCTGGGCTCTCATAAATTGTGTTCTAATTTGTGGCTTGAAAAAGAAAAAAACAAAAAAAGATATCAGAAGTTAAATCTCTTTGCCTCTGCAACTGCACTTGTTCTTTTTAGTGAAAAGGGCTGTCCTCCCCAGCGGTCTGCTGAGGTGTTTGCTTCTATTGTCCACATTGGGCCAAAGTATGAGGGACCAGAGTGACTTCTGATGTTGTGCTTCTACAGGGAAATGCAAAAAACTAGATCCCAGGCAGAATTTCAGACAAACAGTCATTTTATTTACTTATATTCATCTCTTCTGGAAAAAAAAAAAAAAAAAAAGGAGAAAATAGCTTGCTTAATCCCAGTACTAACACAATATTGATTCACATTCATGTTCAGTATTTATTGACGTGCATTGCATACAATGGAGGCTATCAATTAGGCTACTCTGTTCAAGGGAAGGGGCAATCACATTAGAAAACAGATGAAGATCATCGTTTATATAGTCCTAATTTTATGTAATGTAAACCTTTCCAACCCTGGGCACATGACAGTGAAAATGCATGTCCTGATGAAAAAAAAGCAAAAAACAAATGGATTTACTCTCCAGCTAATTACTATGGGTGACTGTCCACAGAGCCACATCATTCTTTCCTGAAGTTCTGTAATGAAATCAAACTTCTCTTACTACAAACTGAATTTCTGTGTATTTTATTAACCGACGTTAAATACATTTGTACAATAGCTTAGCAAAAGGTTTTGTTTTGTTTTGTGAGCGGGCCAGATATATGAAATTTTAGAGGTGGTGCGTAATCTTACTGTATTCCTTCTCTACATTTAAGCAGAGGTTCAGCATATTGAGCCCCCATTAAAGATCAATGTCAAGGAGACCATAATGGCATATGGGCAGTATTCAGGAGACCAAGTTGTTGCGTGCAGAAATCATATATAAAACACTCTCTTTTTTTGCCCCTTGGAGGTTTTATTGCATGGTCGCAGCTGGATTTACACTGTATTTAATAAAACATTAGTAGCCACCAGGGATTTAAATATGTAACGTAATGCTTTTTCAGTAAAATAATTCCATAAATCCAAATATGAAGCTTTGGGTTTTTTTGGTTTTTTTTTTTTTTTTTTTTGCAAGTGCTGTATGCCCATAATTAAATTAAGCCCCATATATGGCTTTTTTAACCATGGAATTTAATGGAAGCAAAATCCATCTGCAAAGTTGATTTTGGATACATATTCACATTTTTTGGAGCTGAAGTAGGTCTGATGGCTAATAGGTTTTGGGGTGCTGGCTCTCCATCCTGGCTGGGCTACTTTTGATGCAGACCTGTGGCAAAATGAGGGTCACTATTACTTTACAGAGGCCGGTGAAAGTATGCCTAATCCTGCATTGAAAAAAAGTGCAGAACTGGTGTAATTTTCTTCTAACTCAGTGGTCCCTACTGGGATCTGGACTACTAAGAAAATGAACACAATGCAGCCATACTGCCTTGGCCAGTTAGCCTTTACCTTGTGCAGTGACCGAGGTGACCTAGCCACACTGTCCATATATTCTTATGTATCAAGTTTGCAGCCCTCAGAGTTTTTTCATAAGATAATAACTGGGGGAAAAAAAAAAAAAAAGAGATGCATCTATATTTTATTTAGCAAATTTAAAATTTTGGAGGCATCTTGAGTGGTTCTGGTGAAAGACATGGTTGGTCATATTTCAGTTGGATGAAACAAGTGCATTGAGGTTCGCACCAGCTACAGGTGATTTCCTTGTAGGCATACTGCTAATCGTCATGAAGAAACAGGCAAAGGGAAAAGAAACAGAAAGACTATGCAGGGAAATAAAATAAAGGTATTATAAAATGAAGCTTGCTGAGATATCTTGTAAGCTCTCACTGCAGTTTGCAGAAACAAAAAGTTTGAGTCATGACAAGCGGCTATTTTGTTACTTTTTAATGAAAATAAAGTTAAGGAAAAAAGAGTGAATGTTCCCAAAGACATATTCTTGGCTATTATGACAGGGAGCCATTTTACAAGTAGAATGAAGTTTCTGTTTTGTAATAGAAACTGTGGCTAACTGTGCTAGGAAGTGAAGATGGCTCCAACTGGAATTTCACTAGATCCATAAAGTTGCCACTTTTATACTTCTAGGTGAAACTTGACCTTTAAAATTACAAGTCAGCAGTCTCTGATGTCACAACTTTTTCATAAACAACAATTTTGGCAGCAAAGTACCCATGCTGGAGGGTACAGATTCAATGTCTTAGAGGAGCTCTGCCTCATTTTGTGAAATGCCTGAGACGTTCTCAAATTATTTTCTTAGAGATCCAGTGGAACTAAATTAGTGATCCAGTCTAGCACACATGACTGAGTTTGCACAGACTAATGATGCTACAGCATGCAGCAGAATAGATGAAGGCAGCTGTAGCTCTGTGAGTAGTATGGGTAGAGAAACAAGAACATCTGAAGTGTGAATTCTTAAATCACACTTATTACAAATTCTTTAGCTTTCCTACACACAAAACAACTCCAGTAAAAAGGACCACCATCTCCCATCCTAACTAAGCTATCTCTAAGGCAACTTTTTTTCCCCTTGTACTTCAGAGCAGATGCCTCTTGCATTGAATAACTGCACCCCACTGAACTTGGAGATCAGAGAACATCAGTAATATTTCGTGAAAACACTTCACTCAGGTTTTTACTTTCTTGAAAAATTGTAGATGAAAGTTAAAGTGGTATTTTAAATTGTAAAAACCCCCAACCCTTCAAATATGCAGCTTTGTGCTTTTTAAACAGAACCAATGTTTTCACTTTTTTGAACTTTTGTTCCACTTTCTTCTATTTACCCACTTAATTCTTTCAATTGTTCATTTTCACATTGTCTCTGAAAATAAAAAGGCAAAAGACAGTATTAAAGGTGTTACAAGTGTTTAAATGTACAGTTCGAAATAATTGTTCCATTTTTCACTTTTAGCATTTCTCATTAAGCAAGTGAGAAACTTCTGGAAAATAAAAAAATTAAGATATTTGTGAGTTGGGGGGAATGATTGTTTTCAGTAAAATCACTGACCAGGTTCCCTTTTTTTTTGTTGGGTCTTGAATGGATGCAATACCTTCTGTTAGATCAGGTGGAAAACCTATTTTTATTTATTTTTCTGTTTCTATCAGCGGTAGCGGATGATTGAACATCTCACTTGAGATGTTCAGGACACCAATCCAAATGAACTTTTAAACACTGGGATGTGAACCAAGCTTGCATTCAGACCGTAGATTCGCATTGCCATCCAAGTGGGCTGAAAGGCATTTGCCACAAACATCTTCAAACATGGGTCGGAGACAGATTTCACTGTTGCTGTGTTTTGATTTATTATTTTGTTTTCTTTTGTCCTAGCAACTCCAGAATAAAACAAGAGTTGCTAAAAAGTCAGTATTTTCTTCTAGCTGCTCGTAAATACTTATCGAATCTTTCTTTGGGGTCAGTGATTTTTCATATGTCTTAGTACACAATGGAATTATTTAATTACTTTTGCTAGCAAGTTTACAGACAAGTATATCCCCATCATACTGCATATCCTCAAATAAGATTATTTACAATCCAATCTAAGGAGTGCTGACTGGTGTCATTGGAAGCTAAAGCTGCATCAGCATTTAAATTTCTACTTTTCTGGGCAAAAACCCAACTGGCTGATTCAATTAAACTCTTTATGTTATATATTATCCAGAAGTTCACAATCTGAAGTGATTCTCAGAGTCTGAAGCCATGCCTTTATGATTGCAATTTGGTAGCAAGACAATTTCCGAGGACTATTTTACTTGAACTGCAATGAAAATGTCAGGACATAACACACTTTCTGATGTGGGTTTTATGAAAGGCACTCCAAAATCAACCATTATTTGAAGCACAAGCAATAAATAACCTTCATCATTCATTAGAGTGTATATCTGCATTTGTGTTTGCAAATATGGTGGTTTCCTGAGCAAAGAACCCTTTAATCAAAAGACCCTTCACTCATTTAAGGAGGTAACAAATGGGTAGGCAGGAGGCACGGAAAAAGACAGCATCTTTAATCGGTAATGGAGATGATAATCTATAGAGTTCCTGCAATACAAGTAGTCCATCTTCCAGGCATAAACTTTAGATAAGATATGGGATGTGGAAAGATTCATGCGATATTGTGAAGCTACTTTTCATAATAGTCATTTGGACGAATTTTGTTTATGGTTTATATTGAACAAAGAGAATAGACCTTTCCCATATCGCGTAAATCACAGCCCTCCTGAAGGATGTCTGGAGCGGTGCTCCGCTATTACTATTCACAAGAACATTAACACGGGTGAAATAGGCTCTGTGAATTTACTGCTATTTACCTGCTCAGATTAGGAGCTAACGCACCTCTGCAAAGAGCCGACACGATATGCCAGACCTGCGGCAGCCCTTGGCATCCTCAAACACCGCGTGAGAGTGCTGGAAAGCAGCCTCTACGGACTGATGTCATTTGTGTGAGGTGCTTGGGGTTTTTTTCTTTTTAATGAGACTTTGAAGAAAGATCATATTTATGCTCAACTACCCGTGTTGATGAGTTTCGGACAGGTCAGTCAGAATTTTAGAGCTTGGCCAAAATACACTGATTTATTGGAGCTGTTTTCATTTTGAAATTGAAAAGAGATTTGTTCAGAAAGAAAACGAAAAATTTGAATTTTTCTCTGGCAATTCAAAAGCATAAATTATAGTTTCTAGAACTGCTTTCTTTTGACAAATTCAAAACAATTTTCAATTTCAAGTGTTTTTATTTTTGGGGAGTTAAAAATTAAATTGGAGGAGTTTTTGAGAGAAAACAAGCTGAGCATTCCCTGTAAAAAGAGACTGAGATGCTCTTCCTCGTTGTTTCTGGTGCTTTATTACAGAAGGGCGTTTGTATAGTGAAATCTGTGGGTTTGGTGAGAGAGGTGAAATCAGGAGAAAAACTGTACCCAGTAGCGTTTCTCTGGCTATTTAAGAAAATGGAAAAAAGAGGCGCCAAACCCTAATGACCAGCAATTTCAAATGAAGGCTTCGGGACGATGCTGGAGGATCAGATCAAACCCATTAAAGCACTGGGGAAGGACACTGGCTCCCCAGCCCCTAGATAACAGCTCGAAAAAGAGGGGGGGAGGAGGAGGAGGAGGAGGAGGAGGAGGGAAGGAGGAGGAGGAGGAGGAGGAGGGAAGGAGGAGGAGGAGGAGGAGGAGGAGGAGGAGGAGGAGGAGGAGGAGGAGGAGGAGGAGGTGGGCGCTCTCTTTTTCTCTCCTACCTCTTTCTTTTTCCCGCTCCTGTTTTTCATAGTGGGGGCACTAATGAACTTTTCAAGTCCCGTGAAGACAACCCTTGTGTTCTGATTAGTTGCCTTACTTTTAATGAATTGTTTTAATCAAGTTTCAAAGCAGGCACTCTATGCTTCATTGCAGCAGCCCAATGACAATGAGCTGAATGTTACCAAGACAGTGCATCTGATGGACTTTAATGGATTTTATGTGACAGTGTCTAGTGGCCTCATATTAGACATAGCTTTACAACAGAGAACCCATGGGGTTGCACTATGCATTTAATCTATACGAACTGTAAGGATAAGGGAGAGGGAAGCTGGGGAGGGGGAGAGACTCTGAACCCTGAAGACCTTCAAAAGACATGCATTTCATACTAATAAGAAACAGTCTTTGGTCATTTTATTTTTTGCAATAGCAGAGTCCCGTTGTGTTTTCTTAGGGAATGTCATGAGTATGATATCTCCAGGGCTTTTTGCAATAACATTCTCAAAACACAAAGTTATCTGGAAAAATTAAGCTCTCGAGGAAATCTTGGCAGCGCTGTAACATTTCCTGGATTTCAGGTAGCGATTCTGAGTTGTGATCTCTTAAGTCCGTAACAATTTGCTATTTCTAATTTATTGCTTCATTTGTGACTGCTGCTACAGCAAGGTAAATTTATTCTGATTTGCACAACCTAAGTCTTAGCTCTGACAGTGACTAATTATTACCTGAGTTAAAATAATGAAAGTGTCGGAAAGTGTCCGAATGCAATTTGTTAGGAAAACATGTGGCATGCTGTGTTACCCAAGCCCAGAAAAGCCTAAGTGATCAGAAACCATGGAGAATTAAGAATTTTTCCCCCAAAGGTTACAAATCAATGTGGAAAATTTTCAGGGAATTGGAGTGCTGAGGGGTTCCATTCTCCAGAATATAAAATGCAGACCATACCTGGCTGATTTTTTGCTTAAGGAGGAAAAGTCACTTTTTTAGAAAGAATCTAAAAGGATAGCATGATGGTAACCGTGCCCAGAGAGCTTGCATCAGTTACAGATTATTATTTGATGCTTGTTAAAGTATGCACTGGATCAGGATTATTTTGCATCTGTTCTTTTTCAGAAAAAAAAAAAAAAAACCCAAACCCAAACCCAAACCAACACACAGAAAACAAAATCTGTTGCAAGAAACTCCAAAAGTGTAAGCACCTTTAGCTGATGTAACACTTTTTTTTTTTTTTTTTTTTTTTTGCTGGCTCAGGGTCAGTCCCGTGTTTTGTCAATTATAGGCATGTCTTATTCGCAGAACAGCTCATCTCCAGCTGTGTAAAATGAATCCTGAAATGAAATGGTCAAATGATGTTAATGACTCTGTCTGCTTGCGAAAGTTTCTGAGGAATGTTAGCAGCTCTGGGTTAGAATTAGAAAGCATCTGACAGCTCTGTAGTTCTGGTTGTTCAAATAGCTCTATGCAAGCAGACGGGATATCAGTAAATTAAAACAATAATACAAAAAAATAATAAACAGCTATCTGGCTGAAATAATAAAGCAGTACAAACGATTTGGGACTGCTTCATTCAGGGCATTTGTCACTCTTGTGAGCCGTTTAAGCCACACTTTAAATTAAATTTATCTTAAACAGGATTTAATTCAGATTTAATAAGGCAATTGTTTTATTGTTAAGTACCAATTGGATGTCAACACATAATGTTTTCTATAGTGATAATTCTACTGTACCCTGAAAAGATGCTGGGACTACATAAAGGCTAACGATTTCATGGTCCGTAACGATGTACCTGTGTTTACTATTACTTAATATCTACCTATATTTACTGTCCGTATTTCAGGCCCTCCTGCATCATGAATGTAGTGCTGTATTAAGAAGCTCTACAAACTGCATCTCCGTCTATATCCAACACACCTGCTAGACCTCTAGAGAGATATGATTATATTAATTACAATATATTGATTGATTTCTACTTTACATGGACTGCCTGTATTTAATTTAAATATACAATTAAGCATGTGGAGGACACAATTTGGATTGTTACTGTGATAAATAATTGCTAATTGTGTCGTGATACATCACATATTTTAAGGCAATGTTTCTCATATGCTAGTGGCAACTGCATATATAAAATACGCTGAGAATCTCTTTTAATTATTCATATTTTTTCATGGCCAGTTCCTTTCTGGAAGGAACAATACATATCTTGGCACTTCAAAACAATTGTTGGCATAATTTTCAGGAGAACCATGCATGCTTTTATGATGATTATATGGAAAATATAGATGTCAGTATGTAATTCTGCTCTCTTTTTTGCTAATTTCTAGTGTGTGTACAATATTTCTACAGATCAGGCAATTAAATTGCTAATAATATTTGTGCTAATTATTGCTATTAAAATCTATCAGCAGTATAATATTAGTCAGTAGTATTGCTATTGTCCAAATATATTAGATTTAATTTGTCATTTCATATGACAACAATAAAATTATTTTTGAATCAACCCTACACCTATAACAGGATTAACAACTAATTTTCCAAGAATTTTCATTCAAGGGAGAAAACCCCAAGAGCATTATCTTTTCCTACCTTCACTCCCATTTTGCGTCTGCTTTCTACAAATAAAACCAAACTTGTACAAGTCAGTTTGCCGAGAGAAGTCTCCACGAAAACAGCAATTTAAAAGAAGCCTGGAGAGTATTTGCAAATTATGAATTTGTAAATACAACATTTATTATTAAAAACTTGGTTCTAAGAGTCGCACTCATTTAATCAAGGAACGGAAACAACTCTGTGTGATTCACACACCCAGTAAAAAATAATCAGAAGAGACCCCAGACATATAATTTCTAATCTATGACTACACTGAAAAAAACTAGCAGCTGTTCCAAGAAAATTCATGTACTGAGAAAGAGGATGGGGTCCAGAGTTTGAAAAGCATCTCAGAAGGACAGATCCTTTTGTCACTGAGGTCACTTGGAAATTTCTGCCCGGGCTGGGTCGCTGGCAGCGCGTGATGGCCCCTCATGCCGGGGAGCGCTGCCGTTTCAATGCTCTTTGGTCCCTTCTAGGAGGAGCGGTGCTTGGGGTGTTGTTACACGGCCATTTCCAGCGGCACCGAGCCTGGCTGAAGAAGTTCCTGCTCCTTTTCCCCCTGCGTATCCTTCTCATCCCTGCAGTGCATCCCAGCCCCACAGCCGATAGCTCTCTGGTCAGGAATTCTTTGTGGCATCTCTGCACACAACATTACGGCAACAGTGCAAATGAAGAACACAGAGTTTTCCTTCCTTGTCTTTTTGGAGAGAAACACTTGGAGGAGATTTTTATGTTTTTAGGTCCAAGACAAGAACCTTATATGATGCTTGAAGCAATGGCTGCTCCGAAAGATGGGGAGATAAGGAGAGCCTGATGCACTGCACATCCAATTCAACCTGCCCCACTATGCTGAGCAAAATTTAGGCACTCAAACCCCCAAGGACTGCATCGCACAGTTGTGTGGGGCCTTTTCTATCCAGCCCTGCTGTGAGGTGGCCCCAGCTCAGAGGGGATGATGTGCGACCTAAGCAGCAGGCAGCGGCCGGCATCCTCTGGACCGGTGTTCCCAGCACGCGGAGTGGGATGCTCTGCGCAGTCCAACACCCCGTGCAGAGAGGGAGCGTAGCCTGAAAGGCTGCAAGCAATCTGTGCCAGTAATGAGCAGCCAATTAATTGATTACTGAAAGTATAACTGAATCCTATGCCTCGGAGAAATCTAAAATATAGTAACCGCTTACTTTATTGACAGCATTCATGCCATATTTAGTAGCTGGTATGTAAGAAGTAGCTGGACAATTTTGTTACACTTAATATGTTTCAGAACACAGCATAAAACATGTTTTAACACTATAACATCTATTGAGCAGTACCTCTGGGAACAGGCTTTATTATTAGATTACATTATACAAGATTAGACTAGTCAATAAGGGATTTCTTTCACACAGCATGCCATCTGAAATACCTGCTTTCTTCCCCCCCACTCCGTTTTTTGTTTTTTGTTTTTTTTTTTTTTTTAAATTACTTCAAGACCTTCTTTGCAGGATCTTAGGTGCAATATACCCATGAATCATAAAACTGACAAGCCCCAGGGCTGAATGGTCTCTGTACGGCAGATACGGCGCCTCGAGATAAAGGTGCACTACAGGTATACAGTGACAGGGGTGGATTATAGATAAACAAAAGGCGCAGTTATTAGATGGCAAGTGCCAGGCAGGATTGTACACTGAGAATGCAAATTGTAAGGACCAAGTCTCAGGGACCTGACTTTACTTGGACTGTCAGGCAACGGGAAAACAAAGACAATATATCAGTCTGGGGTTTTTAGATCTGCTTTAGCTGCTAGCTGCAGAGGAGAGAGGGGAAGCAGGCAGGGTTTCAGCCGGGTTTTGGCACCTGGGTAAAGCCCTGGGGAAATTCTGGCTCCCCATAAGGTTAATTCAAAACTCTATTTTCTGATCCAATAATTTGCTGATTTGTTAAATAATAATTAGAAAGGCAAAGAATAGGTGTATTGTGAGATGGCTTGTGTCAGGGCAGAAAACTGATGCCTCGATTCTCCCAGGATCCTGTGCCCCAAATCCTCTCTGCGCCGTATTAATCTTTCCTGCCTTTGTTCAGAGCAGCGCAGCATCCGGGGCAGAGGCGGGTGGCGAGGTCCCTCCTGCCCCGGCTGGGAACGGGCAGAGCTCCCGGGGGAATTTCAGGACAACTCAAGCCCTGCTCGGGCAGGAGTTCCCAGTTTGCGAGTTTGGATTTCAGACTTTGGTGCCTGCAGAGTGCTGAGGTACTATTTTGGTACCCAAACCCTTTTCGAACATATGTCTGCTCAATTACATTGCTGAAGTATAGTGAGAATCAAACACAGTATTTGCTTTTTTTCAAATGATATCCGGTGCTATTCACACATTTTCCCCCCTTTAAATTCCGCGTTACATGCTGAATTGGATCTGTTGCTGGCAATTTCTCTCTCTCGGTCCTAAATTAAAAATCTCCACTGAACTACGCAGTCGCTGACTGTGTCCGTACGAGCAGCTTCCATTCAAATTTCCTAGATGGAGAAGACTTGGGGCCTGCTTTGCCGCACTAACTGGAAACGAATATGAATTGAAAGGACTATATTTAAGAGCAGTTTCCTTTTTTTGCCTACGAGGATTTTTTCTTCTCTTATATAACCAAATTTCCCTGCAAGACTGACATTTCAGGAAAGGGGCAGAGGCAGACAGGTGACTACAGATCAAATTGGATTTCTGCAACCTTCCATTGTAAAGGTCAACCCTCCGCAGTGGGTTTTCAGCCGGCGGTTCCTCTCTTCGTTTCAAACACAGGTGAGGTACTTCACATGCCCAGGTATCCTTTACTCTTTCCTTTTTTTTTTTTTTTTTTTTTTAATTATTTTGGTCTTTTCTTTTTTGGAATGTTTAATAGAGTAAAAGTTAATTATGTTGTTGGCTTTGCTGGATGCTTCACAGTTGGCAGGGCAGCGACCTCAGACCAGGTATAGTAGAAGAAGGGACTGGAGAACGGTCCCTAGCTTCCCACAGCATCCTGAACCTGCTCAGACCTCAGCAATAGTGACCAAGAAATATTCCTGGAAGTAACGACCTGTTGCAATGTTTGAGAGAAACCGAGGATCTTTGAGTCAGAGACACAAGCAGGCAAGAAACTCCCCAACTGGGGGGCAACGTTGCTTACTTTGAACCGGATTTGGCAGCGACTTTGATGAAGAAACTAGAGAAATAACTCCGGTAATTACCTTTTCCCCATGTTGGCCAGCGGGTTGCCATGGACACTCTGTTCCGACCAAAATATGGGCTCTGCTGCAGTGTTAGCAAGCTGTCGAATAACCAATTGGGTGTCAGAAATTTATAGCCAGTAATTAACTGATAGGTTTATAATTAAGCAGAGATGCCCCTGAACAGCAATGCTTGGATCTGAATTCAAATTCTGACTTTTTCCAAAATTCAGGGGCAAAAGAGAGTGACAATTTGGGTTCAGTCCCATCTTTATAATTAAACAATGATTTTTGACAGGAGGGGAATCTCCAGCAGTTAATGACTGACTGCAGGAGTTGAGGGCCTGAGGCAAAGCTGAGGGCTTTTAATCCAGGTGGTCATTAACTGCCTGGGAATGCCTGACCCTGAGGTTAATTGTTTCTATTTTAAATCACGAAAATAATATACACACATACAGACACCCCCCCCTTCCTTTTTTTCTGCTGTACACGTGTATTACAAATATAAATACGCTGCCATTTTATGCATTGAAAAAGATGAAAGCTGAGCTGTTGGGATGCTCTTGATGTGTTTGCTAAAGAGTTCAGGTACTTAAAATATTCTCATGGCAATCTGCTCTTTCCATCCTACACCCCAACCCGAAAGGACCGACTGGGAAAGGCTCTGGGTTGGGGTGTGGAAGGTACAGGAGCGCTCCGCGAGGTTTTTAAAGGTATTTGGGCTGCCTCTGATTCATAAATCCCAAAATCTTGGGAGCTGATTTAATTTTCATTTAATCTGCTGATTTAATAAAACCTCTCACTGCAATTCTGCACATCCTGGGAGTAAGGCAGAAAGCTCTTTGTGCACCTTTAAGTATCTGATCCTTTCTTGGCTTTTCGCGCTGGCTGCTCAGCACAGTGCAGGATCAGGCCCTTAGAAACCAGCAACACTTTATTTTCAGCCTGAACTCCGGCTCGTGCAAAAGAAGCCATGAGGAATTAAGCGCAGCCTGTAAACCCAGGGAAAGCCAGCAACCCTGAGTAGGTGACATGTAACGCTGCGGAGCGGACAAACCCAACAGCCAGCGGATACCTCATTTGAACCAGAAAGAATTACGCTGTGGTTCATTTAGATGTATTTTTTTTTTCCCCCCAAATCCTTCTCTCTCTCCTCTCCTCGCTTTCCTTTTTAAAGAGACATATGTCATCATCGCCAGTTCAGTTTCCTGTGTTTAACCCTTGCTATATCTAGCCTGATTACTCCTAATAAAGCTTGACAGTTGGAGGGTTAATCCAACTCTTGGTCTCATGGTTTCTTCTCAGGAAACAATCTGTCCCTGAGAGCTTTCTGGCCTGTTGCAAGGTTATATCCCCCTGGGGTGCCATCAGCGCCAGCCAGGGCTCCTTTCCCATTGTCTGCCAAATGGCCACCAATTAAGTCAACTGTTCCCCAATTAGAATTTTGAGGAATTTATCTTGTTCCTCCTGTGTTCAAACTCCCAAGCAGGGGCAGCTCTTGGAGTCGGTTACAAGGGTGGTGTTTGTTGTTTTTTTTTTTTTTTCTTTTCTTTTTCTTTTTCCCCTTCCAGAGTGAGAAGGGGGGGGAAATTAAATAAATAAATAGCAGCTCTTTCCTGTAATTGGAGATTCCTGGGTTTTTCCTGTTGCCCATTCACACAGCTTAACCCTGGGGTATGTGATGAGAACTCTGGTAATATTTAAGGGAGGATATTTTATTAATGTTCCATTCACCTGGAATGGAACCACCTAGCATGGTTGATTTTTTTTTTTTTTAATCGATGCTGCTCTCAGTAAAAGTTTTCTCTGTGACATCAGCTATAAATACGAGATTTCCTGAATTAAAGGAAGAAAACAATAATTTTAATTTCAATTGGTCTGATAGCCAAATGTGCGGGGTCGTTTTTTTTCTTTTTTTTTTTTTTTTCTCTCTCCCCCCCCCCCCCCCCCCCCCAAATTGCTTAACTGATTGTTTACATCTTTTTATTGGTGAATTAAATTCTGGGCTCTGGGTCACTTTTAATATGGGAAATGCAAAATCTGGCAAAGTTATCAGGATAATATCCTTTAAACTAGATATACAAAGATCTGATCGATCCATTCTAGGCAAACAGGACCTTTGGCTTTCTTCCTGAGAGAGCGTGTGAAGGTCTTCTTTAGCAAACTCTTTACATGATACCTCAACTGCCCTTACCATGAAGGAGTGAAACACTCAGCTCTAGTGCCATGGGCATGGTGTCACCGTCAATCCACACATCTGAATTTATCTTTCAACAGAAAGAAAGGAATTACGTTTTTCTGCAAGTTAAAGTCCATTTTTCTAAAACTGCTAAGAAAAAAAGGAAAGAATTGCAATGTGTGACTGGAGATGGAAACTTCTCCTGCCTTTCATTTGCAGTTTTCAGGAACTGGTGCACAATACAACTTTTTTCCTTTTTGGCTTCATTACGTGTGGACCTCCGCTTCTGGAGTTTGGCTTTAGACTTGGGGTTTGAATAAATCCAAGGTTTCAGAGCAAGCTTTGGGATTAATAATGAAAACTTACTTTTCACAAGGTATTCACTTTGATGTTAAGCAGGTTTTCTGAAATAAGGTCTTGGGTCTTCAAACATTTTGGTGATCGAGCCACCTTACACACTTTTCTGCTGATCCTTTGCTGTGCTTGGCTCCATAGTTTCTGGCTTCCTCCTGGTGCTGCATTAAGTGATGTGACTAAAAACATAACCAACATCTGTCATGTGTATGTTGTCTTCTCATTTTTCCAGAGAAAGTCAAAAGTTTTGTTTGGGATTGCTTAGGGAAGATTTTTAGCTCTCATTTTCACACATTTCCTTCTTGTTATTACAAATAAGGCCAATTCACTCAACTCACATCTGCTTCTAAGTGTCACCAATTTCCTACAAGTTCAAAAACATGAGGCAAGATGGAGATAAAGACCATATATAAAATTTAGCTGCCAATCCAGTTTTCTCTAGGGTTTATGTATGATTTTATCTGAAGTTGTGTGTCTGGCAGTCCAGATTTACTTTCAGTCATTACAAAAAAATGGCAGATCTGACGCTGCGTGGGAGAAATTGCAGAAGTTATTAAGGTATTCCAAATTTATACAAATGAAACCGAGACCTTTGGCACCCTTCTCAAGTTCTGTAGTCTTCTCCTATTTGAAAGAAGGAAAATTGTGGTGATGTGTATGGAAAACTGAGACCCACAAAGCTTTGTAAAACTTTAGGGGTATATTATAACTTTTTGTAATTTTTTTTTTTTGTCCAAGATGCACACCTCTTCTAGGAAGAAGACGTGAGCACATGGCCCAAACATAGTGTAAATGTAGAAAACAGAAATATATAGGTATGCTACCCTCGAGAGTGGGAGGTGGAGGAAGTTAGTGAAAAACTATAGCACAATAATAATATCAAAAGAACAGAACAACAAATTATAGCTATCTCTGGTCAGACTTAATTGGGTTTTCCTCAATATAGTGAAGAGTGGTTGAGGAATTTCTTTGCTTGCCATAAAGCTCCCAGCAGTCCCCTCAGACCGCACTCAGCTCCAGTCCCATGGAAGTGAGTACATAATCTTTACCCACACATCAATACCCAGCTCCCACATCAACGAGAAGGAAGCACGCACCATTAAAGAGGTTAATTCCCATGCGTTAAAATAGACTGTATTTATTGAGGAAATGCAAGTAAGCATTTTAATAGAAAATTTAAAACCCATTGGGCCTGATTCTCCTCTCATTGGTTTTAAATCAGTGCCACTTGGTTTAGTTAAACCTGTGTTTTTCCTGGTGTTAGCAAAAGGATGATGCAAGTCATTCTCCCCTTGTTCCTGAATAAATAAATGATTTTGCTAAAACTGTTCTTATCAACCTGGGCTACTTAAACTCAGTGAAACTCTCAAATGCTGGTGCAACTCAAGCACTCAAGCACATCTTCTCTGTTTGGCTTGCACCTCTTGTGCATCCTCGCAATGGCTCTACGAACAACTTATGAATGTGCAAATTGCACGTGGTTGTTTTGCCTGCCCATGCAATCCTCAGGTGAAAAAGCAGTACTCATTTTTACAGATGCGGGTTTTATTTTCCTGTAGCCATGCTCTGGGCAAGCTTTTTGGCATTTTCCATCTCTCCCCTAAGGAAACATAGAGCCTGGATGGAGGCAGGGGACCCAAAACAGACACAGCGAGCACGCAGTACTGCAAATGCATCCCAATTCACTTGTTCCTATATACGTGTGTAAAGGAGCAACTGTTGGGAAATTCTGTCTATGTCAGGAAGATTAAAGGTCCTGATTTTACTTCCTTTCTTAGTATGGATGTTCAATTTTATATCTTTCTCTCTTTTTTTTTTTTTTTCCTTTGGAAAATGCTTACCTGCGATGCTTCACTTCAAATGAAGACAGGAATCTCCCCATGTTAACCTGTGTAGGGTTCCCTCATGCTAAATAACCAGTGCCAATGACCTCCTTTACCTGTTAGTGATAACTGCTCCACCAAGACTTGTCCTTAGAGGAGGGGTTCCCAAAATCCTGTTCACGGGGCATCATGACGGGACCTCCATATGGGTTACAGGCCAGGAGTGCCCTGGGGCATTGAGTCTCCTTCTCTTGGCTTCCCTTTCCAAGCCTATTGGGTACATGCCACCCTTAGGAGGGGTTCCAGCAAGGCATCCCTCTTGATGTAGCCCCTGCAGGGACTTTTGCTGGTGGGGAGGTGGGTACAGGACCTGTCAGCTCCAGGGCTCTGCACCCCACCAGCTCAACGCTTAGCCCGGTGCCGCCACGCCTGGAGGAAAAGCTGCAATTGCTGCAGCATCAGCAATGAGCTGGTTGTGTTGAGCTGGGCTACAAATAAAAAGAGCCTTTGTGGCCCCCGTACAAAGGCCTCCTGGTTGCCTTTTAAGAGCTCTGCCTGAAGCGTGCATTGGCCCGGCTGGCTTCATCGCTGCCTCCTTGGCACGGCGTGAATGCGCGCGAGGGCAGCGGAGATGCTCTCAGCAGCAGGAAGAGCAACTGAAACACAGATGTTTGCGAGCAAAACGGCATGGTGTACCAGTGGTGACACAGCTCTGCTATGACAAATAATTTAGCAGGCCCAAAGAGGGCTTTCTCAGGCCCACGAACATCATTAACTGTGACAAACAGAAAATTGTTCCCTAGCCAACAGCTTAAGTAGATTTACAAAAAGTGATTTATTTCTGTGCAGATAGTAACAGCCCCAAAGCATTACATTTTTTTATATATATATATACACAAAATTAAACCCCAGAATTTGGCTCAATAGCTGTGAGAAAGAAAAAGCCTTCCCAACTACTTTGGCAAAATGTAGGTCTGGCTTTTAACAGGCTTGCTGTGGTCAAGAGCTGTGCTTCACCTGCACCTCAAAAGTGATGTTGAATGCTCCAGGGAAGAGGTTGAAGCTCCTCTTGGGTGGGTTCAGGACACCTTGCTGTGACTGGCGTGGGTGATGCTGATCTCAGCACACCTCCTCCTGGTCGTGCGAAGAAGTGGTGTCGGTGACATCCTCTTAGGGAATCAGATGTTGCTGCCAATCTGATAAGGCAAGAGGTGCCCGATGTACGTCCGGGGCATTTGATAATTCACGTCGATGAAAGCAAATGGAGAATCTGAAATGATGGGATGAAGAAAAGAAAACTCAAAACCATGGCTGCAATTTCCTATGTTGTTTGTTACCTCTCATTTGTCATAAGAGCTTTGACACCTTCAAAGCCAATTTTGTTTTTTCCTTTATTTCCCTATTCTACTTTTCTATTTACTTGCTCTGAGGCTACAAAGTGGTTTTTTGTTGGTCTTTTTTTTTTTTCCCCCTAACCCCCTAGGAAGGCCAGGTAATCTTTCTCACAAGGTATTTTTTAACTTGAAAAAACCAAACAAGGTTAGATTCTGAGCTTTTCAGGGTACAGACTCAAATTCTCCATTTGTAGAGTTCCTAATACAATATGGTCCATTTTCACTTGCCCCTTTGCCGCTGTAATAATAAGCATGAAAAAATAAACAAATGTAAATTTAAAACTAATTTTAGACTAATTTTCTTTTCTGTTCTTCCTCTTAAGATGTACCGAAAGACGCTAGATTTCCTCTGGTGCTTGGTAAACTGAAAAGAAACTTGATATAATGTAATTGCTACCAAAGCACTATCACGTTGTGACATTCAGTTTCTAAGGAAATGTGGGAATGTGCAACCCATTCATGGTAATTTAAATGGATGTTTTGATTGGATTATGTAAGTATATTTGTGTTTGCATGTGCATGTGTGTGCGTGCATATATGCCATAATTTGTCAAAAGAGGTCACTCCGTAGAAGTGAATTTAAACTTAATTTTACATTCTTGGTAAAAGTTCAAAGGCTAAGTTCAGTTTAACCTTGGCTCAGCAGAGCTTTTTCTTCTGATTTTTCAGTCTGATATGAAAATTGCTTGTGAAATAAAGACAAACATAGGTTCGCCTGAGAAGGCATTAATAATCCGATCCTTACATGTTTGTATAGAAGACAGGTACAATCCAGTGTTGATTGCTTCTTAGCTTCTCTTTGCTTTCACAGAAAATCCTGGGAGATAATACCAGGTCATCACAACCGTGCACTGGAGCATTGTGCACCCACAAACACTGGCAACTCTGAAAGGCGTAGCTAGCAACGGTTCATATGTGTGGGACAGATATATCCCGATATACTAGAGGAATCGTCTTTGCAATAAATCACTTTTGGCATTTTCCAATCCCCATTTGACCATTTTCCCAAACAAATTATTTAAAGTGTATATTACATTACATTTTTTAAATTTTATTTTAAATAGAAGCTGTTTTATGGGATGCCTAAAAGATTATTTTATGAGATAAACTTAGTGGTGAGTTTTCCAGTCTAAGTAAACAAGAATCCCATGGGAACTAAGAAATTGGGATACATTCAAACAAACACTGTAAAGTTTTGAGAAATGCCAAGTTCTTTGGAGATTCGCGTGTGTGTGTACTATGTGTTTGTATAGTCAACAATCTCAGAGCAATATGGTATGCCAGTTATTAATTCTGCTCATTGCAGATGGCTTCATTATGTGTATTTAATTTCAGTACTTAAGCAAACATACAATAGTAGGGCTTACAAACTGCTTTAGGATACGATGGTTGTATACAGTCAAATGAAATGGAAACGAAACGGAAACAACTGATACTGCTTGGGCTGGAGGTAAATCTATATTGATGGGATTAAGCCATTCAGAAGAATCCCTCGACTTGAATAGCCCTAAAACCACCAATTGCTTTGTCTGCGGTGTCGAGAAGGTACTGATCACTAGAGCCTTAATTTGCCGCAGCAGTTAAGTGCTCCAATTCCTCAGTGCAATAATTGCCACATGTTGAGTGTGCAGATGTCTAAACACGTGGGAGCACTTCCCTTTCCTAAAGACAAATGAAGATTTTCATTTTGTTTTGTAAACGTGTCAGGATTTATCACTTAGTCATGTGTCATGCATTAGGGTGTTTATACAATACAGCTTTCCACACCCTGGTTCTGGACTTCTATGATTTCAACAACAAGGCTGGAGTAACGGGGGGTTTGCCAAACCTTCCCCTTTTAACCCAAACCTTTGGCTGGACTAAAGAGAAGCATGAGCTGAGAGTGCCTAGTAAATGGTAAATGAGGTTACTTCCCAGAGCAAGAAAAGTGGGATTCACCTACGTCCTCAAAGTCTGCTTGATAAAAGACACATCATCGGCAAGACAGGCAGACATTAAAAAAAAAAAAAAAAAGAAGATAAAAGTAAAATTGAAATAATGATGTCCACCAGCGGTAATTATGTGCACCCATCCGTATTACACTGGCACTGTATTGAATTGCATCTGTAGCCTCTCCTCAGCCTCCATGTCCCACCCAAACACTGCATATCTGACTTTTTAAACTTTCCTTTGCATATAAATAGCTACATTTTAAAGTAATTTGTTTTGAAGTTTGAATATGAAACATCTTGTCAGCTACAGGCTGACTGACTGTAATAATATTTCTGAAATAACTGTTCTGTAGTGGAAACAGGAATAGGCAGAAGTTGGGAAGTTCGGAGGCAGCTTGGGCACCAAGCCCAAAGTTTATTTCATTTCAGTTTGGAGTTTCAGGCTGATGTTGATGCCGCAGGTATGGAGCTTCTCTCATTAGGACCAAGGTCCAGATCTGAAAATCCATACGCAGCGATGAACGTGTGGCTTGGGGTCCTGGGCTATAGCCCATTTCTCAGAAAGACTTTACAAACAAAGCCGGGATTAGCTGCTCAAATGTCAAAATAGCTAACTGGTGTTTCTAATGAGCTTTTGTATTTTTTGATCTGAAAATAAAGATGATAAAAAGTGTCCAAGAAGGAAAATACCTCCCTCTCTACTCTGTTACCCTTTTGGGGGCTGATACTCCTTTTTTGTTTGCAGAAGGGGGGCGAACCCCCCCCCCCCCCCCAACCCAACAGTTATTTATCTGTTACCAGACAAAGACTGTAAAGAAATCCAAGAAGAGCATCCCAGCACAAAAGCCTGAACTCTTTGACCTCTCAGGCCTCAGGCCTGGACAATTGGCCAAGCTGGGCTTTTTCCTGAGAACTGCCCGAGGGCAAAGGCTGAGAAAAGATGCGCATTGTTCCCCCGCACCATCCATTAAATGCGAGGGCTGAAAGGCAAAAGGATCTTACCAGGTTATAGCAGTGCTGAGAATGCGGCTTGACACTCATTTTCAAGGTAATGTAATAAAGGAAAAAAGTGAGTTGTAGAGATCTTAATTCTTTAAAATTTAAAAGCTAATTTTGTGTCTTTTAGTCAATTTCCTATGCAGGAAGGAAGAATTTATTAACTGACTTCTGATGTTAAATGGAGTGCTAATGGGCAAGTACAACAATTCAACAGGTGCCAAGTAGAAATATAGAGACATTATATCAATATTAATCTTAGAGCCTTGCAAAAGCCTTGGTAGGGGGTTTTATTAGGCAGGTTGTGATGGGAACACCCCTGCCACCCCAAAGTGAAAAGGGGGTTTAGGTCTCCTCTTTAAAGCATTCAAATGCTCACATTGCAGGGCGTTTTAATGGAAGATTATGAATTTTCTGCCATTGGAAATTGCTGTTTGTTGACAGAGGTTGTCCTGAGCTGGGAACTCCTCCTGGAAGAGACGCCTTCGAGCGTCTGTGCTCTGTGCCTGCCTTGGCCAGGGCAGGCAAGGCAGCAACGCTGGTGAGCAAAAGTATTTCCAGCATTGAACACTCAGCTGGAAACCTGAACACCTGTTATTAGTCTGGATAGAAGTCAAAAGAATAGTTGAACCTGCTAAAAATCTACACAACCGCTATTTTACAGACTCATCTTCTGCCAGTAAACAAATGCTGACTCTAATGTACTTCTGATTTTGACCCCTGGGTTGAAAATGTTCTGTATAAACACCAGCTGATGAACAGGTCACTTTGTTTTCAAGACAAGACTCTCCGAGTCGCACCCCACACAACAGGTCCCTGATCCAGATAAAGGAAAACTTCAAAATGTCCAGCAAGAATTTTCACTGAACAATTTTTTCATTGTTCCAAACTGTCAAATTATTAGTGGGAAAGGATTAGTGGGAAAGAGAAAGTGTTTTTGTCTAAACATCTTATTTGGGTGAAAAAAAATAAAATCCGTTTTGATGTTTTCAGGTGGAAAAGTTCCACGTTTTACAGACAAGAGGGTTTGCAAATTTCGAGATGTAAGCTAAGTGTAATTTTAAAAATGACAAAGCAAAATCAAAAGAAAATATTTTGATGTTTTACAGTACAACTTTTTTTTTTGTCCAGCTGCACATATTTTCTGATTGAAAATGCGTTTTTTGCAGACTAACAACTTCTTCATTTCATACCAAAACCAAATAAAAAGGAAGACACAGAAATTCCCTGGAACTGGAGAACTATTTGGCTGTGCCTCTGCTCCTCTTCACTAATGCATTAAAAATAACAAATAACAGGGATATCTGGCAACACTGAAATAATAATAAAATTTTCAGTGGAAAAAGGGAGACTCTGTTAACTGGAAACCTACTTCTCAGGTTTGACTCCTGTGAGATTTCCCACCAACCATCTTATCTGTCTGGCTTTTCAAATGTTTTTTAAATAGCAGAAATGACCTTTTGCCAAAGCGCCCCACAAATTGCATACAGGTAACGAACCGTGCCGTTGCCGGTACGGCATAAATAGGCAAGGTGATCCCACAGCACCAACGGCCCCTTTTCTAAGGAAGGTTTCCCTGTGTGACAGCCACTGGGAACTTCGGAGCCTGCTGCTGTGCGGAGCCAGAGAATAAACTTCCCTGCTCCCAACCTTTCGTGCCAGACTTAGTTGAAGCCACTGCGGAGATTTCAGCTTCCTCCGCAGTTCAGAGCCCCCCCGGCCCCGTCTCAGCGCTTGGCTGAGCTTGGTGCAGGAGGATGCTCTGAGCATCGGCAGCAGTTTTCAGCGAGTCCATCCCTTTCCAGAGTAGCGGGAGCAACCCCGGTCCTCTGCTCAGCCCCTGTCCAGAGGATGTTGCACAACCCAGCTGCATCATGCTCTTACTCTGTCATGTCCCTTTGCGAGCAGTGTCGTAAACAGCATCTTATTCATTTCAGCGGCATGCTGCAGAGGAGAAACATCACACGGTAATCCTGCGTAGCCGGGGCCAGAAAAGGAAATAAAAACTGCGCAATGTGAATGACACAGGCTCTGGGGCTGCTTGACACCAGGGTTTTGGTTTTTTTTTTTTTGCATGTGTGTGAAAATGGTAACAGGCTTTATCTCACGTGAAGAATTAGTTTCCTGTTCTAATAATAGTAATAGTAAGCATAACAATAATCGTAATAAAAATCTCCCCAAATCAAATGAATATTTTTGGGGGTTCCAGCATCATCTAAGCCCTTAACTCTATAAATCAAAAGTAGCCCCAAAGAGTTCAGCTCAGTTTTATATATGTGAAAATATGCTGAACGGGACTGGCAGCGTCTCCCACTGTAAACCCAAAATGTGATTTGAAAAAACCCAAGGCAAGTAAATCCCCAAAATCAGAGATTACCAGTGCTGGGGTGCAAGGGAGTGAGAGTTGGGGAGATCTGAACCCGCAGTGCTATTGTTTAGCAAAACTTTATGTAAGAAAAATAATGATGTCAAGTTCTATAGCTGCTAGACATACTCAATAATTTTGTATTCAAATATAAATATTTAAGATACTGAAAAGCTGCTTTCTCTACTCCCTTAAAAATTCCAAACTGTACAACCAGTTCCCATAAATGACTAATCTTATTTTAAATGAAGTTAATTTTTGGCTAGGTCTTGAGAAGAAAAAATATTGGATCCACAACAAAATCCATATTTTCCCCCCACACTGTATCTTAAAAATGCATCCAGACTAACAGCTTGTTTCCAGATGATCTTGAATGCTCCTTTTAGTTTCCAAAATAAGGTTTTTGAATCTGGTTGTGTGACACAGACATCAGATAGAGGTTCTAGATTTTTTTACCCCCTCCGCTTTGCAAGGTTCAGGCTGGGGTATCTGCACAACCTGCTGGGAGGAGAAAAAAAAAAAAAAAGAAAAAAAAAAAAGAGGGTTTGCAAAACCTGGACCTGGGATTTTAAGTGGAAGAGCACAGTCGTTCCCCCCTATGGCGGGTGGATTTATTGGGTGTCACGATGACACAATGTGTCTATTCGAAGCTGAAGAAAGCCCCCTACTTAACCTTCATCTTTTTGTGTGTGCACGTACCAGAAGGCACCACACTGTTGCTGGAAAGCAAATAATTAGTGACATGTTCTGTAACACCATTGCTATTTAAAGCTAAATCAGTGGGTTAATGCTTCTCGAAATGTGACATCCATGAGGGATTCTCGCTCCGGTACCGTTAGTCACTTGGTGGTCTCCGGAGTGACAGGATCAATGCCCTGAGTTTTAAAAGTCTCGGTTGCAACAGGAAAAAAGTGATTATCGGAAATTTATTTATTTACTTTTTAGGGGGGAATTTGGAGGGGGGGGTCTGCAGGGGCTGACTCTTCCTCCCCGGAGAGCCCCCCGGGGGATGCCGGTCCTCAGCCCTTCGGCTAACCTTCACCCCAGCACGCAGCTTGCTGCGGCCCCTCTCCTCGCAGGCATGTGGGGTAGGAAAAGCCTGTGGGATCGACTTCTCAATTGTAAAATCCCTGAAGGCAGAGCACAGGGCTCCCCGGGCATCTGCACAGCACTAAACACTCTGACAGGCTCAAAAGAATGAATCTCGAGAGTTTATAATTACACGCCAAAGATAAGAGAGAGACTCTGGTGTTGATTTTGCTCAAAGAACTGAAGCAAAGCCATTCTTCATTAGGGCAAATGGCCTGAACAAAACTCTTTGCATGGGTGAGAATAAAATCCAAAAGCATTGAGGAAAGGGGAAAAAAAAAAGGGGGGGGGAAGAAAGAAATAAAACAGTCAAATCACATTTTACTTCTTCTTAAACAGGAGATTGACACAGTAGCTTTTTTTTCCCCTTTCCATTTTCCATTAAGCTGGTTCTTTAAAACACATCTGAACTTTTCCCATCCTGACGATTCCCACGGACAATTGGCAGAGAATCTAGGACAACTTGCAATACTGGGATTTTTTCCAGGCATGAGTAACTTGTTAAAAAGCCACTATTTCCCTAATACTAACAGTAAACAGAGTTCACATCCACATGAAATCCTCTGTGACCCATCGGGGAAAGTTTTTTGTATATTTATATAGAGAGATATATGAAATCATTTAATTCCTTTATCCATCAAGCACTTGGAACTCAGCATGTCCGTTTATATTTCACTTATAAAAATAAATATACACATGCATGCCAGGCTAGATTTAAAGGTATCCTTTTCCCCCAGTTGACAGCTCCATGCCTGTAGTTTTATAAGGGAAAGCTTTAGAAAGAACAGTATTTAAAAGTCACTGAGCCACGTTTTATGTCACGTTGATGAAATATAATTCCATCACACCTGCTGTTCCTACTACTTTGGGCGGTGGACAACTCCGCTGAGTAGCTACTTCCCGAATTTCTGAGCGGTTAGGAACTTGTGCTGTTGGGCAAGCAGAAATTTCTGGCAGACATCTGCTGTGTAGATGTATTAAATGTACAATGATTTCAAAACATCCCCGAGTGATCACTACCTTTTGGGACCTATTGTTGTTAGCAGGTATCTCTCTAAACTAAATCTGTTTTGGAGTATGAAGGCCAAATTGTAGTAACATTTGAAGTCCTGCCCACACTGCATCCCACCACAGAAATGGGTTCTGCCTAGCTCAAAAAAGTTTAAAACATCTAAAAAAAAAAATAGAGTCTATTTCAGGCTATTTAATAGTCTAAAAATATCAGGCAGCCCTTGTAAAGGGCAGGGGCAAGAGCATGTGAGAGGGCTGGCAAACTCAGGTTTGCCTATGGCTGAAGCGGGGGTGCCGTATGGGATGGACCGAATAATGCTATCAGCATCAACGGCACTGTCGTTGTTTCCAGTAGGATCATGCTCACTGTAGTAACCGGCCCTGTATTTTGAGAGCTGGCCAGAAATGGGGAGCCTTGCACTCTATTCACAACCCTGCAACTCTCCTGCTCAAGTATGTTCTCCTGGCTATGCCTCAGTTTCCCTACAGACAAAAAAAAAATCCAGAATAAGCAAAATGCTTTGTAAAACACTTTGAAATTTGTTTAATCCTAATTATAATCATGTAATCCTAAATCATATGGGTAGAGTTGGGTGATGTGCAGACTTTTCCATGTTTCTGACTTTTTCCCATCCAAAAAGAGTGTGAAAAGATAAAGCTGTGATTTCTTTCCAGAAGGGATTTCCAGAAAACATTGGGTTTTGAAAGAATCGAATGAAAACACATTGGCTTGGTACTGCTTTCCTCCTGGAAGGCTTTGTCAGCCTCACACTCCCTACAAGTGAAATTAGGTGTGTTTGCCCAGTATTTTACACTCAGACCTCATCTCAGCTCTTGGGTCTGTCCATGAAACACCATTTTCATTAACAAGAGCCATTAATGAGCCTCTTCCATCAGGCTAGATTTCCTTGGTAGGTTGTGGTTTCTTTGTTCATTGGTAAAGTGGACACTTGCCTTGGGAAAATACCTCTTAAAAAAAGGGAATTATCTGGTCAGAAGAGCATTTTGACTTAGACATTTCCAATCGTGCTTTCTCTTTAGTGCTGATTTAGGTAGGGAGGATGGGCAAGGTTGAACATTGAGAGTGCCACGGACCAGATTGATTCCAAACAGCCCAAATCCTCCAGCTTTCCTGGCCACCTCTGAAACCATGAGACACAAAGCACAGGGCAAAAGTGGAGCACCCACAGAGACTGGAGAAAAGAGGACATCCCCAAAACCATCTAGGATCTGAAGATTTCTGGGCCCACCTCCTGCAGAGGAAAGAGAAACTAGGATCTGTGTGTTTATTCCATGTGTTCTGTCTTTGCGTCTCTAGGCATCAAAATAATTTCCCTTGTCTTGCACAAGAGAAACCCTTTTGTATTTGGCTTTTGTTTAGTGGTGCCCTTCATTTAGATTCACAGGATATTCTAGAAAGCTCTGAGGGTCTCATAACATGTTTCAGCCAAGTGCTTTTGTGGTTTCCTTCAGTGTCTATGTGGCAAAATTAATATATGTTAGCTCAGTCTTCACTTCTTTATTTCAGGGACACCTTTTGGAATTGATTCCAAAAGTGAATCGGCAAAAACACAAGAGGGGATGTCCCCCTGCCCCGAATTATTCCCACAATGTACCTATTTAGAAGCTGCAAACTGATCACTAGCTCTGTATCTGAAAAGTACCACTAATTTCATAGCTGGGCTTCTATACAGGAGGATTCATAGGGCTCCTTTTGGCATTGTGCCCCTACCTACTGTCTGGTGAGAAACCCTGAAAAACAAGCCAGATCCTTGGAATTCGAGTATATGAATCCTCCCATTATAACACTGATCCAGCAATAAAACAAACCAAACCCAAGCAGAATTGGTTCCATCTCTGAAGGCTTAGTGTGATACATTTGCTAGAGTTTTATTAGTTCTGGCATAATGAAAAGTATTCTGCATTGAAGTAAAATAAAAGTATGGTAGTTACAGCAACAGGCTGTATTTTTGCTGTTTGGATGAAACGTTTCAGTCTTGCTGGGAATAAGCAGACCGCTTTTCCCAGCTCCTCAAGAAGTCAGTGCCAATCTTGTAAACTCTTTCAGATCTTCTCATAGTACAGCTGAGGTCAGGATCAGTTTTCTTCTATGCAGTCACATCGCTAACTTTCCCCATCTAACGGCTATTCCTTTGACTCAGGAGCTCAGGACCAGGCACAGAGAGTAAAAACCATTTTACCTACCACCCCCCTCGCCCCCTTTTGTGACTAAATCTGGAGATTTGAACCCCTCCTTTCAGCATTAACAGTGTCCTCAACCCTCCTTAAGGTCATGTTTGAGGACTTCTATGAGAAGGAACAGGGAGCTGTTCTGTGGGAGCTCCTTGGATTTCATTCTCATGGAGCTCAAGTCATTTTAAAGGATGAGAAAGTTAGTGTAATGTTTTTCTCTTTGTTTGTGGTGTCTCAAATTATTTTTTATGAAGTTATTTGTACACATTTCAGCACTTCCTGTTTGGGAGCAGACGTGGAGGCTGAAATACCATGAGAAAAACTTCTTATCCTGATGGCAATTTAGATCTGGCTAAAAGGAGGATGCACTTAAAATCCTCACAGAACTCCTGTTTTTTATCCAAGTTCTCCCCTGATTTATAGGCAAAATATGTATTCTGACTGGTGGACCAGATATTTTCTGATTTTTAGACCACCCAAATATTGAAAGTTTGGCTCCTAACTGGACTTGAGTTTTGGAGTTTCACGAGATAATATCTAACAACTAGATTGTCAGGGTAAGATTAAGTAACTTTTCTACCAGGGACATTTTAGGCTGGTCTAACCTGAAAGTAAATCTTGCTTTAAATTGTAAAAATGGTATGTTAACTTCTCTGTCCCACCAACCTATTTACAATTTATGTTCTATGTGCTGCAGATGTTGTAAAAAATGCTATTTTTTTTTTCAACGGTTTCTTATGTCACAGGTATTTTTTTTTGTTGTTGGCTCAGGGCAAATGAAAGAACACAGCATTGCCATCAACAGATGCACCACCAAACAACCCAGTTCTGTCTGACTTGGCTCTTGGCATCTGTGTGCTATTTCTGTCAAACTCAATCAAACTGAGTGTTAATTTTTGAAGCAAAACCCCTATGATCATTTCACTTGTGATGTAAGCCAGATCTAACCTCCAGACTGTCAAAGGCCAGAAGTCAATGACCCAATTTTGCATGCCATGCAGCCCCCTATCAGTAGCCAGTGCTTTTCTTGTTCCTCATTCCTACTCATGTAGATTATTCATTCTTTGTGAAATTTGCTATAGATGCCAAATACAGTATTTATCTAAAACGCAGGCCAGTCGCCACTTTAAGAAGATTTGTCTATAGCAGAGTGTGGCAAATAGATCCCAGAGTGTACATCAGGTAAATATAAAACCTCATCCAGACAGGAATCTAACTTTGCAACAGGAAATACTTCCACTAAGCCTTAGTGCAACTGCAATCGAATGCTGGGAGTCCCCAGTGAAAAGCTTTAGTGAGAAATTTGTGCTTGGTTAATGCAATTATGGAGCTTTCTCTAATTGCTCACTCACTTGGAATATGAAATGGAGTAATCTGAGTATTTTAGGACCTTTCTACTCTGGTTATACTGTAGAGCCTAGTGGGACAAGATTTTGACCTAGATTTCTGCATTCACCTGAGCTGAACTTGGGTTATGATGGTTTGTCAGTGCTGTTCTTCGTTGACTTCTTTTCACTTTTTCTTGCTCCTGAGGCAAGGAATGCAAAATCCTACCAGAACAAATTTAGCTTGTGTTTTCCAAAACTAGTAAATAGTAACTCGGGTCAGTTAGAGAATTTTGACAAACTGGAAAAGAACTATGCTAAATAAAAAAAAAAAAAGGGGGAGGGGAAAGGGCAGAGTGGCTTCAAACATTCATAATCTTTCTACCTTTCTTTTGATCAGCAGAAGCACTATGTAATGAGGCAGGGGAATGTCTTCTCCCTGGGAATGCATTTATTCAGAGATCGTGACAGCATGAAACCTCTGCATGTTTGGTCTTCCGATCCCACAACCTCTCCTGCTTTTGCAGACTTTATCTTCCCCCATGCATAGACTGACTTTGGGGAAACCTTCCTTTTTAGGACAGTGCAAGGTTCATGGCCATCTGTAAACCCTATCTTGAGTGGAAAAGATGTAGAGAAGATGCAGTGAGAAAAAAAAAATAGACTTAGTTATGTACAGAATTATAATAAATAAATGTAAGAGAGCTAAAGAAGTATTAACTGAACTGTGAAATAGTAGGTGGCTAAATTCAGTTCAAGTTGGAGTTGTTCAGCCTGGAGAAGAGAAGGCTCTGGGGAGACATAGCAGCCTTCTAGTACCTAAAGGGGCCTACAAGAAAGCTGGAGAGGGACTGTTCACAAGGGCATGGAGTGACAGGACAAGGAGTGATGTCTTTAAAAGAAGGTAGATTTAGATTAGATATTAGGAAAGAAGTCTTTACTGTAAGGGTGGTGAGGCACTGGAACAGGTTGCCCAGAGAAGCTGTGGATGCCCCATCCCGGGAAGTGTTGAAGGCCAGGTTGGATGGGGCTTTGGGCAGCCTGGTCTAGTGTAGGGTGTCCCTGCCCGTGGCAGGGGGGTTGGAACTAGATGGGCTTTGAGGTCCCTTCCAACCCAAACCATTCTGTGATTCTATGATGTTACAATTCTATGAGTCGTTAAAGAATGGCAAGTTAACAGAATTTCATACTGAAATTCCCTCTAAGGTGCAGTTCCCATTGAAAGTAGTGAAAGAACTCAAGTACCTTATTAATGCATAAACTGTTTAGTAGACCTGGATGGAAAAGTAAGACTAGGAAATAACTAATTTGTCCATGTTTTTGTTCCTTGCCCAGTCCCATTTTCTGACAAAATTTATTTAAGCAATGCATTTTTGACAGATTTAACTGCTGTAATGATCCAGACATTGACAGTCCCCTGCATATTCTCCTTTTGTTGTTATTGTCTATCCCAAATCCATATAAATAGAGGATATTTGCTTCAGCTGGCTTGCACACAGAGCCTACGGCATGTGAAAAGTTAAAAGCAGTCAGGCTGTGATGGTATCGGTGGTTGCTGGTCTCTGAATGCGATTCTGAATGCACAAACCTATTTTTAGAACACTACATTCCTTTTCATTTTTTTTTCTTTTTAAACCATAACCTTCATGAAAAGGCTGTGATGTATATTACAGCCACACAGGGCTGAAAAAAAAAATAATATCGCATTAGCAGTGAAACAATAATCCTGCTGCCAAATGTACAAATATTCGCTAATAACTACCGCAGTCCTGCAGGCCCGGAGGAGTGCTTCATTTTATTCTTCTGGCCTGGTTTTTGACAGAGGGCTTCCCTTAAATCCATCCGCCACTCAGCTGTTCACAGCTTTCTGATTCATACCATCCTGCTCTGCCAGAGCGAGCGGCTCGTGCCGGCGCGGCGTTGTGCAGGGTCCCACGGCCGAGGTGATGCTGCAGCATGGGGTGCTCCGGGCTTGCTGCTGCTGTTGGTCTTCATTGCAGGGGGGCAAGTGGGGCACCAGGAAGGAAAGTGAAAGACAGACAGGCTCCCATTTTTGCTTTTCCTGGGGTGGTGCTAGTTATATTTGTTTATTATAATCAAAGAAATGCAACGGATGCTCAGGTATAGACACAATCGCCTGGTGTTCCCCAGGTGAACCCGGCTGTGGCAAGAGACCACCATAAACTGTGCTGCCTAGGCCTAAAGGGAAGGTCTATGAAATTAATTGGCGCTTTCAAATAAAAGGCATTTAATGTAAAACTGATAAATCCATTAAATGCGTATTACGACTGCCGTTGCTTTATTCAGGCAAAAGATTTATTCGTGGAACAGTTTGCTATTGCCTGTGCAGTTATCAGTGAATAATGATCTGGTGGTTTCATGCCTGAATTCCAGGTAGATAATAAAAACAAAACAAAAGGATTAATGTGTTTTATCTATTTCTCTTCCATTTCTATGTGTGCGACCCCCTGCAGAGCTGCAGGCATGCAAATAAGAGCAGAGAAATTGGTCTGATACCATAACTCCTGTGTGGCTGTGTATGCAATGTGCTGATGTTTGTAAAGCTGTAGTTGTTGGAAGTGCTGAGGAATTGTGTGAACATGCAAAGTCTATTGGTATGAGCTCAAAGCACACATTTGCCAACGCGCATTTTCCCCAAAAGAACCCAGGAGTCCTAAAAAAAAGTCTCCAATTGACACTCCACGAGTTCCACAAATCCCTGCAACGCTTTGCTTTGCATTTTGGGTCTGCGGTGTTCATCTCCACACAAAAGCATGTACGAGCCGTGTGAGTAAACCTTCAAAACATGCTCTTATTTTATCCACAAGTCAAGGGAGCAGCTGGGAGACATTGTGGTTTTCTTTTTTTTTCTTTCCTTTTTTTTTTTTTTTTTAATTCCCTTTTTTCCCCCTTTGTTTTCTGCCCCATCTCTGACTTGGAGGGTCAAATCCATGGCAAGTTCATTTCTGGGCCAACTCTGCCAAATTATATGATGTGAATTAATGTCTACTAGAGCTTAGAACAGCAAACTCTGATTTAAGCTCTTAGGTTGAACTTGTCTACAATTGTTGAGGTGAAAGGCCAGTTCATACCCATTAATTAACCTAATCCATCTCAATCTACTTTATTTTATACCTTTTAGGGTTTGTGACTCTAAGAAATATATTTAGATAAAGCAATGCTGTTAAAATCCGGGAACATTGCTAAAGACACTCACCACCCACCATTGGTTTATACTAGAGATCACATCAAGCATTTTTTAAATGCTGGGACCTAATTTAATCATATATTTGTTAGTTAGTCCCAACACACTGAGCAGTTTTCTATCCAATTGATTCAAATAAGCATTCCATTAATGTCAGGGTTATTTTTGATTCTGACTTTTAGTCCGTTTGTAGTAATTTCATTAATAGGCAAGCATTATTGTTAGACTCCCCCCGCTTTTTCCTTCCACCTCCTCTTATTGTGGTTCTAGTGCTAAAACACATGAAAATGAGGGACTGCAATTACCTTGTGAAATCTGAACCTAAACACGACCCCTAAGTACAGCTTTTAGGGGCCGTTGTGTACGTAGCAGCAGGCAGAGAATATTCAGAAAGATTAGCAAGGTTCAAGCTTTATCTAAAAGCATATGGGAATTTCTTAAGAGGATCTAATCTAAAAATAGGATTAAGACATATTACCAGATGTCTATCCCCTAAATATTCATTTTTAAACTGAAGATATTTAATGACTGAGTAATATTTAATAAGTTATTAGTTGACCGTAGAGGCTTCTGAAATTGAAATTCCTTGGAAATGTCTATCACGATAATAATTAATAAAGATTTTAAAACAGCATCTTCATTGGAATGGTTTTCTGCCATATTATAGAAGCCCATTTTTTAAAAGTATGGGCTGTTTTAGATTTTTGGGGCTTTTTTTAATAATATACAGGGAACAGAAAATCACGTAAGCCCTAACATTGAAATAACTAAAGCTAAGCGGAAATGAGTAGAAAGCAGTCACGAATTGTTTGAGATTTTACTTGTAAGAATGAGATAAGCATCTATGTATTTATCCATTTTTATCTGAATGTTCTTTATCCTGGAAAACAGTCCAGAACTACAGAGCAGCATGTGATATTTAGGCAAGATGCACTTGGTGCGTTCTGTGGGGCTGTGCCTCGCACGTGGCCCCTGTGTTAGGACACAGTCAGAGAGCTCATTTAAGGTACAGCAGATCTTATTGATCTCAGCATCTACAAAAACCTGCAGCACATCTGAAAGAAAGAATTTCTCAAAGATTTAAGTTTTCCAACAGTCAGATAAGTGAAGAAAAGCTGCAATAATGGTAGGGCAGGATTTCCAGTACAGTAAGAAATGTTGGAGCATGCAGATAATCCCTGATCCACTTTGACTTTTGGATTTCTATCTCAAATTTTCTAATACATATCCACACTTGAATCTTGGGTTGTGTTTTTTTCCTGCTAAAAGTTGTGGTAAATCTGAAGGCTAGGCCCAGATGGAGGTTACCTGCTCACGAGGTAAGCCAAAGACAGAGTTCTCCTGAGATATCTCATCATCAACTCTCCTTTAGGCACGTCTTAAGCTAAGTGAAGAATGTCATCCAAGTATGCTTCTTGTGACATTTGGACACACATTTCACAGAGGAGAGGAATATCTGAAAGATGTAATAACAACAGAGTTTTTTAATTAGATTTCCTCCCCTCTTCCCTGTTGAAGTTTTTTAAAAGTCCCAGAGAGCTGTAATAAAAAAAAATAAAAATATTTTAACCACTTTTATAATTCTTAGACTTTCTCCTGAAACTGAAGGCTATATGTATCTTCAATAAATTCCAGTTGTACCAGTTCCCTCACCTAGAGAAATCTAGTGTCCTTTAATGGGAAAAGACAGAGAGTGCAGATCTTCCTTCCAGAGTGACAGAGGCAAAAAAATTGGATTTGTGGAAAACCACGAAACTCCTAATAATTTCCACAGCAATCCATTGCCATAGCTAAGGAGAAGCTCTGGAAGATGAGAGGAGGAATAGTGATGGGAAGGTAATGGATCTGTAGTAGCTTTATAGTAACTCTTAGAAATAGTGCTCCCTTCTTCCTCCCCTTCAGACCTGCTGGAGGCTGGCACATAAACCCTGAGACACAGCTATGCCTAGGGGGAAATTTAGCTGACGTGGTTTACGGTTGTTGTTTTGAGTCACTGATAAAGCCAAGCACTAGGGAATAGTTTGTTTGAAGTGCGTGCGTGCTCCATTCTGAGCAGGATGGGAATTATCAGTTTATACGCCAATCAGATAATCATGGTGGAGAATAACTGGCAAGTGTGATGTTGATATTTTGGCTGAGGGATGAAGGGGACTGTTTCTTCTTCCCCTTCATGTACCTAAAATTTTGGCTCCTAGCAAACTCGGGAATCCAATACACATCCAGGTTTTTATTGTGCTTTATTGTGTTTTATTTTATTTTTTGTCCAGCCAGAATAATTAGTTATAGGAAAGAAAATATAGTGGAAGCAAACATTCCTGGAGAGATCTTTCCATTCTTTTTTTTTTTTTCTTCATCACTTGCCAACCACAGGCTCTGCACTTGGCTTCTCAAGCAGGAAGAGAAAAGAAAAGATAAAGGTACAAAAAAACTCATGCTTGAAATATTTTTGCCATCATTGGTGAGAGGTAGAAGACATCCACCTAGGATTGGACTGAATGGAAAGACTACATGCACGCTGTGGGTCTCAGTGCCCTAATAGTCAGCAATACTATCCCTCAAACAGGTTAGCTAATAACAAAAATGAAGGCTAGTCCAGCAATTAACATGCTAGTCTGAACTTGATAAACGTGAATTCAAATCCTTGTTCTCGTTTCTGCCTTGTTTTTATGGTGTGCCACAAAGGTAGCTGTTTGAGACCATATGCGCTAAGATACTCCAGATTTATGTTGAAATTACAAAAAGGACATTTTCTAGGGATGGAAAATGCATGCCTGATTTTCAGCATGGACCTGGCCTCTAGTCTCTTGCTACTTGTCTGAGTGCAAATAGCCCTTTTCCATACCAAAGCAGTGCTTTAAAGAAAAATAAATTAAAGATTACACAAGTATTACAGTCAAAGAGACAGAAGTTCAGCTTTTCTGAGTGCTGGGTCACATGTTAGAAAGACTTGCTCTCCCATGACCCAAAAACTCATACCTATGTATATTTATGAAATATGTAGCAGATTATTTTTCTAGGCTACCCTAGTCCACAGTCAAGGAGCTGAAATGTGGCCATTTGTATAGTATTTCAACTTTTATAGTCACCTGGAGAGGCAGAGAAGTTTTTCAAAGCGCGTAATGCATGCTATGTGACAGAACGGCAGCGGCAATGACTATAGCGATACCACACACACTCTGCAACGGTTTGGGAAGGAAGAAATGTGATAAAATTCTCCCATTCACTGGAAACCTAGGACTGAGTTTTCTGGGGGGGGGAGATAAGAAATTGCTCTTATAGCTCATAGCAAATCTCCAAACATAGATCCTTGAGTATGTAGACTTCAAGTGGAGCATGAGGAGACTACTACATAGCAGATATCTATGCCTGTAGGCTGTTTATGACCCAAATCCTTTCTTCCCCTTGAAAAGTTTCCTTCACTGATCTTCATGAAGCCCCTCTACCCCCCATTGACCACAGCTACGTGACACAGACAGTTTCACTTGCAGTCCCGCAGTCCTTGATTTCCAACGGATTAGCCTCTTTGCTAGACATGAGACTCAGATGGCACAAGGCGGGAAGGGGTGGTGAATCATGACTGGGTTATTATTTATAAAACAATCCCCTCCTCCAAGTTTAGCATGTCTGGGTGTGTACATATGTCTGCCTGTGTGTACACTCAGAGGGTGATTCTGATCAAAGCTACCACTTCTTGGCCTGTAGCTTCACGCTGACGCAATTTTGTCACGGCTAAGATGATGTTCTGGTATGGGAAATAAAAGCATAGAATAGAAAGGCTTTATTTGTTCTCCAGATTCCATACAATTTTGCCTTACACATTCTTTACTCTGGCCCTCTTCTTTCCATCAGTTGCCAAACTAAAGTTTTGTACCGGGCCATTAAAGAAAAAGTGAAAACAAAACTTTTATTGACATGAACACTTTTTTTTTTCCTCTCTCTCTTTGCCATTGGGGCCTCAGCTAAAGTGACCTGAGGCTAAATAGGCTCTCAAAGAAAGCTTTCTTGCCAAAGAAATGTCATTGCTGTTAAACAGTACTAATGAATGCATAGATTTAGAACCTTATTTACATTGAAATTTGTTTAGTAAGCCAAGTTAGGTCTGAAAATTGGGACAAACTGTTTCCTCAATAATTTAATAACTCCAAAGACCTCGTCCATTTGGAAAAGGCAGAGCCTCACCATCCACTTACAAATGCAAAGTCACGTTTCCCAAAATTGAATAAAATGCTAATAATACAGCAGATCCACAGATCAGCAAGTAAAGTGGCTTTTAGCTCTGAGTTCAGCTGGAGACAGAGTGAATAACAGTCAGCTTACTCTGTCCTAAGCAAAATGGTTTTATTCCATCAATTGCCTGTGTTTCAAGTGTTTTGAAGGGTTCACATTTATTTTCGTAACCTCACTGAATTTGGCACCCTTGCCAGTAGTGCTGGAACTTTCAAATCGGGAGCTTTTCATTGAAACAGGCCAATTAACTCACTCGGGTCACATTCCCTATATGAACTGCTTTTAATAGTGAGCTGTACCACCCATTTTGTGGCAAACAAAAATCCATAAAGAAAAACAAATTAATTCCTTTCAGTGAGTGCTTCCCAGGGGAAAGCATGTATCAGTTGGTTAACGAAATATGGGACACTTGGACGAATAAATAAAATGTCCTTCCATCACACACCTCCCCAAAAGTTATTGTGTCTGCTTTGGGGAAACCTTAACACTTATTCCTACACCTTATGGATCAGTATTTTGGCAAAATCTGGTTTTGGTCTTCTGAGCCAGGTAGCTTTGGTGCAGAGGGTTGAATCTTTATCCAGATAGAAACTCCTCTATAGCATGGCAAGCGTGGAAAGTAATTTATAGCCTGGGTCTGGGCTGAATTACAGAGTAGTCTTCTGCTCTGTCACTCAGAGACAGAACTGAGTTTTCTTGACTAAAGACAATAGTTGCCATCCAAGGCATAAGTTGGAGGTAGAAGTGATTTGGGAATTCATTCTCAGATGAAAGTCGAATACTCAATATATTATGAAATGTGTGGGGCTCTGTGAAACATAAAGGTACTTATGCACACCCTATACTCCATTGTCATAGAGCAGGTATAAGAAACCCTACCACAGAGACAGATGCCACAGAGGTCAGACTTTGATGTCAAAGCTTGGACAGTCACCCAGCATTTTGTGGCTTGTGCTTTTTCCACTAGACTACATTTATTATGCTGAATTCCAGTCCCAAAATTTATTCACTGTCTCCACTACTATAATTTAAAATAGTATTTTAAATGGAAATAATGAACAAATGCAATCGGGCCATTATCACTTTTGTCCTGAAACTGGGGTAGTGAGGAAACAAGAGAGGCACCAGTAATGTCTACATATTTGAAATTTGTCTGAAAAATGATATGCTGCTCCCATCCAGCAAACATTTTGTGGAACATGGCAGGTCTCAGTCAAACGAAGAGCCCCAAAACAAATCTACCTTTCTTCACTACAAACTGTTAGAAAATACATTTTTGAAGCCGAGCCTCTATCAGAATATGATATTACATGACACTGTAACCTTTTTCCCTCCAGAAAACCACCCTTTATGAATAAAACATAGGTGACCTTTAAAAACTTAGCAGTTGTACTAGGTGATTGCATATTAACAAGCTTTTTGAGGAACTAGGACAGGCACTGTACGTTTCAGTTAAGGACAGATAATAGAACTATTCAAATAATTTATTATTTTATACAATATAGGGAAATGTAAGAAAACTACCTCAACAAGAGTCTGCTTAAATTTTTGTAAGTATAATTTTATGTGGCTCCCCCCATTCATCTAAATTATACAGTCACTGCTAAATGAAAGACTTCCTTTTAAAGGACAACTCTGATTCTCCTTCGCTTGAAGTTTATGAACAGCTTTGGTTTGAGGCCACTTGATCGGACAAGTTGCAGTGACTACTAGGCATTTTTCATACGCAATCAAAGGTGTCTAAGACTTTCTGTCCTTCCTTTGCCAGGATAAAGGGTTTGGAGACAAGGCCTGAGTTGATTTAAATGAGTAGAAATGCTGGGACATCAAGGCATATACTGCGATATATGTGGATAAAGAGGACTCAGTCCTTTGGCTGACTTTCTCTAAGAAAGGCTCTTGATTTTATTTGATCATCTCTATTGAAGCCAAGTGAAGAAAAGACAGAGTAGGTTCACACCAAAGAGAATATTTCTACCACAGGGATCGCTTTGGAAATTCATGACATTTATAAGTTTGAATAATTACGCTAAATCTCATCTTCTTGCATGGATCTGCCTTCATTCCAGCTGGTCTCACTAGTTCTAGAGCCTAGTTATCTATGGTGGAAATTTAGGGTGCTTTTCTGATGTCCTTCAGCTCTTGATTGGTCCATCATATTGGCATCTCTCCCTAATTATGCTTTCCGTACATGGAGATCTGATAGATGAGAAAAATACATTGCTCAGCATTTTTTCTCAAGATATTTTTTCTGCCTTAAGAACAATCCTGTTGCATGTGAGCTGGATTCCTTCTTCTACTGAAGGATGTAATTGTCATAAACCTCATACCATTCAAGCAGTCATTTCCCAGCTTATTAAAAATGAAATAGTAGCTATGAAGCAGATTAGCTGTTACGGAAATCCAAATGATTATTTTAAAACCCAATACCCATTGCGTCACTCCCTCTGAATTTATCAGCTGGAATCCTGGAAGGCTAAATTCAAATGAAAATGCTGATAAACTATGCCCAGTTGCTTGTTTTCTTTGCACCACCTCAGGTATAATTGCCTTAAGGTGACTAGATGTTACTTTAACCTTTTGCTACATAAGCTGCTTCTTCCAAGTATTAGAATTATATCCAGGCACAGAAGAGAAAAAATCACTGACATTCGTCATTTTAGCATTTAGGCTCCTTATGTTGGCTGAAAAGTTTCCGAGCGGGAGTCTTGGGGGTGTTGAGTGTGCATGTAACTTTCCCTAGTGTAGGCAGAGTACAGTGTGGTTTATCCTTTGAGCTGGTGGGAGGAAGGCAAGGGAAAAATGTTTCACCAGGCCAACCTGATAGGTTTTCTCCAATGTGTCATTACCGTGTTTCAGAGCATCTGTGTTGCTGCCATATGAACTGGATAGGAACACAAAGTAATCAATTTCAGTTGAGAGCACTAATTTATCACCTTGCCATCTTTTATTGCAAGGTAGAGAATCTCTCTCTCTGTTTCTCTTCTACTTTCTACATGCAAAATCAGGACAATAGAGACAAACCCCCCTCTTCCTTCATCTCTTCTCTCTCCCTATCTGTTTATAAGCCCTTGCAATTAAAATAAATGCTCTGAGAAGCAGAAATGTACATGATCATCCTCCATCATTGCTTGTTAAAGGGCAAGAGCCACGCTGGTTCTCACTGGAAAATATATAGGAAAAGTTCAAATTTTAGCCACTTCCGCATTACTAAGAACCTCCTCTTACTACATAACCAGTTATTCACCAAATCATGGCAGATGTAGAAAACAAGTACCCTTTATTTCTTTCCTATGAAAATTGAAAAAAAAAATCCCTGTTTTTTTGTCCTTGGCATAAATATACTCTATCGAGACTAGAAAAAACAAATGTTGGTATGATGGACCCAGGCTTTGAGTGTCAGAAGCAGCCCGCGCTTTGCAATCTCATACCTGAGAAAGACTCTGAAAGATGGCAAGAAAGAAGGGCAGAACTTCCCCTAAATGTATGTCTACATGGTCTTTTATAGGCAGATGTGAGCTGACTTTGTATGATTCCAGATGACTGGGAGCCATTGGGCTGCAATACCGCAGAACCAAGCCTGACTATGTTGCCAGTCACAGATACTTGGCTTCTAGCTTGTTGATGTTCAAACTATGGGTTGAGCAACCCCCTGTCTGCATGAAAAAGACTCTACATGGTTCTGTTTTAGCCCTTGTATTGTATATTCTTCCTAATGCCCATATGAACACAGCACAGTACAAAAAGAAGGAATTCAAAGCCCAAGGTTTTTTTTGGTTTTCTTTTCTTTTGGCATTTCTCTCAAACCTGAACTTTCCAAATCACCACTTATGTTTAATATAGATTTCAAATCATATTTGCAACCTTTCCAAGACTTTTTCTAGCTTTCAGTGAAGTGAGGTTGCCTAATTAAAGCCAAGCAGGTTTTGGGTGCACACATGTACGTGTGGGTAGATGTTCTTTCAGGACTAAGACATATACCTACTAACCATAGATGGTAGGGGCAACTTGAGCATAGTGAAACACCTAATATCCCATCCAACGTACTAAATCTTGCCCTTACTTGGTTTTCACATTGTCTTTAAATACTATTTACCTGAAACACTATTAGCTAACAAGTTCTATTTGGATTCACACACTTTTTACTTTGTTTGTTTGCTATTTCAGTCTTAGAACCTTTACTGTAGATGCTAGTCTTTCATCATCATATTCCTTAGAAAAACACCTGAGTTTATGCACACACATGGATATGTATATACACTCTTGGAACCTGACATTCCTCTGCCATTCCCAATATATCTTTCTAGGCCCCAATTTCCTAACCAAAAACACATTACAGATCTGATGCTTTCCACAGCCTAGTAGCACATCAATAAACTAAAGATTATTGTGCTTTGTCAGGTTTTATTTTGTAACATTATGGGAAATTCTCTGCTGTTTTGGATGAGTGCATAAACTCTTATTGCTTGACAATTAACAGAGCTAGTAATAGAAAATGCAATGTAATTTACCTTAGTACAAGGGATTTTGGTTAACAAAAATTAAACTATTGAACTCTCTTCTCGTAGGAGAAGGGCATTGTCTCATTATGTGTGCAATTTTTTGTGTGTGTGTGTGTGTGTGGTTAAATAAATAAAAACCCCCGTACAAAACAGCAAGTGGGTGCTGGGCCTTGGGTGGATTTATTATGAAGGCTATGTGGAATTCTTCTAATGTGCTTGCTTTGGAACTGGACAAAATGATCCCTTTGCAAAACAAGCATGCTGTAGCCTTTTCTGTGATACAGAGAGAGTTCACTCAAATAAATAATGTTGAAGGGGGAGTTCCTTTACGTGCTGTGTAATTTCACTGTGCTGGAGACTTCTTACTTCTGTTGCTGAACTAGGAGGGTCAGAATTCAATTCTCTCCCTCAGCAACTACATACAACCAATGCTGAGGGGCCACGACATTACTCTGAGGACCAGTCAATCTTTTCAGGTTGACCTCCAAAGAAGTGGCTTGTGTGCCTTTGATATCCCTGGCCTAGGAAGGTTGTGTTTCTTTTCCTTTTTTTCCCTTTTCCTTTTTCTTCTCCTTTTCCTTTTCCTTTTTCTTCTCCTTCTCCTTTTCCTTTTCCTTCTCCTTCTCCTTCTCCTTCTCCTTCTCCTTCTCCTTCTCCTTCTCCTTTCTTTTTCCTTTTCCCTTTCTCTTTTCCTTAGGAAAAGAAACTAAATCTAAGCACACTGTATTTAAGGTTGATGTTTCCCCCACCAACTGGAAATTTTAACCCGTTCAAAAGGAAATGGCCTATAAATGAAGCCATGAGAGAAATGAGGCTGAGGAGTTGGGGTGGGGAACTGGCATTGGGGTTCAAAGCACAGCCTTAGTTTCCATGGTGCCTAGTGTAAACCTGAACACATCCATGGAGAATTTGCTTTGTGTAGACTATGGGAATAGGGAGTTTTGCATTCCCTGTGTTTTCTTGAGCGTACCTAAAGAAGAACCTCAGCAAGAAAATATATCTCAGCACTCCAAGTTTTATCTCTGTCTCTTGAATAAAAGTTAATTTTTATATTTTAAAAGGCACACTTTGACCCATTGCTATTTTCAGTACAGAGAAATGATCTAATAAAATTTAAGGCCATAATGATTAATTCTTTAAGACCTTCTCATTTTGCATAGTTTCTTTATAGTGGGACTTATATCTGACTCTTAAATGAGAGAGGGGGAAAGGTTAGTGTTTGTCTGTGCCTACCTGTCTGCCTATCCATCCCTTAAGGCTTCCAGCTAGAGGGTGGGTCATAGTGTTCATAGTCAATTTTCCTTCCTTGGCACCAAATCAAAGTTTGATTCAAATATGAGGGTGAGGTTTGGTCTTTAAAAGATTGGAGAGGGTTATTTAGTTAAGACAATGCATGTCTATTTCCTACCACATTTCAGTGGTTTTTATGTTCTCGATTTTGGAGGTAATTTAGATAACCTCAGCCTAAGGTAAGAGTATTGGTCTTTCCTGTGACCATAAGTGTGCACATGGGTGAAAAAGTCAGAAAGGTTTCAACAATGGAACAGTCCAGTTGAACATGGCCTTTTCTGGGGAAATGGGTGTATTTGAACAGTGGGCTTTGTAAGCAAGGCAATAATAGCCTCACATAGACAGATAATGATGGATGTTATGGAATTGTGAATTGGGGTTTAAAATTGTGCCCTCCTGCCCTCAAACCTCCTTACACATACAAACAAAACAAAGTGGAGTTTGAGATGGAAGCATTAGACTGGATTGGCTGAAAAGCTTTCCTTTTACTGGAGGGGGTAAGCCTGTATCAGATAGTGTTGAAATCGCCTACTTGACCCTTGTCTAACCTTCAATACAGAATGTACAAAGTAGGACAGAGCTAATCCCAGCAAGTAGGTTTAAGCAAACAGACTAACAATTTACTACCACTCAGAGGATGTCACTTTCTGAACTTTCTGCTCACACATGATTTTGGAAACAAGAGCCATTTAAAGCAGAGATGCATTGCAGGGAGAAGATGAAGCTCCACTTCAAGTCCAGTGAAAGCTCTTCACTTTTAACCAGCACTGAAGAAGACATCTGTGTCTTTACTGGTGTGCATGGTGGAACATACATGATGTATGACTTCCAGAGTACAATATAGTGATTCTGCAGCAGGTTTTCCCACTCTCATCATTTACCTGAAAGTCATCAGGTCTCCCATCAAGCCATTTGCCATGATGTCCAGCATTCTCAATAGCACAAATAAAAGCAGTTACATAAAATATGTGTGTGTGGAGATATCAGTAGATTTTATCCTTATACAACTGCTTACAGAGGAGTTAGTTTAGGCTGGAAACCTCTAGACCCTTCCTACATCACATCAGAGCACAGAGAAAGACTGAGAAAAATGAAATGTAGCAATTCTTCAAACCTAGCCTGCCAGCTGGAAAAGCTTGTTCATTATTTTGTCAAGGCCAGACTGTGCCAACACTAGCTAGGTTGATCTGTCCCTTACTTTTGAGTTCATTCTGACAATTTAAATGGCCTTGTCATGTGGGAAAGGTAACAATGCAAATCAAGCAAGAAAGTACTATTCAAATTGGGCAAAAATGCAGTATCATCACACTCATTATGGAATGGACTCTGACCCTCAAATATTACTTTTCCACACTACACAGGGTCAAATCATGATGACTTTTTTAATGGGGTATTTTTTTTATTTAAGTAGAACAACCTGTGAGATTATCTTTTCTCACTCCTGAATACAAATTTTCTGTGGTTCTGAATATAAATTGTAACCTCGTGGGTGAGCTCAACACCTCCGCTTTGTGGTTGCCAACACCAAAGTCCTCTCAACTTCTAGACGAGTTTAGATCTGATTCCGTAGCAGGACATTGTGACTTCGATTCATTTTTTATGTTCCTTATATCCAATAAGACATTGTGATGACAGAGATTATGTACAATGTGGATAGACACTGACAGGGAGAAATGATGTTGTCAGGGTTGTTTGAGAGGTTTTTATCTATTATGAGTCAAATATCACATTCCTTATACATTTTTTCCTTGAGATTCCTGACTATAAGTTTGACCTACAAAAGTGCACTAGACCTTTGTTAGAAGGTTCATCAAGGCCAGAAACAATTCTGGCTAAGAAATAAACTACATTCAAAGGCAAAAGAAGTTAAAAACTAGCAGGCACTGCCATAAATTACTGGCAAAACCCAAACTGTACTTACGCAATTCTTTCTTTGTCTTTTTTTATCATTTGTTCCAGCATGAGAGTCTCTTTTTAGAGAGAAGTAGAGAATTACCGCCAGCCTGAAGCAGGAGTGAGGAAACTGTGAATGTTTCCCACTAAAATATACAGTGAGCTCATTAAAAATACAGTCAATTTTTTTTAATAGTAAAATCATTTTAAGTTTGCTTATATGGTGCATATAAATCTGAAAGCCTGAATTATTGAGTGTTATTAAGCCTAATGCCTTGAAACCTGCACTATTGTTCCCTCTGCACTTTCAAAGGCAACGCTCAGCTGCCCGCAGTTCCCAGAAAGAAACTTTCCTTCTCAAATGTGTGTGCCAAAGCCACCGAGACCCTTCCTGAATCCCTCATCCTTCACTCAGTCCTTTCCTTAGCTTTCCCAGGTAATGGAGCCAAACCTCCAGCATTTGGAGGTGAGGTCAGATTACGAAGATGATCCCAGAGAAAAGAGGGCGAACAAAATCAAGCCCAGAAAAGAATGAGTGGAGTGTGGAAAGCACAAGAGTTTGGATCTCCTCTTATCTGACTCCTTCTCCTACTGTGCTTCATGCTGAATCTGCTGTCTTATCTGTTTCTCATTTTTGGTATGTGATTTTGTTGGCACTAAGAGGGATTTTTTTCTCCTCTCATTCTGGAAGACATGCCAAAGAGTGCACAGAAAGCTCGTATGACAATCTTTTAATGGTATATGTGAAAGCATGAGGAATTTAAAAGCAAGGAGGAACATACTTGCAATTAAAATCACATGCTACATCCCGTAAATAGACTTTCACTGAAAGACTCACATCTCAGGCACATGCTGCAACAGTTCCTGCACATGGCTCTAACTGTCATGAAAGTACTTGCTAGTAAAATATTTACACTTCCTCAAGTCATATACAGAGGGCACTTTCTTGTGAAGCAATGTCAGGGGATGGAACTCAGTGGACACTAATTCCTCTCTATCATTTAAGCTCCTTATAGTAAATGAAAGCCAAAACAATCCTAACATTTTCTTCGGTTGCCAGATTAGTTTAGTAGCATCACGTTTCTGAATTTGTGATGCAGTCTTTCACGCTCACACTTGCACAGAGATCTGCCCACATACGTGGTTGCACTCCCCCGTTTCTTTTCCCAGTCCTGCTGATTCTGGATCAAATCTGAAGCCAAGGACTGGACCTGGCATACATACCCACTTTGCTTTTGCAGTACAGCTATTTTTAGCTGAAGTGATAAGCTGGAGCCATCGCAATCAGGTAGTTAGAAGCACTGGTCTCACAGACTTGCACGGCTCAGAACTTTCCACCCATTACTTCTGTTCCAGGAATGACAAAGCCTCATCCCACTGGTGTTTCTTGGTTTGCAGTTGATATTTACTTCCTTAAAAATGTGAGTTCCTCCTTCATGCCACACTGGCAGGCATTTGTTACTCCTCCAGACAGCACAGTAAGCACAAATGTGTTCCTGCAAGGTTGGCTGAACATGTGGGCTTGCACGTCTAGGACTTCTTATAGTGACTGAACAGCTTTGCAAAATGGGGTTTGTTTTAACCATAGCTTCCCTGGGTTTTGCTGGCACAAAGTTTTCTCCTAGACCTAATGTTGAAGAAATGCTAAATTTTGTTTGTAAAATTAAAACAATCATATCTAACTCTGCCATAACTGGATTGAGTTTATAAAGGCATTGTTTTTAAATGGTCACTGAGATTTGTTACCAAACCATAGAACGATCTGTCTTATGTTTGGCCTGGAACGTGAACTATGTTGAAGCTTTACATTGTCCATATGAGAGATGGTTAAAAGGATATTTTTTCACAAATTTTATGAAGTTTAGTAGGTTAGCTGAGGTAAGGTTTAGCATTAGGACTAAAGAAGTTACTCTCACATGTTGTAGACAGCATCAGAAATAACACTTGGTACATCTTCCTTCACAGTTATTTTTTATCTTCTGTGTTTTAGACACTTATCCCAAATATTCAGGTCTCTGTCCTTCACTGAGATCTTTATCAATTGGAAAAGTACACCAGTCTTGAAGATTTAATGTTAAGCACATTTCCACAAGAAAGTATTGCTTTAACAAGGGTGGAAAATGCTCTCCTTAGAAGAGCAATTATCATTAAAGATTCATTATCAAAAGAATAGTTACCTAAAGCAGAAAAGTATGAACAGTCCCACTGATTCATTCTCCTGACAAAGTGTGACAGCAATCCCAAGATGAATATATTTCAAAGACTAGTACAAATTTGGTCTGTCTGTCTATGCATATAATATGGCTATTGCTATATTACCAGACTGAGCACATCTTTAAGTGATGCCAACAGGCTGATACCTTTAATGATGATATGCTCTTTTACACCACGTGGGGACCTGTTCCTATATTTTGAACCAGCGACTGAATTTTCTCTTTAGTTTTCTATTCCAGGTCATCTTCTCAAAAGTGTTAACTTCTTCACCAACATCTTAGAACTCAAAGTGAGCCTTCGACTTCACACCATAGGCTCATGTGCTTTCAAAGCATTTGAGATTCAACCACTGTAAATCTGTAGGCACATGTGGCACAAACTGCGATTTGCTTATGTCTTTATCATGAATCATTTACATTCCCTTGCACCATGTAAAGCACTCAAGCTAGAGATGACCCACACTTGCTTTGTGTATGATAAGGATTTATTCACTCCCTAGCTGAGACCTTAGGAAAAAGAATATTTTCATAACTGGTTCAGTCAAAAGCAGATCTGGGAGGAGCTACACATTAAGATGTATAGGGGTTTTTAAGATTTTTAATTTAAGATAAAACAGAGATGCATATCTTTTAAAGTATATATCTGTATACACACATTAAATTCTAATTATATGTAGGCTTACGGGTATCACCTTTAAATGATAGATTTGGCTGATTTTAGTAGAAATTGAATCCAGTAGATTGAATATTTATTACTATTATTACATTAAGTCACAATGTACCTTTTAATGTGAAAATAATAACAAAAAGAAATCCACTTTGCCAAGAAAAACAATGCAATGACAGTAACCAACTGCGTTGGCTTTTTCTCATGTCGGAGTTGGGCAGGAATGCCAGACCAAATTATAAAGTACTTCACCAGGCACAAAACTCTCAACAAAATCAATGGGAGTTTGTTTAAATATAGATTTAATTAAATCCACAGAATCTGGTCAGTTATCGGGAACTTTGGTCAGGATGAGAATCTTAAGGAGACGCTTGAATCTTTCCCATCTCTGCCATTATATAAATGTTATTTTTGCTAGGATATCTTCCTTCACCCCCACCCCCCAAGCAGTTCAGAGACAATAAAACACCAGGAATCCCTGAAGAGTGGTAAAATGCTGACATGATTTAAGGAGGAAGACTCTGATAAGAAGATAAAAATCTAATAAACAGAGTCTGGAGGACCTTGGCAAGTCTCAGCTGCTTGCCAGTGTAAGCAAAGCCCCTCCCAAGGAAAACAAAGGGAACCTTAATCTCAAGGACATTCCACTCACAAACCATCTGAAGGAGAAAGTCAAGGCCATGACCTCTGCAGTCTGAAGTTATGAGCATACTGACAAGAAAATATTTGACTTGGTTCAAGAAGCAAAATCAGTCATTGGATTTTTTAATATCTTTTTTCTTCAATAAGAGACAAAATAATGCAGTGCTGTGTTATGTGTAAATGTGTATATATACCCACCTCTTCTCGCTATTAAATGGAAGGGATATTCACATGCACATGATGCATGTATATTATTATTATGCATGGTATATACATTGAATCAAATATCTACGCCCCAAGACTTCCCCAAGATAAATAAGCTAATTGTATATGACTGCTATATTTTTGACCAGACAAGACATAATGTCAACAGATTAAAATGTTGCCTTTGTCTCTTACTGTATGTAACTTTAGGCCACTTAAAAGCTTCTAAAAGATAGCTAGGCTGTGATTAGTTACGAAGAGTCTAAATTGGTTCAGATAAATCAAATGGAAACACAAAATGACATCTACCAGCCAAAGTTTTCTCAGGCTGCAGTGATTCATTGTCTCCTTTGGACACCATCTACTTACCCTTAATACTCACTCTCCTGCCTTTCTGTGCACGTTTCACGTGTTTTTGGCATCAGAAACGAAGACATCAGCAACATTTGGAAAGTGGGGTCCTCAGACTGCCCCACAGCACTTTTGTGAAGTTTCTGTTCTGATTTGAAAGGTTGGTAGGGTTTAGGCACAAAAGAAACAGAAAAAGGTATGTGAACTTCTCTGCTTTCTGGACGGTGTGGAGTTTGCTGTTGGTAGTCATCACTTCTTGTCATTCAAGTTCAAATTTAAGAAATACGGATGATCTTTTCTGAAGCTGGCTCAAATCAGCACAGCACCATAAAAACTCTTTTCTACCTCTTGCAGTTCATTCCTATGAATCTGTGTAAACTTTCCTTATCTTGGAGGAAACTCTCCCCTGTTGCAGAGGATTCGGACTTGGCATGACACACTCCACTCACTATGAGAAGATCTCCAGCTAAATATTTCATACAGATTTTTAATGCCCCATTTGTTTCCAGATGCTGGTAACTTTATTAAGGTTAATTGTACTGCCCTGAAACATGGCTATGAAGCACATTATTCACACACGTTGCTGCAGCTCACTAACCCTTTGGGTTCCCTTACCAGTGCCTAACACTTTGATTTCATCACTAGAAGTTGTAATCTTCTCAGATGTGCTTTGCCAGTGCAGACCAGCAGAAGCATCTTGAGGTGCCAAATCCCTAAGACATAATGTCAGATATAAGTAACCCTCTGCATATTCAGAAAGGGTCCAGACTGACCCCATCTCTTCTTAGAAAAATAAATAATGAAATGCATGGATAAGAATAAGCATTATTTTTGTCAGTGCTCCACGAGAAGCTGGGAATTTGAATTTTGAGCTGTGAGGGAGTAAGTTGTACAACATAAAGACAAGCAAGGATGATCTGTTAGAGAGATAAGCCTGACAAGCAGAATTTGGGTTCAGTCTGGAACTAGGCTAGCATCCGTCAGAAGCCTGAACTAATCTGAACTGAACCCTGCCCCTCCAATAACCTGCCTTGTTGTTGTGGCACCTGATGACATTTTCTGCCGTGTTGTGTAATGACTTAAGGGCTGTAATGGGTTGCATGCTGTTAAATGTCATCAAATGCCATGAATCATAAACAATCCTGGCTTCTAAACCAGAGATTAGGGATATTTATGAAGTTTAGTCTCAGTTTGGGTTTTCCAGACTCTTGAAGTTCAGAGGGTTCCTTTTATTCTTCTTTTCTTTTTTTTTTTTTTATTGCGCAGACTGCTTCCTGCTGCCGTGATTGACCCTGCTGCTAATATACCCAAACTGCAGAGCTTGATGTTAATCCGAAGGAGTTGAATGTCTGAACTGATTGCCTGCTGACAGCCAGTGTAAAACTCAAAAGCATGACTGCAGATATTGAGATTAGGTATTGGGAGACCAAAAAAAAAAAAAAAAAAGAAAAAGAAAAGAAAAAAAAAGGATGCAACTGTGTCTTCTCTGCAGAAGCATCAGGAAACAATCCCTATTATCCCACTCCTTAAGTGCAATTTCTGGTTTCCAAAACTTTGCAACGTTACAAACCTTTTATTGATCCTATAAGAATGAAAGCAGATACAACAAAGAAGCCATAAAGCACAAAGATAAAAGAGGAATAAAAGGGAGAAGGCACTTACTGTTGTTTGTTATAGTCTTAAAAGGAATTAAGTTTATAAAAAAAAAAGGCAAGAAAAAAAGATAAGCACCATAAAAAGTAGTGAGGGGGTGCAAAATCCAGATCTGTCTGTAACTGGCCACATGTACCCTGATTCATATTGCCGTGTTCATATACGGAGATGCTCCATTGGACAGTTCTCTAGATCCTTGCTTTTGTTTTACTTTATATGAATTTCCTAGAGAAAGGACTGAGGATTAAATTTATATTCAGTGCTGAATTACTGTTCACCTATGGCTTTTCTGGAAGACACAAGGGAATTACACACATGCACACCCACACATACACGCACAAATGCTGTCCAGTGCCATTAAATGACTCTTCTGGTCATCCTGTGTTACAGTGTTTGATACCTGTGCACATACCTTGCTGATCCCTTTTGGACCTGTTCTCCCCATTCTTATTAATAGTCATTAGATAAAGATTATCTATCTGTAAGTGACAAAGATCTCATGTTGTCCGCCAGATCACCTGATGTTGTTCAAGATAAATGCTCATAAGTCTTATTTGAAAGCTCTTTTGAGCCAAATGCAAGCACTTTGGTGAAACTCCCTAAGAAAAAAGTTGAATTGAGTGGTTTGTAAAAAGCCTGATTCTGCCCAAACCTTCAGCTGGGGAACTAACCTTCTTACACATTTATTACGGCAAGCAGCACTGACACTGAACAAGTGTAAATATTCATTAATAATGACAAATCATTCTGGATGCTGCACACAAGCAATAAGGGAAGGGGCTCCTGCATAAATAAACAAGCAGACGTGCCTGAAGGTTTTTAGACATTATTCTGGTATTTCCAAAGCACCTTAATGATGTGGATGTTCCAGCCTCAACTCCTTTGGACCCATTTGGCAATCCTGTATTTGGGCAGGTCATGAGCACCTGGAAGCATCTGCTTCTAACCCAGGGTTAAAAGCAAACAGTTTGTGTTTATATGCTACTCTACTGCTGAGCTGAGCTCTTAGAAATGTAGGCAACCATCCACCCCTCTTCAACTCTCCCTCCCCAGCACTCCCTAAACTTGTATTAGGAGTTGAGGAAGAAGTCAGAGGTGGTTATTGTGCACAAATCATCTGCTGGCTGAAGTTTTTGGTGGCAGCCAAGAGAGAAGAAGGAAAAAAAATTAGAAAAATTTCAATTTCAGGACCATTATTATTTTCATTAATCATAAGAGGCGCTGTCACCCCTGTCCTTATTCTTTAGAGGGAGATCTATTATACGGTCCATTTAGTCCAAGCCATATTACCTCATATGTTTTCCTGGCTGACCAAATAAGACTTAAGAGATAAAACAATTTACTGTTCATTATGATCCGTGTCACTGGAATCAATCTATTAACCTACATTAACTGGATATGTGACGATAGCTCACATACACGCTTCTCCGATTTAAAAAAAAGAAAGAGAGGATAAGGGAGGGGCTGAAGGGAGGGGGGTGGAAAGGGAGAGGGAGAGAGAGAGAGGGGAAAGGAAATCAAGGCCCATAAAGTGCAGCAGACGTATAATTTGCCAAGCGAATACAACTTCATTTTCCAGCGGCCACTGCTGCGCCCTCCACATCTTCACGCAGCCCCTGACCTGTGAAGAATTCTAACAAATTGGCTTCTATTGTGAAGCCAAAAGGTGCCATCAATGAAGGGACGGTTCGCTGGTCCTAAAGTATGATGGGAAATCGCAGGCTGGAATAAAGAGCCGCAGTTTTATGAAGTTAACCCGTTGAGGTTAAATCCAAGCGGGGAGGCTGGAGCAGGCTCTTGCCCCTTCTGATGACTCAATAGGGAGAAGAGGATTTATTCAGATGTGTTGCCCAAACGCAGGGACACATCCCTTGCCAAGCAAGGCGGAAAGAAGAGTTTCTCTCTGGCATGCAGACGAAGCAACTTCTGCTGTGCCGCAGCACGGATTCATTCTCTCTCTTTTGCTCTCTCGCTCTCCATGCTTGATAGATTGTAAGTGTCTAGAGGGAGGAAAGGGAATCAATAGGTGGTCTTCCTGATGCTCATTTGCACAGCAAAATAACTTTTGAGTAAACAGCCAATGAGTTAAGGTAGTGCCACCTCTACACAGCTCCATCAGTCTATTTACTCTGGATTTGCACTTGCTTATTAAGAGCTCATCTGGGTGCAGGTCCTTTTTTTGTTATACCTTCCTCCAACATGCTGGGGTCCTGCTGATAACTAGGAGATGTTTCCTCTGTGCTGATTGCCTCAATGCTTTCTGACCCAGCTGTGGTTGCACAGAGAAGGCTGTGTGCACGCAGGACCTGGCAGGGACTCTGCCCTGCTCCCAGTCACTCTGTCTGCGCCCAGGCTCCAGAGTCACATCCTGAACGCACTGGGAAGAGGTGGGAATAGTGTTGGTACCATTTCTCAAGGGGTTGTAATCTGCTTTTTCCAAGTATTAGTGTGGCAAGTACTAAACTTCATATTGCTACTACAGCTGCTTTAATGAGATACTGGAAGTACTTTGCTTGGAAACCAGCAGGTTGAGGCTTATCTTATTCGCACTGGTGCTCCTCTCTTGGATTGCAGATGCCTTGCTTTTATGCAGTCATCAACCTTGAGTTACTCCACTTTGTCCTCTACATACAGCCCTTGTGGCCATGACACTGGATTTCTCTAAAGTGATGGAGCTGCTTCTGTACTCTGCTGTGCTTGCTGGTTCTGTCCTTGTGCATGCCAGTAAAGCGTGAGCATCCATGAGTATGTAGCTTCTCCAAAGACCTGGCCCGTCTTCACTGACTCTAGCAGGAATTGTATCAAATTGGACTCACTTTTTTCCCCTAGAGATTAGGTGGCCTTTAATAGCAGGGACTAGTGAGGTCATATTCATACCCATGTAATACACATCTGCCTTAACTCTTCCTTCCAGCCCAGCAAATCACAAATACATAGCTACAAATGCTGTGAATAGTCCAGGACTTGTTTTCTCTTTCTTCTGTAAAAGCAATTATGAAGGGCTGCAAGGGTGCTTACAGTGAATATAATGAATAGCAGAATAAAAATAATATTATGGTTGTGCCTCATATTTTTTGCTCTATGCAGTAAGCCATCATGCTAGGAATTGGACTAACATTTTGCAGAGACTGTCACTGCCCCACTGTGCCTTCAGGCAAAAAAAGAGATTGTAAATTAATAGTCTGAGGGAGAATAAAGACAAAAAGACTTGCCAGAGGCCATCCCAGAAACTAAGTGGTAGAGCCGAAGATAGAATCAAAGCTACCTGCTTTGCCCATTTGACCGCATTTTCCTTTATCTTTTTAATCATCCCATTCATTGCAAAATACAAAAAAACTAGCTCATAACTTTGGGGGGTTGAGGGGAAGCTGGGAACATGGTCCTTAACCAGGTCTCAGATGGGGTCTTTTGACTCGTCCATGCCGTGTTGGGTCAGGCACTGGCCACAGATCTGGCCTCTGCTCAGTCATGTTCTCTCCTCAGCCGCATGGCCTCCAGCACTTCAGATCTTCATACCTCAGATTCCCCACTCACAGCATGAGGCTAAAAATACTTTGTTCAACTCAACGAAACAGTCTGAGGTGCTCCTGGAAAACTGCAGGGCGTGAAGTTCACTGGGGTCATAAAAATCAGAGTCACGGACACTGGCTAGATCCAGAGTTTTCTAAGAGAAAAGAAGGATTATAGAGGTTACAGAAACTATTTCCTCATCCTCAAAGGCACATTCTTCAGAAAAGTGAAAAAAACGCACGCACTGAAAAACATGATTTATTCTTAAAACACTTTTGCAAAATCTGTACGAGTCCCTGTGGCGGAACAAACAAGGGAATAAATTTTGCAAGACTGTTAATCCAGGACTGCAATTATTCAATTAAAAAGAAACAAAGAAAACATCAGAAAAATAAAACAATATAGCAAACCAACCTTGTGGCTGTTCTATACTCAAGAATCTGTAAGGGCAGAACCTGTAACACCCAATTAAGGGAATTCAATGTTTATCTCACTGCAGGTAAAAATCAGTGATAAGTGAGTTAAGCAGACAAGAGGAGTAGTGAAGACACACATATCTCTCCTTGAGAGGCTGGAGGCCTAAGAAAAGCAGGGAAATTAATGTACTGGAGGTCTAGTCACAGTTGGCGAAGGAAATAAAAGTAGGGAGTGTATTAATGTCATGGTCCCAGACTTTATTCCCTCTCCAGAGCACACACCATTGTGACCTCAAAATCTGAAAATTAAACTGAAAGGAAATGTTTGTTCTTACAAAACAGCAATTCATTACTGGGAATGGAGATATTTAACCAATAAATGATTGCTTAATGGCCCATAGGACCTTTTCTGCAGTTACAAAAACACTGCATGTTGTTAAACCAAGGATACCTCTTGAAAATGCCATGCTTACAAATAACATGAGGCTTTATTTGCTGCTTGATAAATGTCCATAAACAGATACTCCCCGGGTGCCCTGGCATAACAGAGCACGGGGGATCAAGGTGGGGTGGAAGAGAGGAAGGGGGGAGTTGAGATGGAAGAAAATGCATCTGTCTCTGGTTACACACCTCTGCAATGACTTACAGCTTGCTCAGTCTGTCTGTCTCTCTGATGACTTTTGTCTTACGATGTGTGTCTCAGTGTTGAGTGAAGGGGAACAAAACCTGTTACTTTCCCCAGAATACAGAAAAAGCTCTTTTGGAAGAGGAATGTTGCCATGAGACTATATTTTCAGGCCACTGGAGAAATGATCTGATTGAACTTTTTATGGCTGTTGTAAAATCTTTCTCTATTTCTCATGAGAAGTCCAAGTTTACCAGTAACCACAACAATCTCAGCTTTTCCTGCTGAGCGGAGGAGTAAGTGCTGAACATTAATATGGGGCCTGGCTTTCTGCAAGCACCTCGAAGTGGCGGTTGGTGACTGAGCAGATGACAAGGTCTGCTGCTTGGTACAGCGTTATAAGATCCAGTACTTCTGCTGGTCCCAGCCATCTCTGCTTAACCCTGGGCATTTCCAGCATGACAACCGCAGTACGAATTAAGTTAACCCCTAATGCCATATGAACATGGAGACACAGAGCCTGGAGCAGCGACTGCACATGTAACTCATCAGAGTCATTAACAGTGATATAAATGACTTGTGGCATTTGACAATGAAGTGTGTGTGTGTGAGTGCGTGTATACACATGTGTGTGTGTGTGCATAAACAAAACATCTGAGCTCACAGCTTCCAGGGAGACAATTTTCACTCCTCGTTCATCCCAGGACACTGTTAGAAGTTCCTAATTAGAAACATTCTCCTTCATTAGCATTCTCTTCTTCAGCCAATGCTGGCACGGATGAATATCCCGAGATATTTCAGTTTGTCATTTAGGCAGATTATTTTTGTAGTTCCTCCCATTCAAGAATCTAAGCTCTGCGCAAATGTGGCCAGGAAATCAAACTGCAGGGACTGAAGATCCTGGTTCCTTCATCAGCTGATCAGTAACATGGAGAGATCTTCAAGGGCCATGTGGTTCACCTGACTGCAGCCATAGGCGTACCCCTAAGGATGTCACTATGTGGTAAAGGAATGGCAATTAAAGAGCTCAGTTTGGTTCTTTTGTAAAGGTCCAGTCATTCTAGGAAAATCAACAGAGTTATCTTTAATGTGATTAAGAGAAGATTTCTGTCATAGATATTCACTGGCTATATATTAGTACAAGCAGACTTGAATAGTGCAAGCAGATTTGACTATTACCAATTGAATTAGTGATCATCTAGTTATCATTTCATTATAGGCAAGCAGAATTGATTACTTTGACAATGCAATGAGGTTTGAGTCCAGCAATGCCGTTCCACTGCGCAAACGTCCTCCCTCGGGCAGAGGACAGAGGAGTGAACAGGTATGAGGTAGGTGTCAGTCATCTTGCTAACTAGAAAGTGTTCAGATGCAGTGATGGCAAAACCAATACAGGAACATACATGGGACAGAACAGAAAAAACGCCCCAGAATAAAGTCTGTGGAGAATTTTTTTTGGTTGTTCAGAAAAACATGATAGTATAAAAAGATACAGGAAGGTGACAGCAAGGCTGGAAAAAGGAGCAGTGGGGTTATCATGGGGACAGCAATGCTGACAGTCAAGTCCTACATCTGCAAATGGAGGTGTATGCTAAAGAATGGGGCGAGAAGTTATTCTGCCATAAACACCCCAAACCAACCTTTTGTTCTATGGACACAAAGAGAAGAGGTTAACCCTGTGGTCAGGTAACTGCACGGTCTTTTTACTGCCTCATTCGGACCAATACCGTAGCACAGAGAACATGTTCTTTAATGAGTGCTATCTGTGGCAACTGATGTCCGGTGACAGTCACTGCTATAATAGACTTGAACCTTTGTTGCTAGAAATTTCTTCCCTTTTTGCCCTGCTATATTATCGAACTTCTAGTACAGAAAAAGCATGTAAGGCAGAGAAAAAGCTGTCTACTGGAAACTCCTCAGAGCAACCCCACAGGAAACATTTGAAGCCCCGATGAGGCATCAGATTCTCAATTACTGAGGCATGCCTTTTAACATGCCCAGGAACTGACTTGCTGACATGCTCTGAAGAGTATATGACTTGCCAAGGTCTGCTGGCATCAAGCCTAAATGTTTCTCCTTTTTGTGCTCAGGTCTTCCATTTGGCATCAAAAGATGTCATGGTGCCAATGTCAGTCCACCTGGACTGCAAACAATGCTTCCATTCACTTCCCAGCATTTAATCAGTAACTAGTATCACTGATATTTTCATTCAGGACTGTTTCCTCTAGCTCCAGGTGCCCTGGAACAACCACTGATAACAAGGGAGCAGTCGATTTACTTGTTGTAAGGACATACCATACGATATTCTCAGCAGCAGCACAATTTGTTGTACCTGCCAATGGATTGAGCAGACGATAGAGCAGACTTGACCAATTAGCGGAGTCACCCGTCTGCTGGCTGGACTTACAGTCTATGCCTCTTGCTTGCTACTGCAGCCGAAACTCTTACTAATATCCTGGCCTAAAAGTCTTGGAAATAAGCTTTAGGCAGCTCCCTTTCCGGTGGACTTTATTCTGGTGGAAAGTCCACATATTCTCTTTGTGCTTAGTTGTATTTCAGTATTATCAAACTTGAACTCGTTTCTTACATAAGGGCAAAGCTCTGATGCATCAATACTCAAGAAGGCTGTATGCTGGGCTATAACTTTAAATTGGCATCAAAGATGACTTAACATGTCAAACCTTCTGACAACTCTTCAGGAAGGTCAGAAGGAAACAAAGAATTAGATTTGTCCTTAGCATACTTTCCGGCTTTTAATAGAGTTATGCCAGGGCCTGAAATGTCCATCAGAAAGGAGGGTTAAGTTGTCTCCAGCTAACGAAGATGAAAAGAATAATTTAATGGAGGTGGGAGCCAGAATGCAGTGTAGGGATGAAAGGACGAGCAGTAACTGAGACTGAATTTAAACAACTCTGGAGAATAAAACGATCCTTTAAAAAAAAAAAAAAGATAATTATGTCTTACAACAATTACCCTGGCTATGAAGCAAAATTAGCATAGTCCTTTCTAATTTAAATGTGTTGAAAGTGCCTGAGCATGACAGCAGAAAATTACAAGGTTTACGACACGGGCTTTGGTTAAAGTGATGGCAATCGGATTATTGTAGCTTTTTGTCTGTTGATAGTAATGATTGCAAAGTTACCTATAAATATTAACTATTTAATACTGGGAGACTTTTGGTTTAGATGGTTAAGATATACCTCTTCTAGACACTCCAAGGCATAAAGTTCTTGCACAGAAAATACTTTCCATTTTAAATCATATATGGTTACTTCTGATTCATCAGTTTGCTTTTCTACTATAATTCCATGAACAGGAAGATCCTGGATTATGATTTAAATCTATTGTTAAAATGATAAAAATTGTGATATCCATTTTATAACTTCATACTTTTTTTTTTCAGCTTTATCATGTGATGTGGTAGTTAGAGGATATTTAAAGTCTGGATCAAAAAATATTTTTATTTATGGATTGAAAGAACCAAGCTTGCCCTTGTGGAGATGTTTCTCTTTGGTTTCTTTTAGTTTCCATAGTTTTTTTCAAGGCATGTCTTTAGTATCCCATAACAAGTCTCCCCTGCAATTCAGGAGAAGAGTTATTAAAAGAAATGAAAAAATCAGTAGTAAATCATGATTTGCACTTACACAGTAGCGTCAGTCTGCTTGAGGTAAGTTAAAATCTGGATAAACTCACCTGGGTTATGGCCTGGACTGATCATAGATGCATTAATACTCTGTATTCCCCACATTTTATTTATCTGTGTTTTACCTTGGTTACACTATTGATCATCACTTTTCACTTTGAGATCTCAAAGCACTAACAGTGTTACAACCAGGTTATTTATACAAAAGACCCTTGCTCTCCCCTCAGATATAAAAGCAATGCTGGGCAAGGCTCATACGCACCAAGCTGGACTGGAAGTATGCCCTGGGCAAGACAAGATGTGCAGCGCAGGGCATGACACGCTACAGCCCAGTTGCATGTTGCATCCCAAAGTTCATCCTACGCTTCCGTAAATATTCTGTGGTGGAGTCTGTTCCTGCTCCATGCGAATTCAAACACCACAATTTATATTTGTACTAAGAAGGTCAGTTGCTCAAATACTTTCATTTATTAAATTAGCTCTGCAGTAAATTAATATGATTTTCTCAAACAACTTTACAACTTGGGAGGTTTGGAAAACAGAATTGAGCTCAGCTGTTTCCTGTGGAATTTGTTTTCATAACCTCACTGAATCTTCTCTGCTTGACTTGAGATATATGTATATGTCTATATATAGATAGATGTAAATTTTAGTGTACACAGAGCAAAAAGCATGTGTAGATTAGAATTTAGTTTCAAGTATGAGTCTACTTGATTCATGCATAATCTGATTTGCTTTTTTCATTTTTGGGTCTGACATTCAGATTAACTTAGGTTCTTCTCTTTCCAAGTTTAATAAAAGCTTTCTCTCAGGGTTTTTTTTTTTTTTTCTTGGCAGGATTCTGGGAAAGAAATTCCATGCTATTGAAACGGTGGCTTATTATATTAATACAATTACATAAAGAAGCTGTGTTATATTTTAAGTAGATCTCTGATAAGATGTTTTGCTCTGAATACTGAAAAGAATTTGGTCTCCCTGTATGTCTGATTCGAATGATTATCAAAGGCATTTATTTTTTTTATGTGACATGTTGTTAAATATGTTAATTTCCTAGAAGCACAGTGTAAGAAGTGCAAGAGCAGCTGTGTAGGACAGTGAGCTTAAAAATAACAAGGCTGAGGTCTTCTTGGGAATTAGTGTGGTCCAATGGGTAGGCAAGTAGCCTACGGTTCCAGACACCTGGGTTCTGCTCTGAAATCTGCCACTGACCTACTATTTTCCACTGGGCAAATCATTTCACCCTTTGCTTTTCTGTTCCTATCCATAAAATGATCAGGAGTAAATTGATATTTACCTTAGAAAGAGTTTTGTATCGTTACAGTACAATAGAGTTTGATACATGGAAGTGCCTGGGTGGCAAAACCTGAGCATTATTCACAGATTATCAATACCTGCTAGAGTCCTTATTTTTAAGGAAGAAGTAGGAAGCACGACTGCATCTAGATACAAACTCATGGTAAAGCTCGAAGGCTTGGCAGATAGAGCAATGGTGGACACATGTTTTAAATGAATAAATGGTTTCAACTTGCATAGTAGTTCCATTTAATTTGTGGTGAAGATGGGCAGGGCTATTTAATTGAAATAATAATTGATTTTGATCATATTACCTGCTTGAGTGAAGGATACATGCTGCAAAGGGAACCACTGTGCTGTTGCAGATAGAGAACCAGTGATATTCATAGGCCTAAAAGGAATTGATAAGGGAAATCGGGACTTGGTTCTGCTCTTAACCCCCTTTGTAAATTCGAGTTATTCAATTCATCCCTTCCCATTAATATTGCAATAATATCCCTTTTCTTTTAAACTAGAAGAAGATAGGATGGGTGAGTGCAACCTCATACACATTACAGGGAAAAAATCAAGCCGTTAATGTTGTATTCCTCCCTAGCAGCTCCCTTCTGCTCAACTGGGGATGAAGGAAGCCTCGACTCCATCGTGGCATGCGTTCACAGCACATATCTGTGTCTGGACTCAGAGTCTGGGCAACTCATGAAGAAGGTAAGTTGGATCTTCCATTTCTTTGTGCCCCTAGATGGGCCTGTGTTCAAGGGCATGATTTAGCCCGTAACAATTACTGAGATTTTATCTGTGTATTTCACGTCTCTGAAGAATATAGAGATAAGCTGCAGTTCTCTGATACATCCCCTGCATTATTTCTGCTGTTCCAGATTAGGTGGCTTATTTCATTACTTTCATATTTTAGGTTCTAGTTTCAGCCCAGGTCACAGGAACTTGGATGCCCCTTGGAACTGCGGAAGCAAATGACTTGATAAACCACTTTCTTGTCAGTCCATTTGTCTCGGTGTGTCTTGAAGGTCCTTCTCCAATTCCACTATAAATATCCTAACCGTGAGGATTCCTCCAACTTCTGTTTGGATGCTAAACCATACTTTCATTTGTCTTGTTTTCAGAAATGGTTTTGCAGTGATCCATTTCTCCATTTCCTCTTCACCAAGTTTCTCATCCCTTTTCACCAGGCTTTGTTCTGCTAATGCAAAGTCCCTGAGCAAGAGTCATCACGCGCTGCTCCTGTTTGGTGCCCAGCACTCCCTGTAATTTCTACACTGAGCTCCCTCAGCACTGGAAAGCATTTCTGCCCTTGGAGGAAATATTCCCTTTCTTCCAGGGTTGGATCACTTTGCTTGAGAAATCAATAGCAGAGCATCATCAGTGATCAGTATCAGGCTCTCACTATGATAATTCATAAAAAGCCTGATATTCTTTCACACTGAAGACTTTTTACAGATCCCTAGAAATAGAATGGGGGAAAAAAAATCTTAAAGGGGATGTAAATGTGTCTATATGCTTTTTAAAGGCCCCTTTGTACCACCAGACTGTTATATAGGTATCTTAGTGTAAGTGACAATCAAGCCAGTAAAATTTTCATAGTTTTGCTGTTGCCACTTCTGCCTGAAACCTGCACCAGAAATCCAGAAACAAAATTAAAAAGAGACAAAAAGGATCTCCCTCTTAATCAAAATAATTAAGGCCTGAAAGAACTTTCTAGGGATCTGAAGACAAATTATTGGGAAATATGTTCTGAGGGTGATTTTTGTTTCAGTTTCTGTTCATTTTATCACTGAGTTTTATGTTTGCACTTATTTAAGCTGTCTGGGAAAAGAGGCTGTACATAAAAGACGATTAGTTTTTAAAGCACTCCAGGGCTGGTTTCAGGGAGAGTTCTTTGTTATGTTTTGTTTTGTTTTAACTTGTTGGTGGTGGGTTTGTTGTTTTTTTTTTTTTCCCTCCCTTAGATAGAAAACATAAACTGTAGCTTTTAAATAGATGAATGCTGAGAATAAAATTACCAAAGACGTCTTTTTAGAAAGGAAGGCAAAACAAGAAAAGAACAAGGAAAAATAATCCATGTCCTATAGCAGTCATGAGGATACGGAAATACCGGGCCAAATTCTCAGCGGGTGGAAATCAATATACCTATAATATATCTGGTGAAGTCCATGAAGCAACATCACTTTGCACAACCTGAGGGTCTGATAGCTACATATATACTTTATCTATCTGTATGCAGCATTTAAAAAAAAAAAAAAGAAACGGGGGGGGAAGAAAAGATAAAAGCGCTCTTGAAAGTGAATGAAGTTGATTCTCAAAAAAAAAAAAAGTGGGTTTTAGATGTTGAATATTTAATTTGCTGATAAAAGGACCCTGATTTCCTGCATATAGCCACCACAAATAAGAAGAAAAAAAAAAAGAAAAAAAAAAGGAAAAGAAAGGCACATCTTAAAAGGGAAGCAATGAGCAGAAACTGACCTTTCTGTGAGCAAGCAGATGAGAGAAGGTATTTGGCTAATCCCAGCTGTCGCTGATTGGTCAGACAGAACCGTGTTGAAAATGTCTCCATCTGGGCTAATCTGCTCTCAGTTGGATGAGCTGAGGCCTTCAGAGTTAACCTGACATTTAACAATAATTACCCTTTCGGATGACCCCAGCCCAATCTCCTGCTCTCTTAGAAATCTCTCTTTTTTTGTGTGTGCTCCCAAACCCCTTGACTCTTGTGTTAGAGATAGCTGAAAAGTGATGATACGATAATGAGATATGCTATACAAACATAGGTACACACGTGCACGCGCACACATGCACCAGTATGCACGCGAGCTCACGTTTAAATTTGCAGCGTGTCGTGATGGCTCCTGCACTGTTTATCAGATTCCCGTGGCTTGCAGGAGGGGAGATATTTTAAAAAATCAAGGGGGGGATAATTTCCCAAATTAAAGAGTAGTCATGCTTGCTTGCTAACCTTTGTGCGAAAGCTCTAAGTTTCTTTCTGGCACTTGGAAGTCTCTTATCTGTGGCGAGGAGAAATGGTGCATGGAAATAGGTTCAGATAGAAAAGCAGAGTTCAGAGGTCGCAAAGGCTAACCGTAGATGAAATGTGGCTATTTCTTTTTACCTGAGGCTGGCTTCATCTTTTCTCTGAAAGGTCATTGTGATAAAACAAAAACACATCTCAGGAGAGGAATCATTTATCTCTGGTCAGGTTCTCCTTTCCATTCTGGTACTTTATTTATTTTTCTCATCTTTTGACCACATTTCTCCCAGTGTCACCTCCTTCCTGAATGAAGTGAAGTCCAATGCTGAGTTCTGGGTGTCAGTAGAAGTTTGGCCTCATGATACTTATTGTCTCTGTTTTAGTTGGAAATCACGTCCAGAAACTTGGATGATTCCCCAAATCACTTTAATCTGTTGGTGATGAGCTGAAAAGTTTGAGAAAATAGCCATGCTAATGGAAAAAGAACAAGGACAAGTCTATATGATAGGAAGCTCATTTCCAGTGCCTGATTTATTTCATATCTCCGTTGTGACCATACATAAATCTTGTCTCTACCTCAGTTTCTTTATTTGTCCAACTAAGATTATAATAGTCACTTCACAAAAGTGCTATGAGATTAAATTTAAAGCACCTTGAAATTCTTAAAGAGAAGACAATTAAGAAGAACTATATATTTATACATGGTATATCCTCTTACACCTTGGGTTGGATCCAATAACCAGCCTTAATTACAATAATTATGCCTCTGGTCACAGCCAGAAGCTGGGAGTGAAGTGAAGGAAATCAGGAGAAGTGTTTAATCAACGCCCTAAGCAAAACTTCCTTGTAAAAGTCTTGTTTTCTCAATTTCTAAACAGTTCTCAGCTGGCAATTCAGGTCCAAGTTTATGTCTTGACTTTGGACCAGCAAGCAGCAGTTGCATTAGGAATTGGGGTTACAGGCAAGGGTTTTTTCAGTTATTCACTGTATAGTTCTTTGTTCTAAGTTCATGTCTTATCCAGAGGATGGATCCCTTGGTATTTATGGGCAAAGTTCCTTTGACTGCAAAACTGCTGGGAATTATCTGACCTGCAAGCGAAATCCAGATCTGAATATTTTCATGATCCAAGCGAACAGTCCATTTCAGTAAACAATGTTCAAATAGTTATCACTTGGCAAAATCTCTGCTTATGCTTTTGCCAACTAAGCAAACAATGGCTGTTTACTCGCCCCACACCCTACAGTGTCTGCAGTGGCACATGGACGAGCTCAAGTTCAGACACCGTCAATCTGAGATTTTAGCAGTTTATACATGTGAGAGTTCCAGTAATTTTCTGGAGTCTCCAGATTAGTTCAGGTGTGAGATCATCTTTTTTTTAAACTTCGTTGTAGCCTGTTGTCTTTCCATGGGTATTCAGAAGGGTATGTAGTGTGGAATTCTTCCCTTGTGAGCAACGCATTAGGAATAGTAATTTGTATTCTATTTCCCTCTGTGCTTCAAAATAAAGTCTATGTCCTGGGCTGTTGCCCTCTAAAATGAGCCACAGCTTTTCCCTTCATATGTGATAAAATAACTCCTTTAGTGGAGCTCTGATCACTGTCTCAGCTCTTGATATATTTTCTTAGATCAAGATGTGTTTCAGCTCTGGGAGAAAAGATAACAATTTCCCCGTATCCAAAAGAAGAGTCTCTCTAAAAAAAAACAAATAAAAAATAATCCTGCAGTTCTTCTGGATGAAGATGCTGTCTCCTACAGCAGCCTGTGCTAAAAACTTTCTAGAAATCTGTAGGTCTCCTTTAGAAAGGGCAAAAGCTTTTTTTTCATCATTTTATGTTTCTTCCTGGCTGCAGCTGCTGATAATGTTATGTCCTTTGACATGTTGAGGTAAGGACATTGGCTGCAACCTTGGCCCTTACGCTGTTGGATCAAAGGTGAACTTTCTATGGAAGAGATTGTGTTTGATTTGGGAGCTATGAAACCATATAACACATGGGCATCTGCTCACCTGTATATCTGATGATTTGCTCTACAAAGTAATTTAGCATAATGCCCAGCCAGTGTTTTCTACCCTTATCCTCAAGACAAGGTCCAATTAATTTCTGTGGTGGGTGATCAGAAAGTTAACTGCACATGCATGCTAGAAGAAGCTTCGCTTTTTTTCCCTAGGCTGAAGAAACAACTAACCATTTCAGGATGATTAACAGATGCCAAAGCTTTTCCTCAGTGATGAGAAAGTGTGCAGCTTTGTTTTCCACTAGATACTATTCAGCTGTCAGGAAGGTAAGTCCACAGTGTGCTTAAGCCATAGTAAAGTGTTGTTAAATAGTCTCACCCATATCTGATCAGCCAGCTCTTGCCCTTATAACAAAAGCAAATATTCTCAATAATTAGGGTTCAGTGGGACTAGTCTAAGCACCATGAGACCCTATTTAAGGTATGTCCATTTGGATTCTTACAGTTTATGTACCTGTCCTTTAGGCTGTCTTTGGAAGATGTCATCAATTATTACACAGTAAAAAACACACTCAGAGGTGCATGGACACTGAATGCCTAAGTAGACTCTCTTCCTTATTCATATTAGGCAATGCTTTATGCCCTGAATAAACCAATGAAGGGAATGAGATGAAAAAGTTTTGTTCAACCTAAGAGGAACACGATTTAGCCCTTTGTTTTAACATCAAGGACAAAACTGGCTGTCTCATTCTCAGCAAATGACACTGTTTGAACGGTACCTCAGCTGGATGGGAAGTTGCTACCCCTCGTGAGCAAGGGTGCTGGGGTGGTATCCAGACCAAACGTAACACTCATTCCTTACAGCAACAGAAGCTCATCATGGTTTATTTTAGTTAGGTCATGTCAGTGCTGGCTTTTATTAATTCACATGATTCTCACATCTGAAATAGAATGATAGTATCAGTGATACGTAGAAGTGGATTGGCTCCTTTAAGTGTTTACCTCTTTGTCGTACAGGAGCTATATCCCTTGACAGTGTAATTGAACCAATGTTTTGCTTCAGCTGATTTCCATCCACAAACTGTTTTGGCGTTCAGAGAAGAGATCACCTTAAACCATTGAATTCTCCACTTTCACAGTCAATTAGTGATGGCTGCCAATATGGAGGAGGGCAAGGGATATGGGCTGCCCTTGAGAAAATGTCATACTATGCTGATGTCATAAAATAATAATACTACATACTAGGCGTCATTACTTTTGCTAGTACATAAAGGCAGCCAAGCACCAGAGCTACTTGGCTGTACTGTTTACACAGGCTGGGTCAGGTAAAACTGTGCCGCTAGAAATGCAAGTTGAACAGCCTGTGCCATTTGGACAATCTGAAATCTAATACCACAAGGTTAGAGTTTACAGCATTAGTCTTCCTATTATCCAGTCCTGATTCTCAGCCTGTGTAAACTGGCCCAACTGCTCTGAAATCAACAGAGCTTCATGGACGCAAGGTGTTTTCTCATTTTATTCCCTGTGAGAATCTGGCCAACCATTCCTCCGCACGTCATTCAAACGTGGATATATATACGCCTATTAATAACCTACTGAGCTACTCTGAACCTCCTAACAGCCTCTCTATTCCCAAGCCCCTAGGAAAATCTGCCTAATCATCATGCAGGCATTAATTAAACCCAGCAATACTCGGGCAGACAGAATCATAAACACAAAATTCTCTGTACAGAATTTTCTAGGTATTTTCTGGGTAGGATAAAACGCACAAACTACTGGTTGGCCTCTGCCTCTGTGTTATTTTTTTTCCTGTAACATGATCAAACTAATTAGCTAGATCACACTCTGACACCTATCAAGCTGCAAAGGGGAAATACATATTTTGGTAAAGGCAAAGAACTGTATGTACCCAGACAGATGGTAAACGTGTATCAGTTTCCTCCCTCTCCTCTTTAGACTTCCCCCCCCCTTTTTTTTTTCTCCTTTTGGTTTAAGTCACCCAGACCTTGTCTTTTCAGTAATGTCATAATCAGCAAGCTGAAGGCAAGGCTGCCGATAATTGTTCTTTATGTTGCTCTTTGTTTAGTATCTGATTCAATACATCTGCGTGGACACCATTCCATCACCTTCTTAGTAACAGAGGTGAAAAAAATCAATGGCAATCAGATTACCTTGTTAACAGAAAGGCTAAAGGGCCAGTGTGTTAAGTTCACAGTGCATCACCTTTCATTTAAAACATCTCACTTCTGGGGTTTCTGTTTTATTTTTTTATTATTTACCCTTTATTATTATTTATAGCACTGAGGGTTCCTCAGTATACCTGGACATAATTGCATTAGCCTTCCCCTAGGTTAGGCTGGACAGCTGTGACATCTTTTCTGAGGGATGCAATGTTGGTTTTGATAAGGCAGCTCTGTCTGCAGGTCCTTGTTTCACACGTGGTTCATAACAAAATCCAGCAAAGTCTGAAAGTCTTGTATAATTGTATGCTGGGTATTTTTCCTGTTCACCTTCTCCTTTCCCCTTATTCACTGGGATAGACTCAGAGGCATAGCGTGGCCTAACAGATGTGCTGGATAGAATGGCCGTAGCACAGCGTCAGCTGTCTATTGAAGAAAACTAGAGATTTTTTTAGCAAACAGGAAAAACAAAACAAAACCAGCAACAAATAATTGCAGGATACAGTGGTAGCAACCTGTGCTTTCCTGAGCACCCTAGGTTTAGGATTTAGGGGTATGACTGCAATCTGGACTAAAGAATCACTCTGATAGTTTGTAGTTCATAAACTTGCCGTGTTCCTTTTAAATGACTAAAACATTTTATTAGAACCATTTTTCTGACCAGACCTAGTTTGCATGACTACCTTATGCTTTCCTATATAACTCAGTCGTGTTCTCCCCTGCACCTCCAAGTCCTTTCTTATTGCTGCTGGTAAAAACAGGCGAGTTCTGTATCTGGATCAGCCACCTCTCTGCCACAGATAAAGCAATTCCTTTGTATTTGCTGGAGACCCTGGCTGGTGAAATCTGTTGACATCCTTTCTGAGAGATATAGAGCAGTGTAAACTTTATTAATCAGGCTGGGATATCACAATTTGCTATCATAAATATGAATGAGCAGAGCAGGGAATGCCTCTTGCAAAGAGCTTGTCATCTTTATAACTATTGGATGAGTCATTTTTATGAGCTAAGGAACATTTTAGCGTGGTTTGGAGTTAGGCTTTTTAACGATACTGACTTTTCCATAGTTTGAATAACAAAACAACTAGTGTTGTATCTGTTATTTCGTCTGTCTTCGGAAGCTGAAGTTGTGCTTAGGCAGGTACTTTGTGTACATCAGCTGGCAAAGAATTATGTCCAGCAAATCCCTGAGGGAAAACAAGAGGCAGGATAAAAAAAAGCAGACGACTGATTAAATTCAACAGGGTCTTTATTTTTCATTCCTTGAAAAATGTTGTTCAAGTATCTTTTAGCTCTAACTGAATTCCAGGTCGAATTGCATGTAACTATTAGAGACCTCTTCACCACAGATTCCCACAGCTAGAGTCATTTCAATTAATTAAGTGTTGCAGAGGTTAGTAACGATTTTAAGTTGTGGAATGAAATTACTTTAAGAGATGGCAGATTCCTTCTGTGTTTTCTCCTCCTTCATTTGGGTTATGGCTATCAAAAGTGTAATTTTGATAGTGGATTAAAACCAACCACATATCTAACAGGCTGCAGTCAAAATCCAGTCCCTTGTTGTTAAAGAAAGATACAAAAGTAATTCAAAACTAGCTGAGGTGAAATGTTTGTTTCTGCAAGTTTTGTAAGCAGTGTAAGTCTGAAAGCCACATAGAAGACGTTCAGCAAATTACCTTTATCAAAATCACTACAGGAAATATGGATTAATCAGACATTCAGAAGCAAAGAGTGATTTTTGGTATCTAGTGCAGGTGAACATCTGTCTGGGATCCCAAGCTGGTAGCATTTATTGGGTCCCTACCAGAGATAAACATGCTGCATCAAGGTCGTGAGGAGAAACAACTTTAATCTGGCAAAGAGCATGTACCCAGGCAGCTTCAGCGCTCAACTCCTCAAGCAGACAGGCCAGAATTTACAACCTCAGCCTGCTCCAACCTCCCCATAATTACACACGCAACTCGACACCCCTGATAATTAACAGCCGGGCAACAAGTTACCCTCGGGTCCCACGTCAGGAGGTCTATTTTGTACCTGGAGTTTTCAAGTGGAAAAAATCCCAGCTCTGGTGGGACTTCAGGTTACACCGCTGTGCAGAGCAGTAAGATCCATGTCTGCCTTGAGTGCAGCACAGGGGAAGCGGGAGGGGGGACGCAAAAAGAGGGAATACAGGTAAAACCAAGAAAAGCTCTGATCCTGCAAAGGGGGATCTGCGTGGCTACAAGGAGCTGCCCATGCTGCCTAGGGTCAGGATCTCAGCTTGGGTGAACGGGAGGAACGGTGATCATCTGCTGTGTAAACCAGAATAACTTCTCAAAAAATTCTTCGCACATTACATGGTACTTTTGCAAGTGATATAGAATTTCACACCTGTGGTACACATTATCCAGCCACCAAAGACGAGGGCAAGACAGATCCATACGGGCTGCAATATTTAAGCTTTACACATTTTCTTTACTCGTTTCATAGAAGAAGCTGCATTATGAAGCAATTTTGGGAACCTGTGGAGAAACATAAGTTGAATAAAGGGTACCTTTGCCCTTCCACAGCACAATCTTTGAGGGACAGAGTTGGTTTCTCTGTCAATGAAGCTTTGAAAGGAACTTAGGGTTTATAAAGTGTGCTGATGGAGAAAGCAGTACTGTCCACAGGAGTCTGATTTTCTGGCTCAGGGAACCAGGCCCTCCAGAGCCCCTAAGCACCTTGTGCCAAGATCCTGGAACAAAAGGACACGTTTGTGTGTGAAATCTGTCTCTTCCCATGCTTCATGCCTGCTAAGATGCAGCCTTACAATGCAGAAGTGAAAAACGCATGTATTTTACTAATTAACATAAACTACATCAACCAGGAGGTGTGGGGGGTTTGCAGGTGTGGGAAATGCAGCTCGTAGGTGACTGGTGTTTCTGATTACACCAGGTGAGATATATTGAGTGCTGAAGCAACCAGTTGATTTCTTGTTTTCCCTTCTTGATAATGCTGTTAGCTAGGGAGCTAGAAGCTACAGGCTATGGTGAAAGGAAGATGGAAAAATGTCTGTGATGGCAAAGTTAGAGCTGGATGAGGATTACCTAAAAAGGTTTGTATTAGAGTGGTTTCTCTAGGAAATTAGAAACAAATAGCTCTTGTAGAGGGAAACTGTAGCTGTGGGACCTGGGTCTCTGAGCAGCATGGCAGCCTGAGCTATAGAGCTGCCCTAAATAGGGCTGTTCAGCAGGGGAAGGATGCTCTCTATGGAAGTGCATGTGCCAATGCTATATGAAAATTGGATTTATGGCTCTTGCTGGCTAAGGCTGAATTGTACATGTGCAGGAGATGGTTCTGGTGCTCCTGGGGTGGAGAGGGCTGTTGGAGATGAGGACTGTAGCATATTTCTGTCTATGTCTAGTGCCCTGCGTGCTGGAGGGGCTGGGCAGCCCCAGTCACTGCAATAGCTGCCTCCAGCCTTGATGCCCAGCTGAGTTCTGTCCTCACTTACACAACGGCAATTTAGATTTTGACCAGAGATTTAGTTTATTATTAAGGCCATGTGTTTCTCATAACTATGACTTTTGTCAGAACCCATGAGCATTAGGGGCTTTTTGTCAAGAATAATGGAAAATTCCCATTGAGCAAGATTCCACTATGTGCTGCCATTAACTTAGCTCCATATATCTTCAAGGGTGTGGAGAGGGAGGGTTTTAAATATTTTTTGAACAATTCTATTAAAAAGCTTTTTCTTCCCATAACTTCTCTCATTACAACTTGATATTAAACTAAATATTTTCATGAAACTTTCTTCTTCAAATTAAAATTAATGTGTTTACATTTTTATGACCAAGCCACAAATCTTTGTATTTTTGGAGCTGAGAACGTGCCAAATATATTTACTAAAAAAAAACACAAACCAAAGTTAAAAACAGAAGTGGGTTGGGGGAGTCTTTATTTGAACCATAACACAAATTCCAAGATCTTGCAGGCTCAAGTGTAATGATTACTGTGTCTGATTCAACCAGGGATCTGTGCAGGGAGAAAAGAGGAAGAAAAATCAAGAGATTGAGACTTTTCCTCCAGTAAAGAGTGATATTGCTGTGATGTAGTTGGTGATGATGTGCAAGGCAGAAAAGACTTTAGTTGTTTCTTTTGCAGCTTTGTTGCAGTAGTGTGTTAATTGGGCAAAGCATTTAAGATGTATTGCAGTTGAGACAGAGATGGAAGCTACTTTTAGTCACCTTTCTGATTACAAAGGTACTTCAATAACTGTTTCAAAGCTTGCTGTATAGGGTAACCTGAGTATTATGTGCTTCAAACTGGGGTAATAAGTCACTCAAGGTAATGCGACCTCCATAGAGACAACGTGAACCAGGGTCCCACAAAAGCCTAATGACACCAGATTGAATTCTAAGTCTTAGCTGGTGAACCGATAAAATCCCTTAACCATAAGTAGCAATATAGGGTCTGGGGTTCTGCCCACAAGTAATTGCTTAATGGTGTAAAGCATTGCAGAGAAAAGAGAAAGTCATGTGTTTGCTCTTAGAGCAGACAGAAATCAGTCCACTTGCTTTCTTGTTTGGATATTCTATGCATTTAAGAGATTAGATTAATAACAGTCTAAACTGACTATGTTGTGGCTGGGCTAATCTTTAAGCGTGTTATAGCAGGGTAGGCCTGAATCTTAATGTGGGTTTCAGCTCTGTCTTACTTAGTGGAAATATTCTCAAAGTCTGGAAAGCCACAAAACCAGCATTGGGATTTATTCAGTCTGAAAAATATGTTGCTTTCCGCCCTCCTTTTAAGGGCTATAATACACTTGTATTTCGATTATACTACTCTTCAACAGGTACCGTTGCTGCAGATAAAAGGGCTCCACATTACATAGTTTCACAAAACTGTAATCCTCAAATGTTGTGCCTCAGCCATGCTTGGCTTGGCACTCTTTCAGACACCAGGTGCCCTTGGAGGGTGTGCACTATCTTTATCGAAGAGGATCCTTTCTTTGGAATGGGGGGTTGTCTGCACACATCTGTCTGATGCGAAGAGCTGAGCACGCAGACTTGTCTGGCCAGTGACCCAAAAGCAGCTTTAGGGTAGACCCACGGCAGACTTTGCAGCCTATTCCTTATGTTTTCCATGCATTGCTGTTTATGAATTTCTTGCATAAAACACCCTCCTCTGTACTTGTGCCATTTCTTGTGTCTGCATGCTGACTTGTGTCTTTTGCCTCTTCCTTTAGCTCATTTCTGGAGGGGGGAAAAAAAAAAAAGACTCTGTAAAATAACATTGAAAAGTTATTCGAACAAGGTCTTTTATGGAAAGTACTTTGAGACCATTTATTGAAAGACCTCATGAAGTGTGCGTGCTTCGGGGAGATGTTTAGCTTGCTACCCATTAGCTTGTTGCCGTGATGTTTTCTGGTGGAATCTCTTTTTTCCATGGTAGAGGATGATATGTTTTTACTCAGAGTAGATGTCTAAAATGAAAAAATAAAATTCTTTGCATCAGAAAATAGAAGGTATCAACACTAAACTTTTTTTTTCTCTCTGCAGTATGTATGGGCACACTGCTACCTCCTCTAAGGAAGAAAAAATACATGTTAGAGCACCTAGGGTGTCACCTTCATGTATTGGTGTCCCCAAGAAAAGGGAGAAGGTTTCAGCCTGATGGCAACAATTAAAAAAAAAAAAACCTATGCAAGTTATGAAGATGAATGTTTAAAGCTTACACAAGCACGTATCTATTGTGGCTTGCTTAACATCAGCCAGGGAGGCTCACATGAACACCAAAACGGTGCCTGCTCCCTTGGCTTAAGTGTTCTCTCAAAGGCTCAGCGCCATGCTAAACAGCTCAGTATGAGAGAAGAATGGTATTTCAACTGTCAAAATCCAACAGAGTTATTTTTGTTTATATTTTTAACTTTTTTTTTCCATGTGAGATCCCTAAGTACCCCTGTGTGTGTACGCATGCCTCTTAAGCTGCCATATTGCACAACGTATTATCATGGTAGGTCAGATTGGAGCTACGTTGCCAATACTATTCCAGTAAGAGAGCTGGCATGAAGAAAAGATGACTGAATTAGTGGCCAATTGGGACATTTTCTGACCTACTCTTTAGGAACCAAGTCCTCTGAACTTTCCCATTATCCTTCGGCTTCATCCTTTTAATAGGGACCAAATCTCCATTAACAATTGAACACCGACAATAAGTGCCATCAGGAAAAGGAAATTCAATTTTAGTGGGGGATGACAGCCTTACCTTTTCGCGCTTAATTGGCCGTATTGTCTCCAAAAGTTAATTGGTTACTTAGTCCAGGTAGTTAGTAAAATGTTTAGCTGCGTCAAAAAGCCCAGGCTCCTACTGTTAATGGGGCATGAAATGGAATGTTTGATACTGCAAATAAAATCAGTGATATTCAAGGATGTTATGGTAGGTAATGCGTTGAAACTGCCATTTAATGGGTCCTGGAAGATTAGGGTAGTGTCAGCTGGAACCGCCCGGTCTCTTTTCTGACATTGTTAGTTGCCTCTTCATTTACTTAACGGCTGTCTGCACTGATTACATAGGCATAAAACTCCCTACAAAAAAACAACAGAGACACGCTCTATTAGCAGTCCAATTAGAACTATTTGCATATTACAGTTCATTTCTGCTTAAGTGAATCCCTAATACAACTTTAGGAAAAAAAAAAATTCTATTGTCATTTGGAAAAAAAAAAAAGACAAGAAATGAAAGGAAAAGCCTTAAAGGTGATCTCTTCTCTCTGGATAAATTCAGTAAAGGTCCATAAAAACTAAGAGGTGGTGGGGCAGTCTAAAGGTAGGAGATTTCTGTTGCAGCCTTACACGATGATGACTTTTTTAATGTATTGGTAAATTCATGCCAACTTTTTATATGGCCATTGTGGAGGTTATTTTTCCTAGATTGTTTCCCCCCCCCCCCTTTTTTTTTAAAGTTTTCTTTAAAATATCCTAAGGTAGATGTTAGATCAACCTTCACCTTGGGTTTCTTGAGCTAAATAGCTAATGTGTCTAAGAATGGGCCTCGGGAGGAAGCACACTTGATGCTGTGCAGTTCACCTACCCTATTAGCAAATGGTGGTAAATGATCCTCCTCCTCTGCTCCAACCCTCTCCCACCCCCTTAGAGGCTGGAGCTAATACAGCCTTCCTGCTCCTCTTGAAAAGACTTCGGCATAAATTTTAACCCATTGTCAAATAGAATAGATGACTCGGTAATGAACTGGGACAGGTGAGAACGAATGCCTCCAAATTATCAGAACTTCAGAGGAGTCTTCTCCTGCGGGGAATAAGAGGATTGAGGTAGAAGTGGTGGTGGGTGTTTGCTGGAGCCTTCTTCTTACCCATCTGTAGAATGGGAAGAAGAATAGCCATATGGCCACCTCACCATGGGACTTTTGCCTAAGTGGTAGCTGTCTTTGAGATCTGCGGGTGCAGCTGCGATGGCAGCGATTGTACTCATACAAGCAGCAAGTGAACTTATGGGTTTTGATGCAGTGCCCTTCAGGACTCTAAGGTGATCATTTCTTTAAAAAAATAGCAATATCACTATTAATAACAGAAGAAAATAATTTCTAGCCTTCCTTATAATTTCAGCTTTCATGTAGTCTGCTGAGCCTGGTGAATTTAAAGGCCTCTTTTTAAGATGATAATTACAATTTGTGCACAAGCTTGCTTATGAGGTGGATAGGCTGTTTCTCCTGTAAAATAAAAATGCTGTGTTGGGTGGTTTTTGGTTTTTTTTTTCTTTCCCCTTTTCTGTTAGCACATTTCCTGGGGCCCCACTGTCACGCAAACCTGAGGACTGACAACCACAAGAAGCTTCTCACCTGCCTCTTGGTTGGCTGGGATATATCTCTGAGGGTCTCCAAGCCGGGCTGGCTGGGTGGGAAAGCTGAGTTGCTTGATTGGTACTTGGATTAGAGGCACCTAGAGGAGCCCAGGGGAGATCTTTGATGTTCAAATGCTAATGTAAATACCGACAGAGTTATTTCCAAAGCTCGCACAGCTCAATTCCTTTTTACATGCAGACCTAATTTCACAGGTCAGCCAACCCACCTCCGCTATTATCTGGATTTAGCGATTAATAGAGGATTTCAGTAGTTGACTGTGACAAATAGTGACTAGGGAAGGGAGGGAGTGAAAAACTCTTCTAAAACAAGGAAGGTTTTTAACAGGTCCTTCTCCCCAAATCCGTTATTTTTACGCTGACACATAAACAATTACAAACAAACCCAGAACCGAGAAAATCTCTGAATGCAAAGAGTGAAATTCTCTATTTCTCTCTCCTTCAATTCCTTGCCCATGAGAGGAGTCACAGTGTGCAGTATGTATTGTTTTTATGCCCTGTTGGGTCCTTTGTATCCAGCCTCCCGCTTTATATCTCACACTCATTCGCACTTACCAGACGCAAGTATTGTCAGACAAAACTCCGGCACTAAAACTCCCGCTGCCTCCCCGGGCTGGCCAGCCGCGCAGGGCACAGCCGTGGAGGGGACGGGCAGCGGGACACGGCCCTCTGCCCCCGCAAATACTCTGTGCTCCCTGCCAAGAAAATGGCTTTCTGGAAAAGGACTGCCTGCTAATAAAATGGACCTAAATCAGTAAGCAGTGATTAAAGGTTGGGCAATGGTTGCTGCTGCTGTTACTTGAATATGCGCTTTTCTCCCAGGCAGTGTAAAAAAAAATAAATTAAAAAAAAAAAAAGCTCCAAGTTATTTTAAGGAGTAGTTTCTTGCAGATGAGATGAACGAATGAGAAAAGCAATACTTGGAAAATAGTCATTTTCTTTCTTATACGAAAAGCAATGGTGACCAGAATTGCCTTTTTAAATAAAACATCAGCCCGGGAATGCAAACTCTACTCTGTTTATATTCAACCTCTAGTCTGTCTTTTTTTTTCCCCCCCCCTTTTTTTTTTTTTACCTAGTTCAATGTCATGCCTAGTGAAATAGCAATTCACAGAAAACATGGGATAAATCATTAGTTCCAGTTTATTCTACTTTTTATTTACAGCAAGAATTTCTTTACCGCTGAACTGAATTGATTGCTGGTGTGGGATTATTTAATTATTAGTGAGGGACTACTTGGGCACTGCTGTGAGGGAAGGTGGCTCTTTTGGGTGCAGAGGGATTGTGTAAAGGCCTGATGGGTGGCGTGGGAACCTGTGACTCCTTCTACGGGTTATTCTGCACAAAACTCTAGATTCAGGAAACCCTTTTACCTTTTCTTTTGCGTTAATGTTTTTAATGTGAATTAGCAGAGACTTTGGCCATTTTAAATAATCTGCTAGATTATTAGTTACTTGCAAAAAAAAAAAAATCTGCTCAGTTATTTTTTAATCGTAGTGGTGATTTTATTTTGTTTCTCTTTCAGTGAGAGGGAGAGTCAAGTTGCCAATCGCACTACGTGTTTATGATTAGATTCCCTTCCTGATCATCCTGGGATTTCCAGGAGAAAGCAGGAGGGATTTTTAAAAATTTTGTGTGGTGGGTTTTTTTGCCAGTACTATTTAAAAAGAAAAATCCAAAATTTTGCATTCAACATATTTGCCAGAGACTTTATAAAAATTTACATTTTACATTTACATTTTGTTACCGGATAGAAATTGCAACACAAACTCTGGTGAACTTTAGCTGTGCGCTGATGACCAGTTGTCGTGGTTTAGCCCCAGCTGGCAGCTAAGCACCACTCTGCTGCTCGCTCTCCCCTTTCCCCTGGTGGGATGGGGAGGACAATCGGAAGAAAAAGGTAAAACTCGTGGGTTGGGCTAAGGACAGTTTAGTAGGACAGCAAAGGAAGAAGAAAATAACAACAATACTTATAAAAGAACATACGGAGTGGGTGATACACAATGCAATTTGCTCACCGCCTGGGACCGATGCCCAGCAGGTCCCCGAGCAGCAACCCCTCCTCCCCAGCCAGCTCCCCCGTTATATACTGAGCATGACGTCATGGTATGGAATATCCCCCTTTGGTCACTTTGGGTCAGCTGTCCTGGCTGTGTCCCCTCCCAGCTTCTTGTGAAAATTAACTCTATCCCAGCCAAAAGCCAGGACACCAGCATGTCTGTGAGCCAAGAAACTTGCCTAGCAAAGGGAACACGTGGGCTGAGAAGCTCCAGGGTCAGCTGGAGCCGGGAAATGCAGCATCACAAGAAAAACAACTTGCACGAGTCCTGCAAATGTAAACGGGTGTATTGACATCCCTGGGACCGAGTGGAAATCCGAGGCGGGGTTATTCTATTCTGGTTCCGTGCCTGTCTTTTAGGGAAAATCAGAGCTGTTTCATTATTGTGTTTGTGTAACTGAGAGTCCTCTTCCCCCAGTCTTCGTTGGCTTGGGTGGGACTGGAGTTTGACTCGGAAGCCCTGGCTCTAAAGCACCCTTGTCCTGACCCGGCGTTTAGCAGCAGGATCACATTACTAATGAGTGTATGTTTGAGCGCAAATAAAATAAATACATTTTACAAAACTCAGGCCAGTTTCAAATATTCAGGCAGCTGTCTCTGCCAGTCACCTGCCAGTTTATTGCTTCAAGTCCTTTCGTCTAACTTAAACTCCTCTTATCCCCAGCTCAGGAATGAATTACTTTTGTTGTTCCTTTTTGTTTACTGCTTTGGCTGTACACAGAACCTTTCTTAGAAATATCTGCTTTCCCAAGTATGGTACTTTGGCAGGTGAAATAATTTGGCTTTAAAAAACAAAACAAAAAACACCCTACAACATTTCCAGTATTTCTGTCCCACTGGAAGAAAAAAAAAAACCAAACAAGGGAAGACTGGATTCCTCACTTGTTGAAGAACTGGCAGAGCAAATCTGTTCATTAAAGAGAACACAGAATTGGGGAAAATGTGATATTTCAGACTCATTTTCATATTTGGGTATATCCTTCAGGGCCTTACCTGGTACTGTTTGGGAAAAGGGGGCAAAAAAGAGAATGATTTTTTTGTTTGTTTTTTCTTTTTCCTTTTGCTCTTTTTTCTTTTTTCACTTTAGTGAGGAAAGTTCCTATATTGAGAACACTGCTTTACATCCAGGCTCTTGACCGCAGCATGTTCCTTACTCCCACAGCTGTTTTCTCCTGTAGTAACTTCAGTTCCATTTCTACCTAACAAGCTGTTCTAGTGTATGTATGTGTGTCATAAAAATAAATACATTCCTTGCTCTTTGTAATTGCATCAGTAGTTTCCAAACTTGTTGAAACACAGGCTTTTTGTTAGCTCCCTGAAGTGACTGTGAACAACTGTGTTGTCATGAGCCATCCTAAATCTTTATACCCAAACTGGTGATGGAGACAATGCTGCCATTGACAATTCCCCCATGTCCTGTGATCATCTTTTTTTGCTCTTCCCTGGGCTCCATCCAGTGCTTCCATGTGTCCCTGCTAATGCAGTGTCCGGCACACATCGCAGAGTTGCAAGTACACTTATCACAGAGTTTTGGCAGACAGAGCTCTTTGAAGCCAACAGCAATTTCATGCACACGTATCCAAAGGCAGAATTTGACCCCAAGGAAGCCTGCAGTTAGACATGGATAGCAAGCATTTGATTACCTGTGTGCACCTTTAATTATGTCAAGGTGCATGTAATTAAAAATGAAGTGCCTGTTCACTGCTACGTTACTCCATTTCATGCTGGAATAATTGAAACGAGCAGGATTGTGCCCTGGTGGAAGCGGTGTAAAACCACAGTGCGAGGGGCATAAAGGTATTCTCCAGTAAGTTTGGGTAGAGTCGGTGAGTCAGAGTCACACCTTGCAGGGAAGTTATCTTTCCATATATCTAACAGAAATCCATAGAATGGGCACGCGCACAAGCACAAGCTATGTTTTCATCATTGATTAACCAGTCTCATGACCTTTTCAGTGAGAGAAATAATTGGCAGCTCTAACTAACAATAAATTGATCCCATTATTCAGTATAGAATATTCCACTGATTTCAAAAGGGATGCTTATTAAAGAGACCAGCTACTTTCTATCAGTGTCATGCATATGTAAGTAAGCTGGGCTATTATAGGCCATCTATGACAATGGCAGGACAAGTCATAAACACAAACATTCACACACAGCCAGGTCTCCAAAGCTCCTGTTTGCCAATTACAGTAATGCTGATGACATATCTAGTTTAACGCACACAGCATTAAAATAGTCCCCGCTTTTCTAGGAAAATCTAATTACACCAAGCCCAAGCACTCAATCAAACCTGTTATTCTGTGGCTAAACAGCCCAGTGTTAATGCAATTTGAGGAGATCCAGGCCGTGACTGGGAACGTCATGTATTAACAATATCTAATGGGAGCTCCTGTAGGTAAATGAATATGCTAACAAGCAAGGTCGCTGCTAAATCTAATATCTTTAAGCTGTTTAATTCCAAACAGTCCCTTAATAAATCAATTGACCGGGAGAGCTGATGCCCCTATCAATTATTCAAGAGGGCAAATAAATATTTCAGATGATTTGATAGGAAGGCTAGTGCTGGTCTTATAGAAAGCTTTGCATTTCATTAGCCTCTTGCTAAAAGTTTTATAATGTGCGGAACAGTGGTGGTTTTCCTTAATCTAGAGACCCCAAGTGCGGGGAAGAAGAGACTGAGGTATCCTGCTTCAGCCGCACAGTCTGCCAGGGACTCGATGACAGCTGACATGGGAAGAGGTGGGAATAGTGTCAGGCTTCCTAGTGACAACTTCTCCACCCCAACAAGTGACGAGAGGAAAAGCAGAGCACATTTTCATTTCTGGGGAATCCAAAAGAAAAGTAATCTAAAGAAGCTGGGATTAGTGGTTAATACCATGTGCCACGCCGCCTTTTGTAAATGGGGGAAGTCATTTGTGTTTGCATTGGATTATTTGTGTGTTTATGTTAACACCGAGCCACGATTCGGGTTTGCCAAATGCAATTCCCTTGAAGGAAAAGCAGAGTTATTAAAAGAGGTGCTGCCTGTAATTGATCTGCATTAAGTAAGTGAAGCTTGCAAAGTGCTTGAGATACTTGGATGGAAGAAGCCAGGAGTGCAAAATATTATTCTATAAGAGGAAAGTATTATCATTGTATCTGAAAAATTGCTGATCATTGAAACATGTGGTTTATTATAAAATCAATAAAGATAAAGTTAGAAGAGAAAGGGAGAGAAAATGTACCTGTCGCTGGAGAACAAAGAAGAGGGAAGTCCCTGAGGAAGCTTCTTGTTTAAGCATGTGTAAATTTGCTTGCCTCTGTCCAATCCATTTATATCACTAATACAGATTAAAAGTCAATGGTTACTTACATAAGCATTTCAGTTTATGAAAAGAAACCTGTGTCGTAAAAAAATAGTCTATTGTTCTGCAGTGCATCGCTAGATCAGTATATGAATCTGGTCTCCCTGTGATGATAAGTCAGGGTCTACGTTTCTGCAATAGCTCTCCCACCCAAAGTGTCTCTTCCACAGAGAGTCTCCTGTAGAAACAGGGCGAGGAAATAAGTAAGCGTGTTGGTACCAAAGTCATCAGCACTGAGCCTGAAGCCTCCCACTCTCTCATCTCTATGGAGAATATAAAACATTAGATTCTTGGAATAACTGTGAGCAAGGAGGTCTCTGCCTGGCATGGTGCTCGCAGGGGAGTGCAGAGTCCCCAGTAGTCCCCTGCATGGGGCCTGGGTTCGTGTGCTGATCGGGAAGAGGAATCAAATCCTGCTGCCCCAGAATTATAGACTGGATGAAATTCTCTGAAGGGTCGTTTGCAAAGATTTCCTCCCCACTCATGGAGCCCTGCATAAGGGATTTTCTGAAGTGTGAGAGAGAGGAGTTCCAGCTACAAAAGTCCTGCTGGTAGGAAGGTGGTTTAAAAATTACATGTAAGGAAAGTTTTTAAATCATTTTGGACATGTAAGAAAACACTACACTTTCAGAAGCTTGTCTTGAAAAGCATCTGACACTCCAGACTGGGTCCTCAGCAGAAATAGCCTGACTTACGCCTCCTCTAGAACAGGCTCTTGGTTTCTTCTGCTTCTTCTCCCTAAATAGCAAGATCCATATAAAAATCATTGAATGAGGATCTTCTATGGCAGCAATTTTACATTGCAAATTACTCAATGAGGTATGAAAGAGACATCTCGGCTGTGCAAAATCATAATTTAAATGTTAGGTTTGGTTTATTTTCAGCTTCATGACTCAATGGAGTAGATCCTCTATATGGCATCGAAAGTAAAATCTGGTCAAGTTTAAAATCAGATTCAGGGATTTTAGCTCATCATTAAGTAACCTTTTTCTTCATCTCAAAATACCATGTTGTCATTTGTGTGCTGAAGCTGAGTCTGTGTGCCACAGAAAATTGCATGGCAAAGTGCGAAGGGAAATTACCCTGCATGTGGAAAATATGAAAGTAGTGTAGGATATTAAGATGTGGTGGAATTATTAACTAGACATAAAACTTGAATCCTAGAATGCTTTTTTATTTTAAATCTAGTTTCTACTTGTTTTAAAAAAAACCCCAACTTTCAGGACCAAAATCTTTGCTTACATGAGAATGTATGGATCACATAAATATATGTAAGAGTGGGTCTGTATTTCTGTTTTCAAGAGGCAACACTTTTTCAACCTCTTGCAAAAGCTATTTCTATTAGAGGGGACAGCATCCCAATTTCTTGGCAAAACAGGGGTAAAGCCATATGGGAAATTGGTGGAAGACGTTTAGTGGTTGCTGGTTTTTTGTTTTGTTTTGTTTTCTTTCTTTTTCTACTTTGCATTAAAATAGGAATTCTCAAAACATTTTCTTTAATTTCAATTCATGACAGCTCTTTGAGTTTCAGTTATCATTGGGGACCTCAAGGGCAATATTGGTGAGGATTTTGTGAAAATGGTGCAGAAAATTATATGAAGCTGTTTATTGTATTGAATCTTGTGTGTCTGGATAAGGGAATGTGGAGCAAGTACATCACAATCAGGTCTAGTGATTATTGAAGTCTTCATGTTTCTTTTACTCGATAATTTTAGACTTCCATGAAGAACAGGGTCTGTACTAGTGGGTTTGTCCACTTATGGTCTTCTAGATATGGACTAGATATACACAACTATGCTGATTTGTCAGCAAAGCTTCTGCTATTAGTAAGAGTTGTTTTGAAAATGTGGCCCCTTGCAGAAGTACATGGTGATGCTGTTGATGTCACTTTTGTCCTTTAGTTCCTTAAAAAAAAAAAAAAGAAAGAAAGAAATAGAGAATAATAATGAGAAAGTGTTCATCTAACTCATTCACAAGGTTCTACCTGCCATCCCTTATCCTCAATGAGTATGTGAGGGCACTGTTAGGCATATGTGCATGTAAATTACCTCTAACTGCACATCTCTATTATAGGCAATTACACTAATGTGCTGGAATGATACATTTAGTGTCTTCAGAAGATAGAAGCTGGGTGGAGGGCAGACTGATTTGAAGATCAATCTGGATGAAACAAAGAATGGTATTTATTTGGCAGACCACTGGGGAGAGCTGGCTAAAACTGCAGAATGAGATAACATTAGCCATTTGATAAGTGAGGCTTGCAATTTAGGAGTCTTATTTGCTTTTAATTTTTTTTTTTTTTAAATAATGTCTGTGGATTTCTAGGCTAAGATTAGGAACTACTACTGTCTGTCTCTATAATAGCTATCTCAAGCAGTATGAATTGGCAACCAGAAAATGTGCCAGATATTTGAGTTTGACCTATCCAGTCTATGCCTCTATTCAGGTGTCAAAATTTGGGTTCCCTTGCTCGTACGTGCAAGGCAGAGCCCCTGCAGTGACAACCTGTGAGCAAGAACATGGCTATGTGGCTCCCAGCAAACCTATGGAGTTTCTCTTTTTGGACAAGGGGAATTCAGTGTGCTTTCTTGTCCCTGCTTCACCACTGTCAGTTCAAACTCCTGAAGTGCTCTTTGCTGGACAACTTCTGTTGGCTAAAAAGAAAAAAACCAACAACTGAACTCATAACAGCAACACTTTTTGGTTTGTTCCATCGTGGCTGCTTTTCAGTGTTGGGAAGAGTTCAGGGGACTTTGAATTGGTGCTTGAGTCTCAAATGCTTTACTTTTAAATTATGAGAGGAAGGTTCTGCTACAGCTGATGTCAACACAGAGCACTGAGGTGTGGAGAGAGAAATTGCTAGATTAAAAGCACCAACTGTCCCCAGGACTTTCCCTTCCAGAGTACCACTGTGACTATGGGCTGCTACTCGCTGACATTCTAGCCTTGCTTTTACTTTCATTTGGGAAGAAACAGAGGAAAGTTGCATGAAGTTACCTATGAGGGCTGAGTGACAGGTCAGGTGGCAACACTACCCAATATTGATAACATCTCATGAGTTTTCTATTTTTGTAATTGTTTTACATCTGGTAAGTCCTAAAGGAAGCTTGGGACAGAAAGTTTTCATACTATTGGTTTCTATTTCAAATACATAAACTTCATATGTCAGTGACATATTAAATATTTCTATCTGATAATATAAAATGTCTTGATCGGAACAACCTATGCAGGTAATTTGTCCCACTGAAAGCAGTGAGAGAGTCTAAGTACAGAAAACGGGCTCATATAGATGCTTAGCGAAGTGAGGGAAGAGTAAATAGGAAAAAGTAAGCAATCTGGTTGTCTTCTACCTCTGTATTACAACAAAATATTATTACTAGTTTCCGTGGCAGCTTAAAGAAATCCCAAACACTACGACTTAACACAGGACGCCCTGCCTGTACTGTGATGGTCAGAAGTGATGATCATCACGATGAGCTGCTTTGATAACCAAAGCATTTGATGATCCTGACTGCTTGGGGGCGACAGAAGGAGCACACTTCAGAGGGACACTGGCCAGCGTGGTGTGATAGGGGCGCAGGGCACAAGGCACAAGATCAAATGATGAAACAAGGTTGTGTGTAGTTGTGGGGAGAAAGGGAAAGGGTAGATGGAGGGAAAAGGAAGACAACTCTGCTCCCGATGTGAATAAAAGGCTAAATATCTTCATACGCTTTCTGAAGAACTTAGTAAATGTTACACCAAGGACCTGCTTTTTACAGGGATTTCGTGTTTTATATTTGGCTGCACCATGAGGGGATTACTTCCTGATGCTTAATAAATGCAGAAAAGAGATTCAAAGGGCCACACATGCGCACACACGCACACATGCATGCAACTTAGATGTCCAGCAGATAAGTGCAGTATTTTGTTTACAAGGAGATATTACACTGGAAATCCTATTAGCAATCAGACAGTCTGCTGGCTGGATTTAATAAACTTCAACCAGAGGAGTTATTCAAGCTGGCATATTAACCCCCTAAAGGCTTGGTTTTACATGGTAGGTGCACCCCTAACTTCCACCTGCACTGCGTAGTGTGGAGGTGGATGCACTGTGTGCACAAGCAGGATTTTGCTGGTCAAAGTGTTTAAAATCAAGGCAGAAATTCATGGAGACTCCAGATAGCATGATTTTATTGCACTTACATCTGCAACGCAGGGATGCTGGTGCATCTTAAATAATGCCCCACCATCACGAATTCTCCCCCCTCCAGTCCTAGATCTTAGTCCCATGGAGTTTGGCACTGTGAGAAGGACGGAGGGACATATCCCTTTTCTGGGGAACAAGGCTGTGATTTGAAAAGGGGATATAGGCAGACAGACTCCATCCCCTCAGCGTCCGCCTGTGTAAGACTCGCCGCACCGTCGTAGCTTAAAAAGACAACAAGCAGATGGAGAGCAGGGAAGTAGGATGCAACAAACACAAATTAAAAAGTCGCAGATGTGGTAGACGCATATCCTATTAGTTCTGTCTAGAGTTGGTTGAAAAATGCGAGGGATAAAAATTCAAATGGTTGCTGAATAAAATAGTGTTGAGGTATGTAATCTTTTTAACCTCCTCCTAGCTTTACCTTGTGTCATTTCATTCCCCTCAAGGCTGAGGATGCACACAGGTGAAAGTGAGAGGCTGGGGGAAGAAAATGCTGTTAAAACAACAGGGTTTGAATGTATGAATCTTCAATATGTGAGACTTTTGAAGAAGTGCCTGGGATGATTACATCCTAAAACCTGTTGAGCATTTGTGCTCTTAGGTAATGTTTTCAAAGATCCTGAAATCTGTAATCAGATTGGAGATTTTTGTCTTTATTACCTTCAGGGATTCATTAAGCTAACAGATAATTTAGGCTCTGGTTCTGAACAAGAAAATTCAGATCTGAATTTTGCTGTGGTCAAATGTTATCACAGGATCAGAAAATCCTGACATGATGCAATCATTTAGGTGTTTTTTTTCTTTTATTTTTTTAAACTCTCTTTTCAGCTTTTATCTGTCATGCATTTTGAGCTATTAGCAGTGATTACACTCACAGTTTGTGACTCTTTCTCAGCTTATCTAAACTCAGCCCTTTCTCAGTCTACATTTCTAACTGCATGTCTTTTCCTGAGGATGAATCATTTAGCACCACCGCTCTGATTTTCACTCTCCTTCACTCTCTATGAACTGAGTTTGTTTGACAAATTTTGATCCTTTCTGAAAATACCTGGCTTAGTTTTATAATATTATTTATTTTTATAGCCCAAAGCCCAGCAGGTGAAGAAAAAAATGAAGACAATTTGGTAAATAATGAACACAGGGATGACATATTGTTTTCCTGCAATGAGGAATAAATGCACTTTATTAAGTGACCTTTCCTCTAGTGGCTGCCAAGAAATTGGAGATAATAAAGCTCTTACTTGCAGAGGATTGTAGTTGAGAGGGGGTATTGCTTTAAAAAAAAAAAAAAAAAAGATCCATTCCTTTATTAAAACCTTGTTGCAGCAACATTAGTGTCGGCCAAAGCGTGTTATTGAGACTATTTGTGTTGTGGTTTTGTCCTTCTTTTAATTTATTTATTCTTGTAAATCCTCTGATTCAATTACTGTTGCAAATGAGAGTTTAATTCCCCACTCTGATACTTTTCTGATTTGCAAATGTTTATCCTGGGTCTTGCTTTACTCTTCCATGTCTTTTCAGGAGGCGTAGCGTGCTTGCTGTGAATCGCACTGGGGCTGGTGTGTGCGTGTGAGTGCCAGCTGCCTGTGTTTAGCCATTGATTCCATGGATGATCATCAGCAACTTAATCAGCTTTGCATCTAAAGGAGTTACTGTGACTGATGACCAACGGGAATCTTTCCACTGGTTTCAGTGTATTAACGGTCTAATCTGAAGTGGGAGGGATGGCTGGGAGAGGACGAGGGGCTCTGTGTGCAGGATAATGTCCGCTGTGCATCAGGGTGAGGGAGATGCCGAAGCTTTGGAGTGAGTGATCTGTAGTCGCTCCTTTTGTAGGGTGTGCCCAGAGTGACTGCACCACCCACGCCCACCTATTGCCACCGTATGTTAGTGTGTTTTAAAGGTTTTATGTGGCAGGTGGGAGATTTCGCTTTAGGACAAGCTTCCTTCAGGTACAGTTGTACCCTCTTGCCTGAGAGGGCATAAAGTATTTGGCCCAATAACTCTTGGGCTTGACAGAATGGATTCTCTTTCTGCACTGTATTTCTTTCCACACCTTAAAATTTAAGGGTATCTTCCCACGGTATCTTCTGCCCATGAAACCTACACTACAGACATGAGTCAACATGAGCTAGACACCACTTCTCACAGGGTTAAACATGTTCCTTAACCTTCAGTTAGGGATGGACTGGACCAGCTACCAGGCTGATGGTCCAGTATCCAGTTCCTGGGGGAAACCAAAGCCCAAGCAGAAGATCTGGTCCATGAGCCCTGCAGCCAATGCCACCATGCTCTAATCGAGCATGGATTAGGGACAATCCTGCACTAGAAGTTGTGGTTTGAACTCAAACACTAACTGCAGGGATATATATGTATTTTAAAGGATGTCATATCTCACCTTAAATATGTATGAATGAAAACGAGGTTGGGTACTGGCGAGGGAGACTGACAGAGGAATCAGAACGTGAGCCCACAAATCCTTCTTGAAGGCTTCCCCCCCCCCCAAAGTTACTAAAAGCATCAAGGAAGAGAAAAAGAAGCAGAGATATAAAATGCAAGTAGCACTTTTTAATAGATTTTTCTTCCTTTTCCCCAAAGGGTTCAGCTGCAGAGAAAGAGTGGAACATAATAATCCTTAGCATTTATATAGCACTTTACATTTCCAAAGCTCTGTACAAACATTAACTGATCAATCTTCACAACACCCCTGTGAGTTAGGGATGTATGATTAACCCCATTTTACATTGGGGGAAACCATAACATTTCAGAGCCTGACTTCCCCCACCCCTCCGGAGGCGCGCGGTTCTTGCAGATCCCACTGATTTAAACAGGAGTTATCCCTGACGCTTCTGAACACCGGGTGCTTCGCGACAGCCTCAGGGCTACATTGCCAGTCCGTGGCTGATGCTCCAAAGGGTCCGTCTTCCCTTCCCCTGCTCTAACCATTGGACGGCCCATGCTTTTGCACACCTTTGTCTTTCCATTTCCTCAGTGGAGTGGGACCAGTGACTGGAATTTCAAGAAGCAAAACTATACCTGGTTGATGTGCCTACTTGAATATTGTAAAATTGTCATTATTTGGATCCCCTAGGGAAAAGCCTATTATCCCAATGCCTTTTCTTTTCCCTTTTCTTTCTTTCTTTTTTTTTTTTCCTCTTCTTTTCTTTTCCAAACCCTGGAATGATTTAAAATGAAATGTAATCCTGTATTGAGTGAAAGCACACAAATACAATGATATACCTGCTACTTGATGCCTTTTTCCCCCCTTTCTTTTTCAATCTTTTCTTGATAATTTTCTGTGTTTTAGAGAAAATGGCAGGTAGAGTAGGGGATTAATGCAAAAAAGCATCTTTCCTTTTTTTTTTTTTTTCCTAACATAGAAATAAATAGATGTCTTTAACATGAAATCTTGGTGTAAATTGTTGAATTGTATTAACTTTTTAATGCTTCCTGAGTTTCCATCCCCTGAGCATGGATTGCCTCTTAAAGCAGAGCTGTGCTTTTGCGGGAGATGGAACTGTGTGGCAACGCTGTCATTTTGCTTTGCTCCCTGTTTTGCTCCTGGCCTTTGGTCTCTTGAGCCACAAGTGCTTTCACATTAATTCACCTTGGGTTCCCATCAGGAGAAAAACAATGCATTCACTCAGAGAGGATGCCAAATTGTGGATAAAAGATATTTTTCTCCGAAGTCATGTCCTTTAGGAAGGGATGACTCTGTATAACATGCAGTAGGAACATGGCTAGAGTGGAAGAAGAGTTGAAGAGAGGACCTCAGGTTTCTGCACCAGCTGCTGTGGGCTGACCCTGGCATGGTTCATGCAGAGAATGCAAATAAAGATAACGAACTCTGTGAAGATCTCTGCTGGCTACCCCAATGTACATAGCCTTCCTCCCGCCAAGTGCACATTTCTCCTTCAGGATATGGTACTGCAGAGCTCATAGGAGTCACTGCCACTTGCTCTTCATCATCAATATTCACCTCTTTGGGCCTCGTAATTAGCTCAAAGAATGTTGAATCTAGTTAGGACATGGGTTTCTTGGTCTTCTCCATCTAAAATGTGTCTTAAGGAAGAAAAAGGGTTTTAATTAAGACTGATGGAGAAGAGGGATTAGATAATTTTAAGAATTTCCTCAAATGTCATTGATTTGGGTATTTTGTATATTTATTCATTATTTATTTACCTGGAAAATATAGTATTACTACAGTAATAGGAGGCTTAAGTCTGGATTGATACTCTATTTCTGGAAGAAAACTGCTGATTCTGCACTGGGATGTGACCTGTAGCCTATTGTTTTTTTTATCTGTATTATTGAATCTTCTGATTTGGGAGCTGTGCAAAACAGCTTTTCATTCTGAATGTTAATCAAAAGAGTGTGTTAATTAAATATACTTCTAATGAAACTAGTTTGAAATGAGACGTGCAGGCCAGAGTCTGCCCCTTCTGAAGTTAATGAGAGATATTGAGGGGATTGGATTTTTTTTTTTGATGGGGGAGCTGGCCATTGATATAGAGATGAGCATTATTGTAATGAAGGCTTATAAAATAAGATCATCCTCCGATCTCTGTGGTACCTGAAATCGGTGGAGTCCCTCCAGATTTGCAATGGTGGAAGAGGAGCTCTGAATTTGGCCCCCTACTACTTAAAAATATGTAGTTGCCCTTTAAGATGTAAATCTATTGAAATCCAACCTTAGACATTGCCAGGGTCACTCTGCTTATTACTTTATGACATTTCCAGATTAAAGGTGCAGTGGGGGCTCACATTAATTTGCTTTATGTTTGACTAGAAATGCTTCCCATCACTATTAGAGCACACTTCGAGCTCTCTTCATTTTAGAACGCTTGTCAGTCATTCGAGAATGATATGCCCTACGTCTGGGATGAATAAGCACATCATATATTAGGCAGAGGCTTTTCCTCTGGAGAGGCTCAAAAGAACTGACAACTACTTCCAAGGAAGGTGAAAAACATACACAAGCCCAGCGGCTGAAGGAGGGAGGAGCGGGGAAATATTCTGCTAAGACTTTATCTGCTGAGTTGATTGAAAGCATCCAGGCAGTTGTCCTGTGATGGCAGTTTTTGAAGACTCAGGTCTGTGGGAATGAGAGGAAATGGGGACCAACATGCCCACATGCACCTCTGGTCTTCAGGGTCTAGGAAAGAAATCTTCCATGAGGAGCTCGTACATGTCTGTGCAACCCCCTGGGTCCCAGACTGCAGAGCACCCTATGTATTTAAAGGAGAGGGAGCAACCTATCCTAAACAGGGCTGTTTTCCTTTTCTGTTTCATTTTTCTGGGGTGAAAAATAAATTCTGTCACTTGTTCCACTAATTTCCATCTTGAAATCTTTTATAGTTTTGATTTCAAATTTGAAGATGCCTGCACGTTAAGCCTTTAGGGGGAAAAAGTGACGGCTGTACCATGAGGGTAAGAAGGATAAAGTACCCCGTTGTTTATCAGGTGCTAATGTGTTTCTGGGTAATATTAGAGTAGCCCTGGCACTGGAAGTGGTTTGCCTTCTCTACCAGCAGGCAAAACAGTAGCCTGGAGTTTTGCTGATGCTGCTTCACTGGGGGAGGACTTTTGCTGAATGCCATGACAAAGTCCCCTTTATGGGTCTTTTGCCAAGTGACCTCTCAGTCCAGATCTGTGGGTCACAAATCCTGCAAAAACTGGGGGAGAAAAAGCAAAAGAGAAGACATTTTGGCATTTTGATTTTGAACCTTTGGGGTTCTTTGAACTTGAAACTCAAAGCCAGTTGTGGCTTTGAGCCCTGCTCTAGAAACATGAGACCTGATGCTGAAAGAGATGAGTGAAAATCACTTTCCTCAAAGGCACCAAATTTTAGGTACTGACACAACAAAACAAGCATAAACATCTTTACCTTTATGCTGAGGCTGGTGGAACTGCCTGTGAACTTGATATATGCGCTTTTAAATGTCTAGCTCCCTCGCCCAAGGACTTTTGAAGGATTGGGCCCTTCAGTCTGAAGTGATGAATTTTAGGATTTTTTTAAGTCTCCCTTTTTGCACCTTTGTAGAATATTTTTTAAAAATACGGATTGGCCTATTTATTTATTTTTCTATAATCAGCATCCATTCTCTGCATGCAGTCTCTGGGAGGAATGTAATGACAACATGGCTAAAGTACCATCAAAAATATGACACTCCTGTGGAGGGAAATTAGAACAGTAATGAACAACATAGAGGCTCTCAAATTTTTTACGCACAATTAACTAGGTGTTAATATGGCTCCTTGAAAAGTATGTCATAAGGACAGTGAGTTCCCAACTGATCTGTGTGTCTGTCCATCATTAATTGTGACCAATCCGTATCTCCACCTATTCCTCCTGTTCAGCCCCTCTGAAAGGTATATCAACCCCCTACAGCTGCAGATCTGTCCACCCAGCAGCTTCATCTGCTCTTGCTGCTATATTCTCTGGAGAGCCTGTCTTTATTTCCTGTTCTACGTGATATCCTAAAACACTTCACAGAGCAATGTAACCTGGTAAAAACTCGCATTTTCACAGACTGCGAAAACTGCTGCAACCAATTGACACGTGCATACCCACTTTTAGCTCTGAAGTGCTCCATCCTGTCTCTCCACCCTCAGTTTAATGTCCTAACCTCAGTTATCCACAGAATTATATAGCTTAATATATAGCTGAATCCATTCCTGGGGTTTTATCTTTCCTTATATTAACTTATCTATAGATGATCTTGCAGGGATGGCATATGTTGGAGACAGTCATTTTTAAAGCCATCTGCAGCTGGTTCTTGTGTGAATGCAGCACCCTGCAACTCATGATTCCTCTTCACTACTAATTATTTCCTATGGCTTTTAATACTGCTCCGAGTCTTAGAATAGCTCTGAATAATGATAGACATATATTATTATTACAGGTTGTATTAAGCAGTCGTAGCTCAAGTTCTAATTACATTACCCTTCAGCCACAGCAGCAGTAACACTTGGTTTGGTTCTTGAGTTTCTAGGAATAATCTCGCCAGTAGTTCTTAGTCAAACTGCAAGGTCAGGGAGAAAGGAAATTCTCCTGCCCTTCTTTTCTTGTAGGATCTGAGAGGATATATTGTGAAAAGGGACAAAACCGGTCATGAAGAGAGAGGATTAAAATGAGAGGCTCCACGCGTTGCATGCTAACAGGGGCAGTAGCAGCATCGTGACTTTGCTCAGGCAGTGTAGGCACCCTGGGAGAGTGAGTGCTGGGGATGTGCCCGTGGTCCAAGAGCCTGTGGGTGCATTTTAGGGTGCTTAAGTTATGGGGTTGGTCTGCAGAGCCTCAAGTAACAGATGATTGAAGATTTCTAAATCCATCCAGCAGAAATGAGAACAGGTTGCCCAGAGAGGTTGTGCATGCCCCATCCCTGGAAGTGTTCAAGGCCAGGTTGGATGAGGCTTTGGGCAACCTGGTCTAGTGGAGGGTGTCCCTGCCCATGGCAGGGGGTTTGGAACTAGATGGGCTTTGAGGTCCCTTCCAACCCAAACCATTCTGTGATTCTGTGATTCTAAAATACCCTCTTGTTCCCTGCAGCTTTCCCAACTCCAGCAATTTTTTCCATAAACCTATGATTTTTTGGTAGTTGCATAATGTCCTATAGAATGGGATCAATGTTGTCTGTATATTTAATTTTAATGTTTTCGACTGGGGAAAAAAATTCTAGTTACCATGATTGGTGAGGAAAGGATGACATTTGAACCAAAAGATCTCAAAGCCAGGAGTCAGTTAAAAAGTATTTGCATTCTATTATTTTTAGCCAGTGGGTGGCCAGGGTCATCGTACTTAAATGGCTGTTAATAACAATTCTGATTTGGGCCTGTAACATATTTATTGGTGTTTGGTGGTTGTTTATAAATCTTAAGAGAAATATTTTTATGATTTAAAAATGAAATAGAAATATGACAGACATTTTTCAAAAAATATTTGAAAAAATTCCTGTGGTATTGAAACGACATGTGCAGAACATAAGGACATGATTTGATTTTTTTATGTTTGGTTATCCAAATGCCCGAGTAAATAAACAGCATAAATAACAAAGGGACTATTTCTTTGTTCTCAAATTCCTTTATCTGATAATCTCAGGCGGTATAAATAACTAAGGAAAGGTTTTATTATGTAACATTGCACAGCAATATAGTATTGCTGGTTCTTTGGGACAGTGAGTCTCTTTCCACAGTCCCCGGAACATTTTGGCTAGTACTATAAACTTATTACAATCTATTTCTCTATTGTAGAGTTTTCTTACAGTACCCATAAAAGCCAAGCACCTGATACTAGAATATCTCATTTATACAGCAATTTCCATCCCTCAGTGTGTGAATTTTTACGTGTATGCCTGCGTGTGCTCCAGATAGTTTACATTTGTCATGTATGTATCTGTGAAAATCCATATACAGGTTTATTAGCAATTAATGATTTTCAATAAAAATCTAAAAATAGAATAATCATCACTTTTAGTGATCAAAAAGAATTATATGGTTTATCAGCTAGAAAATGAATGAAGAGCATTTCCTTACTATGTTAATTAATTGCAGTTGACAAAAAGTAGGATCCTTCACTCCTCCTTTCATGTTGCTAATTCCATCCCTCCCTCCCTCTCTCTCGCTCTCTCCCCTCAATTAAACGTATGAGAGTATCCCCTCCCCTTTTAGAAAGAAGCTTTTAGATTAATCATATTATCTTAAGGTTCCAAATCTCAATGCCTGCGTGACCTTTCTTCCGTTAGAATCCATTATCTTAAACTATCACAATAATCCTGGCTTTAGGGATGGAGAGCGGGAAGCAGGAATCAAACCTAATAGATGGCAAATAAGATTAATCTATGATCTAAGTGCCGATTACACTTGGCCCTGCCCTTGAACACCCAGGTGTAACCTTGAAATTCACATCCGCTAAGACACTGCAATTGGATTGTGGGTCCCCAAGGGCTGGAAGGGGCAGCTGGCCAAACTTTACCCGTTATTCCCCAGCGAGACGTGAGCTGTCTCGGCCTGCAGCTCTCTTACTTGTGGAATTTGGCAGCGGCACAGCTGAATGTTTGTTTTGGGATGTTTAGCATTTTTTCAGATAAAATAGTTATTTTCAGGTCCTTAATTTTTGTTTGTCAGAAGCAAGCAGCCAGGGAATGGGTGAACTTTTACCTGGACCTCACAAGAGGAGAAAGCTCTCTTTTCAAAATCTGATAACTCTGCAGAAGAAAACAGAGATATTTTCTTTCTTTATAGGCTGACCTATGGACCCTGCCAAAAAAAATGTTCCATGTGAACTTGAGTTTGCAAGGCCCTTGTTTTCAGTCCCAAATACTCTGCGTTCTGAGAAAGGACATCTGTGATAAGATGGAAATTGGCACTGGTAACTCATGTACTATGGGTGAAGCATGCTCAAAAGAGGCAGACCCAGAGGTAATTTTTCATCAAAGAACTTTTTAAAGCCATTATTAAAGCTAGCATAAATTTTCTCCATTTCTGGCAGCTTCAACAGGCAGGACAGGATTGATTTGGATATGGCAGCTCTTTTTTTTTCTTTTCTTTTCTTTTTTTTTTTTTTTCTATTTATATGTAAGGCCAGATTCTCAGCTGGGGTGAAACAGTGAAAGTTTGCTGACTTGCTTGAACCTTGCCTGAGGGATGTCGGTGGGAGTGTGATGTTCAACTGAAGCCATCTACCCTCCATCAGCTCCATTTGGAGGCAACAATTGAACCCCACAGCAAAGGGGCCGTATTTCTTTGTACCTGGCCTCACACAGCAATTCCCTGGTGGGACAATGATGCAAGCCATAAGGCATTGAGGAGAGTACGCTGTAGGAAATGTCAATGTGAAGCATATCTGGTGGCTGGCTGACTCCAAAGCGATCCTTCGGTAATCTCAAAATTATAGGGGAGGGGAAGAAGAAAGAGAAGGAGAGAGGCAACATCACGCAGAGAACAGGTACCACACTGGCAGCCTTGCAGGGTCAGAAGTTGTCTGAGGGGTGAAATTGCTGCAATTCCCAACATCAAACCCTCTGGAGGGCTGAGAAAGTCCCGACCTGCCAGACTCTGCCCACCTCTGGGAGTCACGTTTTCGGAGACATCCTAAAGATGCGATTCCCTTGAGGGGCTATTGTGTCCCTGCCTCTTCACTTTGTTTGCCAGCTGAGGAGTGTTGGCTCTCAGAGGTGCTTTAAAAGCTCTCTCCGTTCCTGTTGCCGCAGGGACAGTATCTAAACAGCACGGCAGAGAGTTTGTCACCAGTTCCCTTGCCTGGAAGCTGGCCTGGGGGAACTTGTGGATGCTATGTAGGTATGTAAATAAAACAGGAGATAACCTGACCCCACTTTTATTTAATTTAAAGAGAAATCAATGAGGGGGGGCTGAGTTACAAAATGGACTGGTCAAGTGGACTTTGATCAAAAAGTAAATCTGCTCACACAAGTATTGATTAGCAACATTGCTTCTCTCTCAGTTCTCTCTGTGAGTACAGGAATACAGTGTTAAAGGTGCCTGTGGTCCCAGAATTGCGATATTTTAGAAGTTGTGTAGTGTCATGGAATGCTGGAATCTTAATCTCCCTGGTTCAATGATCAATATGAATATGAATCTGATTTTAGATTCCTACTAATTCTACAAAAAGCCTCATAAGGATTCTAATTTTATGGGCATTGCTCTTAAAGATCCTATAGACTCAAGTCCCAGCCTCAATCTGCGCTTCCCTAAACCCGGAGAAAGTGAAGAGCTGGATACCATCCCGTGCGGAGTGGTTGATCTGAGCTGCAAACATCCATGAACCAACAGCTGGGATACCCTGGGACACGGGGTGCACGACAGAACTTGCAGCCACATTTGAGGATGATGATGGGGAGCCGGGAGGATGCTCAGGCGGCGTGGTGACACCCAGAACACACAAACTCTGCGTCTTCCGTCCAGAGAGGGTTAACTTGCACTTGCGGCAGGCAGCCTCATGCCATTAAGTCAGGGAGAGTAATGAAATTTCATTTAATTTGTCAGGAAGAAAGTGCTAATGTTAAAAGGCATTTAATAAAAAGGGGGAGATTCTTTGAAAGGAAGCCTTTAAGTAATTACTTCAAGTGTCTTAGGCCTACTCACCAGAATATTTACATTAGTGTCTCCCAGCGCCAAAGTGTAATTAAATTAGTGCAGCATTTACATTCCATCCGTTTTTTTTTTTTTTTTAGAAGTGTGATTTTATTAACAATTCTCAAAAAAAAAGAAAAGCAAGCCTTGATCTAATCGAATCGGGTGTTAGTATTTTTTTTGATGTTCTCACTGAGAAAGCTACTGAGTAAACTGGCTTGGAGAAGGCGGGGAGAGGGAGGAAAGAAAACTTCATCTCAGTTTTGAGTTCCTGATGTGGAAAACTCTGGTCAACACTGTACAGACTGCAGGGGTCTCCTGGTAGAGCTTGTAGAGGAAGTCTGACAGTCCTCACAAACCACAGAGGTGCAGATGTGAGAAGAGAAGAGATGGACAGGCAGTGAAGATGGCATCAGATGGAAGAAAGGACAGACCTGGGGGCTGCCCATCCCATGGACGTGAACAGGGCTCAACATCAGGGGACAGCAAGCCGCAGAATGCTAAAAAATCTGCTTTGCATGTTTTGTTACTAGAAAGTTATATTTTCTGGAAAATATGTATATAATCGTCTTCTAGGGGAGGACAACTTTTCCACCTTGAACTAAAAGGAATATATTCTACTTTCCTTAGCTTATTATAAATGTCGCATTTTAAAAGCAAATTTAAGAAAAGACCACAGCATTTCACTAGCGATAAACCACATCTGGGCAAATCATCTTTCTGTGACAAAGATGGCTCAGTTTGTTCTACACGATCACAGAATTGCCAGTCCCAGTACCAGAGGACACTGGAGCTGTATACCAAGAAAGAAAAGCCTATGGAATATTTTTTTTTTTTAGCAAAACAAAACAAAACTAAGCTAAGCTAAATTAAATTAAACTAAACTATCATTCCGCAAATGTTAAAATGTTTTTGTAAAAGATATGTAATTGCATTCAGAAAATCACCTCAGGAGTTAGTAGTTGACCATTACATGTCGCTTTGGTCAAAATGAGAGAAAAGTGTTTCCATCGTAGAGAAACTAATATCTTCTGGTTGTTAAACTCAGCTGGGACTCTGTCGGGCACACAAATTCAAGTCCCTAAAGGAAACTAAGCAAAACAAGGATTTAAACATGACTTTGTTTCTTGATTACCTAGAGAGAGGTTGCTTGACTGGTTATATTCCATGTGAAACTTTGCTAGATAGAAATGTATTTTGAATGATGATGAATACAAATAAACAGAAACATTTTCTAGAGTTGCACTGAAACAGTGCCTATGGCTATATAAAAACTAAAGCCACTGTAACTGCTGCACAGCTTTCACCGGGGAAATAGGAGTCCCACATTCAGATTTCTGCTGTGTCTATTTATCAGTAGGAATTTCCACCAAGGGCTCTAGCAAAATATATACAGAAAGTGTCTAAAAGAGGAGGGTCATGCTTCCTTCACTTGCATTCACAGTCCTGTATCTTGTAAATGCTCTGGGTGGATATGAGGAACAGCTGCCAGTTTGCTAGGTGAAAGAACATTTTAAAAAGAATTTAAGTGTGAATATTCACCAATACAGAGAGTTTCAGTGTCCCTCACTAGCGATCGATTTTCACCATGTCCAGTTTGCTTGTAAGCGACTGTGAGAGATGTTCTAGCAGGAATAAGTCTTACTTGACATGTACGGTGATTGTAAGCTTTCTCCATCCTGTATTTAAAGACTTTTCTGAAAAGAAGAAGGAAAAACTTTGTGGCTGAGAAAAAGTTCTTGCTTTCGCCTCTACCTCCTGAAGCTTCTGCGGTGGGGGTGGCTGGGATTTGGTGCTAAATCAAAGGATTTTGCAGGATAACAATAGCTGAGCTATTGGTAGGGGAAGAGCATGCATGTGTAGCTCCATCCTAGACACAATGGTTTCCTCTTCCCTTGGTACAGTGGATTCAAAGGCAATCTGAAAACTCAAAGATCCTAGAAAAATATCTGAGCTAGGGGAAGCTGTCCAGCACGTCAATGAAATGGTGACGGGCTGACACTTTCAGAAGGAAAAGAGGAAAAAAGCTGTAAAAGCAATGCACTCTGCTTCTTCCTGCCAGGGCTGTGATGTTATTTACAACTTTGTAAGTTCTCTTGTATGTATCTGCCTGATTCAAAGTGGCTTTTTTATTTTTTCCTGTGCTCCACAGGCTTCACACCCTTTGAAGGATGACTGACTAAAGGTTGTGTTTTGAAGTTGCTGTTTGAGTCACGGCAAACATGTTGCAGCCTCTCAAAGAGACCCTGGCAGGGGCAAAGCCCGGTTGGGACAGCCGGGATGGTGCTGCTGTGGTCCAGGGTGGACCTGGATGGGCTGAACTCGCTGTTCGCTCAGGAGTCAAGATGTTTGATAACAGCACGGTTAAGAGGAGGGAAAGGAACTGAAAAGCACTGGTGCATAAAGATGGCCTGAGCCATGGAGGTGGCTGATCATCAGGCTGCTTCATGTGTCCCATTGGGTCTTTTTCAATTTAATCTCTGGGCAATCACAGAAGCCCACTAAACCACGTCTGCATTGTTCTCACCTGTAAGGACGTCGATCCCATTCCCACCTCTCGCAACTAATTTTCAAAGAATTTAAAGATTGGCAACAAGTGTTTCACTTTATTCTATTTTTGACTCTTGAGGTAGCAGGTTTTTGAGCGTGGAGCTTTATTTGTGGACTGGCAAGTGAAACATGCAGTGAAACGCGGCAGGATTGCCACCGCCGAGCCACGGCGTGTCGGCACTATTCGTCAGACATGGTGCTACCAACAGCTGCCAACGTCAAAGAGTGCTGAATCTACTGTCTATTTACGTGGGGTTCAAATCGAGCTCCCGGTGTTTTCGGAAGGTACAAGCATTTCACACCGCAACCATTTCGATCACACATTTGTAAGGGAGATGAGGTTCAGGACAAGCAGCGCTCTGTTCCTGATTAGGGCAAAAATAAATCAATCCTGTGAAAGGGCTCTATGATCTGGAGAAAATGGAACTTGCTGAATGCTGAAAACTTTTGAAAAGCCGCACTTTTCCTCTAGATGCCTGAGCAGGAGCTAATCTCTTTCAGAGATCTGGTCCTGTCTCTTAAAAACACATTTTTTTAATGGTAGAACAGCTGTTGTTGCTTCTGTTGTGATGATCTGGGTGAAAAGTTTGGTAACAGAGAGGGAGGCTTTAAAAAAAGCAAAAGGCAAAAAAATTCCTCCCCAAACCCACCCACTGAAAAAAACCCTTCTGCTCTGGCCTTCCAGAGACATAAAACTTCTAGTGCTTTTTAATGCAATTAAAACAAATGCTGACGTTATTTATAGCTAAATTACTGGCAAGAAAAACAACTAATGACCAAAACCTACATTTGTACCATTAAAAAAAAAAAAAAAGAAAGAAAGAAAATCCTAAAGGGAATGATTTGTAAGGATGTGGTTAAACCTATTTATACCCTGGGTTCTATTTGTTTTACAGCCAGCGGTGCACGAACAACATGAAAGGTTATCTTTGACAAGGTTTTAGCTATTATTTTCTTCCAGTGAAATGGTATTTCTTGAGAAAAAAAGGTCTTCAGAACAAAATAACAATAAATCCTGATTTAGATACATAAAGCTGCCATCGATATCACATAATATCAGTGTTCTTTCTCACTCGATACAGGCGTTTTTAAGATAAATGGTAAAACTGAACTGGAAATCCATCTGGCCAGCTGCCTGATCTAATGAATAACCCCACTTTGGCTCCTGCAATGTAAGCAGAAAGAGTTCTCTCCCGGCCGCTTTCGTCTGTCATGAATCTACAAGACAGCCGACATAATATCTGGGCGACAACAGCGTGCTAACAGTGCAGTGACTTCCATTTTCTTTGCTTTCTATTGATTTTCACTTAATAACTGGCGAAATACTAAACGTCCACCCTGAGTACCTAATAAATCCTGCCTGAGCTTTTTATTGAGGAGAATTTAATAAAAACAACCATTGCGGCTGAGGGATTTTTCTTCTGGACAGAACACGGTGAGGGGCGGGCGGCATGCATGGGGATGGGGGGGAGAGACATTTGAATTTTTTAATTTTTTTTTTTTTGGTAAGATTTCCACATACACCACCCCCCCCCCCCGCTCTCTTGAGGACCCAGCGTCATTTCTCCCAAAGGCACCCGGTTACTTTGCTTTGTGTTTGTTTTCTACTTGGCCAGAAATGGCCACTGCACGCACGTATTGCCACGAGACGGAGAAGAAGAAGGACATTTGCAGAAAGAACACACTTCCATCACGTCCATCCTACCCACCCACACTTACTTCTTCAATCTGATTTCAATTTTGTTAATTGTTATGAAGGCTCCCTAATTGCCAAGCACGGGGGCTGTCAGAATCCTACAGTAACACGCTTTTTATTGTCCCATTTTACAGCTATTTTATGTTTGACACTTGACACGCAGGCGTGAAGATCCCCTGTCGGATTGGTTGGCTACTGTAACAAAATGGCATTTTTAACTTATATGAAGTGTTAAATCTGCATCCAGTTAGAAACAAAACAAAACAAAACCCGGTGGTTTATAAGTTGACAATTAATCCTAATTGTTAGCTTGGGAAAAAAAAATAAAAAACCACACTGAAAAAACAAAAATAAAAGGCCAGCCTCCTTCTTTCTCTAGCTGTCCAGCAAGCGCATGTGTGTGTATATGTTGATACATACGTTACATACAGTTTTCTTTACTGAAGATTAATCAGGAGAGACCGGGACACCGTTCCTAAGCACAACGTATTATTTTTCTCTGCGTAACCTCCCGGAACGGCTCTCTTTCTTTGCCAATAAACTCAACAGAGTTCCTATTATACAAAGCTGCTCTTTTAAAGCATTTGACAGTTTTTATTTTAATTGACACAGAGGCAGTTTCAAAGTCATTGGGTTTAATGAACAATCATCTTAGCATTTGCCTGCTCAAATCCTCTTATTCCCAGCAGTTCACAGTAAAGTTTATTCTCACAGTTGAAATTAAAAAAGGAGAGAGAGGCAAGTAGAAATGTTGAGGAGCTTATATAAAAATCTGCGAATCTCAAGTTTTGTGCAGTGCTGTTATGAAAACTACTCAGCCATGCAAAGCAATAAGAGGTTTAATTACTCATTGGTAGTCCCTCTGCTACTCCTGATGTGGCGTGTGGTGTTGCGGAGGCCTGGGAGAGATAATTGAGGCATATGGGTGGAGTACAGTGCCGTTGTAGCAGCTCATCTATTTTTTTTCTCTTATTTTTGTGTGTGCCACCGTCTCGTTTCTCCTGAGGGGTGGAAGGCTCAACAGTTCGATGTGGAGAAGTGTCCGGTTGATGACCCTGATCTGAAACACGTAAGGACGTTGCAGGGGAAGAGGGCATCTCCTGGTGCTCTGGCAAATCCACACTGACTCGTGCAAGAGGCAGCGTGAGAATGAAACCTCTGAACCTCTGAAAAAAGATCTCTTTTCAGGTCTGGGTTTATCTATCCGATCTAGGAATTGCTGGGCTCACGTGGCTAAGGATTTAATGGCTCGTAATAGGCGTAACGCCAGTGACGGCTATGGGCTTCCCCTTCTGCAGGGTATTACGGGGCAAAGAGAAGGACATGAGCATTGAACCTGAACCCAGACCCTTAAAACACATGGAGGGAGTATTCAAACCCAGGAATTCTTAAATTGGTTCATGGTTTAGTGTCCATTTTAAGGCAGACTAATTCATGAACCTTCATCGCATAACTTCGTGAGAATAAGAAAGTACTAAAAGTTTCTTCTTTGGTTTATTACTATATGTTAATGACATTCAGCAGCTGGAAGTAAAATCGACATTCCAGCAGAGTGTGATCAAATCGTTCTCCATAGCTGACCAGCCAATAATTCATGTGCTACCTGCCGTTAGAGCTTGGAAACCTCTTTCCTAAACTAAAATCTTTTTTTCAGTTTTTTCCAAACGGATAAAACAAGAAGAAATTTTATCACTATCTAAATGGAGTAATAGAGTGACAGGACATATTTGCATTCTGAATAGATTAGCTGGTCTTTTAAATATTTATTTGTGTCTATTTTCAAAGTCCCTGATCCTCTGAAATTTTCCAAACACTTCTGATTTGACAGACTGGGAAATCTGTCTGCAGCTCCAATTATACTTGAAAAGATACATATAAATGATTTGACAAGTTAAAAATTAGCAGCAAGTTCTATACCTAGCAAGATTTTGTAAGCAGCAGTTCATAATTCATGATACTTCACTCTAAAGTTCATGTAAATTCTGTATGTGTGGGATCCTTTAATTGGTAAGCATAAAGGTGTATTGCTATTCACCTAATGTATTCTATTGCTCAACAAAAGGTTGTTGTAGTGAGCTCTGATTGTGACAAATGATTTACTATTAGGAACATTCTGTAATTATTGTTCGGTGGTACCACAGACCGATACATCATTAACATGATAGACGACCTTTTATATCAGCAAAAATAACTAAATTAATAAAAATGGCTTCATTCCAAACCCTGTCAGAAAGCCAATACTCGAAACAATCAAGTATCAGTGATACCTGAAAAGACCAGAGTTATATTTTTGTTAAGCATATCTTATTGTTTGTGTAATAACATTGACATGTGCTGCAGAATAGAGGGCCGGATTTTCAGCTGCTGTGAATCAATGATCTAATTAATTCCATTTATGTGGTGACACACCACTCCACATCTGTCAAGGGTATGATATGTAGGATTTTATTTTACTGCTAAAAGCAAGAGTGTAAATGAAGTATCAGAAAACTTTTTTTTTTCTCTTCAAGAATTCTGGGAACTGATGCAAATGTGCCCAGACACGCTGGTGCTTCGGTCAGATTCTGCTCCCATTTACATCCACACAAATCCAGCGTCACTGTCCTAAATTAAATACTTCCTCCAAATTTATATCTCCGTCATTTGAGTTTGGAGAGGCCAGAATCCAACCCTTTAACCATTAAAGCTAGGAATTTAGAAAACTACCTGAAGAATAGATTTTTTTTTCCTACCGAAGAGTCTAAGCTCAAGATCATGAATAAGAATTCATGTTATCCACTATGCCGTATTCACTTTTAAAGTTTTTTTCACATACTTGACAAAAGAGTGCAGTTTCTGATGGAAAATCGTGAGCCACTAGTTCTGGAGACAGTACAGCTTTGCAGAATACAGATAACTTGGGGCTAATGCCATTTGCTGTCTCCATTTAAATTCCTATCAATTGCAGATAATTTTTATGAGGAAGATATCTATCTTTTGGGAAGTGGTGTGAGTTGCCCAGGCTATGTCCCTGAGCCCACCAAGGAGCCAGCAGGGAGTAACAAACACAGACACTGCTGCTTGGGAAGGGTTGGAGATAGTGGCTACAGAACACTTCTACTCATAAATTTCTTTCATACCTTCATTTCTAACATCTCCCATTCTCTCCCTACCCTTTAGTATGGGACAGCCCCCCCCGTATTAGAAAGACAGGAGGAAAAGCCATGCTGACACTGATGATGGAGCAATCCCTGCAGAAAGCCATCACCGTGGCTGAATGCACCATTCTGGACTATTCCTCTATTGTTTTTTGTTTTATTCACGCCTCTCCTATATCCATCCTCTCATTCCATCTCTTCTTCCTTTTATATTTCCACCAAGTTGTTCATTCCCAAGGTAACCTGCAAAAATATTAAATAGGTGTACTGTACTCAGCTGGACACTTGTCAAATGCTCAGTGTCACATCTCTCTCTTTTTCCTGCTCTTGTTCAAACGTAAGTTCCTTCGTCGGGGACTGTTCTGTGTATTCTATGTTTTACACCCGGCTTTCTCAGCTGTCTGTGTAGACACCACAATGATAAATATGGCAAACAAGTATTAGGTGGCTGGATCACAAAATGTTGCATGATACCTGACTTGGTTTGCTTCCCCATAATAAATTCTCAGGGTGTTTTTCCAGTGAGTCATGCTGAAAGAAGAGCAAAAACTTAATTAATGTACAGTTCATTGTCTTCTAATAGACAAGGAACAAGATTTTGGGACTTCACTCCTTCAGCAGCTGTGTTACTAACTCACTGTGTAACCTTCAGCAAATCCCTTTATTGCATCTCTGTAAAATATTGGTAATGAATTTACGTTTTGTAAAGTGCTGGGAGATCCACAGATGAAAAGCACTATATAAGCTAAGTGTTATTAATGTGATTCACTCAGTGAAATGAAATCTCTATTGAGCAAAATACTGTTCTGTAAAATTTATATTTAAAGTTACATATTTTACAGCACCAGGAGAATGAAGGTTGTGTCACTGTTTCCAACATATAAACTATATTTAGCAATTTATTCCTTGGCTTCTCTCTAAGTAAAAGAAAACAGCTTGATGTTTAAAAATAACATTTGGTAGGCTTGACGTTCATAATTTGAACTGGAATATTTTTTAAACAATTATTTTAAAAGAATGAAAAATCTCTTTCTGCTCATATAGAATAAATTTTAATTCTTGCACGGGCCATATGTATGAAGGTTAGCCATTTATCTTGAACAGTTATTTCAATTTCATATGAACTTTGCTATAAAAAATGTTTCTGATGTAAACCATTTTTATATTTTCTTTTAATGCATAGCTTGCCTTTTACTGTTGCATCCTGTGAAACAGTGGGTCGGTGTTTGAATACCGGACAGTTCAGTTTTGTTAGCAAAACCTCTCCATTTTTACTGCTGAGATGGGCTAAGTTGCAAAAGGTTATACAAACTGCATAAATGTAAGGAAGTATATTTGACTCTTAAAAACCTTTTGATTTTATTAACTGATATTACCTGTAACATCTTCAAGGAAATTGGTTCAAACATCTGAGTTTTAACCCAATATTCTTTTTTTTTTTTAAGAAAGACAGCATTCATTCCTGGTGTTCTCCCATAATTCATTTTCAAAGACCTTTTTGTATAAAAATGCTTTTGGTTCACAGTGACTTATGCCAGGAATACAGCCCAGCTTTTTTGTCTTGAGTCAATTAGTCAATTATCACTATTACTGGAGTCTTGGGAAGGAAGAAAAAGCTTTTGCAGAACTTTACCAGAGGATGTAACTAGTTAAGAAGAGATGAATCTGGATTCCATCTTAGATGAAGTGTTGATATGATTGTGATAAAAACCAAAATGTCTGTCTAAGGACTGTGCACAAGACTCTTCCCATTTGTTTCCTTAGCTCCTACTTGTCATCACCATACCAAGAGACACTAAGATTGGACTCCCAAGTACCCTTTTATGAGGAGGTCAAACTAAATGGACACCTTTTTCTAGTTCTGGGATCTGAATTGCAACTCTAAGCTTCTACCACCTGACCTTTTTTTTTAAGTTCCCCGCATTAGATAAGAGTTATTATCTATAGAAATCTGTTTGACCCACTATCATATTCAAACCTCCTTTGAGGAGCTTGAAGGAGCTCTGAACCACTTACCCAGCTATTTTCTTCACTTACTATACAAGACTCAGGTCTTGACGTATACCATGCCTTAAATTATTGTGAATGTCTAGCCACTAGACATTAGCTTCTCAAAAAGTCTGGAGGCTATAGTTAACCTGGAAAAGCATAGCTCTGAACTGGAAATAGAACCTACAGCAAAATGTAAATGTAAACTCAGCTGATTGAGGACGTGAAGCAATGTTTTGTAAAGAAAAGCACACAACAGACCCTGGAGCCACGGCCCTGTTTATAATAGAAAGATGATGGTGCTACCATGAACTTTCTTTGTAGCAAGATCTGTAGCTGTTTTTAATTCCAATATAATAAATATAATATATCATATCAGGAAATTAAGCAGGTATCAGAATATTTCTAATCTCCAGCAACCACAAGAATGTTGCTTGTGCATTTCCTTGGAACGCTACATGGAGATATTAAGTAAAGCTTATGAATGACTTTCATTTTTTGAATAGGTCCTTGTTTTCCAGACTTTAGACTCAAATAGATATTCTTTGTCCAGTTCTTCTAGATCAAGGCTAGACTTCTTCCTAGCAGTCAGCAGTGACTCTTTGAAATTGTTTTCAAAGCCAAATGTTGGCTGGAACTATTTTAGGCCTTGCCTTTGCTACCTTGGCCCTATCTGAAAGGAAGAAGTTTGCCCTTGAAAGAGCGTTAAACTGCTATGATTCACCGACTTGGAAGAATTGCAGGATGCTGACTGCCTGAAGTGGTGCCTCCCACTGGACCAGCGCAAGTTTCCTTCCTTCTTGTCTGACCAAGCCATTAAGAAGTTAGTCAATTCCCTGAAGGTTACTTCCAAGGAATATCCAAAGAGGAAATACCCAGCCCTGGAAAGGTAATTTACCTAGACAGGATTTGAAATGCAAGGTTCTCAGCTGAGGGAGAAAGTCCTGTATCCCATCTGGCTGTGGGAATACAGCTTCACAAGCTTTTCATCCCTTGAGCTAACAACTGCAGACGTTCCACTGGGAGGTGTCCTATAAAATCCAAAGTACTTGGAGATCCATCTATTATCGCATCCGGCCTGTTTGAGCCAGAAATGTGTCATATCGGTGTTCTCGGAGAAACAGTGGCAGAGCAGCATCCTCAATTTGAGAATGGTTTGAATCCTCATCTGTGTGTGATGTCTCCTGAACAGAAGCTATTTTTGACTTGGTGGAGGCACAAGTGGGAGGAAATGCCAGCTATCTGTCTTTAGGGACTCGCTGTAATTTGTTTCCTTTGTTCTTAGGGAGCAAATCCCCAGCTGGTGTGAAATGCCATTTCAGAAGAGCTACTCTTGTGAGAAACCAGTCCTAGTGCCTGCTACACTGGTGGAGTCTATCGCTGAGAAACCAGTCTCCAGGCCAAAGTACATTTACTCTGTCCAAACACAGTGATGATACTTGAAATCAAAGGGGCTGCTAGGCTGAGGAAAGCTCACACATTATCTACTTCAAAATACACTTTGCAGGACCTCCAGCTAGTTAAAATATTTATCAGAGATTTTTATATTTATTCCTTCTGTGTTTTCAAAGTCCACTTTCCTCCTGAGGAAAATGCACTGGAAAGGAACTTTTAAGGGATTGGAGTGACTGCATGGAAATGCGTAAAGGTGACTTGGGAGCTCTGGAGCAGTTTCTTGGAAGCAGGAGCATCCTCACCCCTGTGCTTCTTGGCCTCCTGGGCATTTCCGAGAAAAAAATAGTGAATGGTGGCTATAGGAAGATGCAGCACCAGGAGTAACAGACTGGTCTGAGAGCACCAACTCCTTATGCAAGTGAGAAAAGCTTTTAGTGGATAACAGATGAACTCAGTTTTAATCCTTAATCAAGTTGGCTTTGGCCTGTAGAAAGACTGCATTTTAAAATATACCTCTTCCCATCACTTTTCTCCTTCCCCACCTTCTCCGCACTCAACAGCCTCAGCAAAAATACTGAAGATGTCTTCATTAAAAAAACCCTAACAACCACAAACAACGCCCCCCCCCCCCAGTGTCTCTAGAACATCAGTATATCGAAAAACCCTGACAACTGTGTGAACATATTTTCAACACCTGTTCAGTACTTAGCCAGATGCCTCTTTATTTCAAGGTTTGTGAATACTTACCTGCTCGTTCGATATATTGGGTTTAAAACATGCACAAAGATGCAGCAGGAGGAATTTGTGAAAGTTCCTTATCACGATCCCTCTTCTGAATTCCCAAAGTGATCCAACTTTGTGGATCAAGTGGACAAATTTCTTCCCTTTCTTGCTTGCTTGCATGCCTCTCTCCATCTCTGTGACTCAGTTTCCCCTTCTACAAAAAGTGCTTCTTGTTTGGCTTTTGAACTTGACTGTGATCTGTTGATGCAGAGTGGTGCTTTACATTACACTACAATTTCCAGGTAAAGAACTGCCCTTCTCCATGGTGGCCAAGCTGGACAGAACTACAATGAGGATGTGACTGCTTGGGTGGGGAGAAAGGACAACTTCTTCCTTCGTTTGGCCACTGAGATTTCATCCTTTATACCATTCTCATGATTCAGGGCTATTTGCCACAGAAAGGTTTAAAAGGACTGTTCCTTCCTTGGGTGCGACTCTGGTATGGATGCATAAATGCACCAGAATTTTGTTAAGCCTGAAACACGCTTTTCTCAGAACTTTAATTTTCGATGTTAAAGATATAGCTGTGTCTCGCAGCACAACAGGCCTCAGACTTTCACAGCTCCAAGACATAGATGTCTGATTACTTAAGCTCTATTTGAAATTAAATTCCAGCCTCAGGGGCATTTTGATAATAAATTCATTTAGGGAAGAAGTTTCTTTCACAGACACAAACATCCTCTACAGCTATGCTCCGTGCCAGTATATCCACAGAGAAAATTTTAGGGTACTTTCCCCGCATTTCTTCTTCCTGTATTCTTTTCTATGGTTTGACTACCTGATTCACCACTTCTTTTGGCAGGTATTAGCCTCCTGCACTTGACTCAACTTTATTGCACTTCCAAGTTTTCCTCAAGCTAAGCATGTCTACATTGCTACATAAATCTGCCTTTGAGGATGCCACCAGCCCGCCAACACATCTGAGCTTCCTTTCCCCTCTTAATCCTGCCTTGGATTCATAGCAGAGTCACCTTGATGACTGTTTGTTGCCTGTTCCTGGACTCCCTCTTATTTTGGGGGAATAAAAAGAGGAATTGGCAATCAGGCTGGAAGTGGGGCTCACGGAGTGGGTGCTGGCTCAATCCACGTGCTCAGAGGCCACCGGCCAAACAAGCTCCGGGCGTGCTGAGGACCCAGGGATGGGGACCAGGAGGGTGAGGGCGACCTTGTGGGCAGGTGGTGGAGTTGGGCTGAGTCCTGACCACAAGCTGATACTTGGATGTGTGGAAGGAGAGGGAATTTCCCAAGCGATAGTGGTTTTGCTTCCTTGCAGAGACGATGGTAAATGGAATTTTAAAAATGAGGCTGAGAGAAGTGAATAGCTTTCTGCTGGCTTTGGTTTCCCCCAGGAATCATTTCTGATCCTGTATTTTTGTCTCTAACAAATTCAGACCATATTTTCCTGTTGCTGTATTTCAGCCTTCATTTGATACCAGACTACAGTGGCTTATAACAGTGATCAAAATGAATGTTGAATTCCCAAGGACTTTACTGAGGTTGCTGTATCCAACACTTAGAAAAACACTTTGAAAAGGGGACTAAGGATTATTATTCCCATTTTATGGATACAGTGTCATATTATCGCAGACATCAAGACGAAGGATTGTCTTGCACGTATTTCTTGTCCATAGGAAACCAAGGAGAGAGGTGGAAATCTCAAGATAAAGAATATTCCAGCAAATTTGCAGACTGCTTCCAGCAAAAAGATAAGCACTTCATCTTCTGTAGTTTGCTTCACCTTGATTTCTACTTTTTTTTCCCCTCACACTAACCCAGGCTAGGAAGAGGGAAAAGAGAGAGAACGTTGATGAAGGACTTGCAGGAGTTTTGCTTGTAGCCAAATTCTGCTATCAACCACTTCTTGGGAAATCGTGCTAACAGGGACTGGATTTTAGGACTGCATTTGCATTCAATGTTAATGATTTTCTTTTAGTCCAGCTGGGATAACTGCAAAGATAGTGCCCAGCTGGAACTCGGTTGAAGGGAGAGCGCAAAACAGATTACACTGCTGAGTGGAGCAGTGGGAAGGCAAAATGCTCAAGAAAAATCCACGCTGTTAGAGCCATAACAAGGACTCTTGATTATGCAGGTTAAAATAACTCTGTGGCTATGCCTTGTATCCAGTATTATTATTACCACCTCCAAGTGGGGCACTTATTTTTTATTTTTTTTGAACTGGTAAAGCTTTAAAAAAAATAGCCTGGATCTTTAGATAGAATTGAATGTTCTGTGACTTTAAATGAAAGCTCCACTGTTGTTGGGCAAATAAATTTAAACCACTTAACATGGCAGAGAAGGTCAGGCAAGCTTATTATAGTGATCATAGCGTTACAGCTATTGCGATTGACCGCTGCTCTTTGGAATCACCAATAATCAGAGGCCGCAAGCTGTGTTTGCAGAGAAAGGTCATCATTCATTTTTTTCGAAGCATTAATATCTTTTGTTTGTTTGGCTCAACATGAAACAGGAATCGATAGAGGTAATTCACAGAGCAATTAGCCCCTCATCTGTCAAATGGTGTCTGGGTGTATTTAACAAAAAGACCTTTGGAAAGGTTTAAAAAGGAGGAAAGTGCCTGTACAATCAACAATTTATATTTTCTACATGACACATTGTGTATGTATCTGTGAAGAGAAGGGACCTTGGGACTAAAAAAATATACATAAAACATGCTGTAAATCTGTACTCAGACTTTGAAAACCCACAGTGAAACAAACTGTTAACTGACTTGGAAAAGTTTTCTGTGCTGTTCTTAGTGAAGATAAAAATTTTCTACCCGAGGCTCAGGGAAAAAGTTAGACAGCTATTCAAAAACTTGTCAGATTAATTACATGAAAGGGAACAGGGCAGCATAAAACATAAGAGGGCAGAGACAGAGGCAAAAGGTCCCTTGCAGCCCTGCTCCTACAGTTTAGGGTAGTGGAAATCCCTTTTTCTCCCCAGAGGTTTGGTTTTTTGTTTGTGGGGTTTTTTGTTTTTTTTTTTTTTTTTGTTTTTTTGTTTTTTTTTTTTTAATGGGGACACTTAGAAGAGTTAAGGAAAACTAAGAAGTGCAGAAATCAGAACATAAGATATTACTCTGTTACACTTATGAAATCTTTATGTAAGCACTGGTGAACTCTCAAATTTGAGAAACTAACTGGGAGGATAAAGCTACAGTAGATCAAGGGCACTTTATTTCTGAATAAGAGTGTCTACCAGGGGATTTAATATACATTAAGAGTTGGCTGTGTAGTGCCTGTGTTTGGAGGTAGAAGACTGGCAAAGAGCATATGGACTGTTAAAAAAAGGGTGTATTTTAGTCATATCATAAAAGGTTTGGAGGTCGTCCCAGAAGTTCAGATGCTTATTCCAGATAAAATTTGGCTATCTCAGCTGCTTAAGAATAAGGCTCTGGACTTTATTAGATGAGTAATTTTAGGTTAAGCTTTCCTCATTTTTTTGTCTCAATGCTGAAATTCTATATCATGTTAGAAAGCTTAGGGTTGGTAAAAATTAAGACCTCTTCCAAAGTCCAGGACTTTGAGTTCCAGTTGAAGCAAATTTTAAAAGTCCCACCTGAAAGCTTTGTGTATTTTCATGTTCTACAGTGATTTTTATAGCTTATCCTGTGGCATCAATTTTATTTATTTATTTATTTATTTATTTATTTATTTGTCTATCTTCAGCACTTAGAAGGTGGTGTGGAGCCCATCCATTGATAACGTTGGGAATTTTGCTTAACTGGAGCCTGTAGACGTTTGGTGCTATAGACCTAGGCAGATGCTTATTATAGTCACTCTATTCATTTAAATAGGTTTCTAGCAGTAGACTCCACTTCAAGGTCTTCAGCTGTGGACAGAAGGTGTGTTAAGCCCTGCCTGCTAGCTATGTCATGTTCTCAGCACGTTCTTTAAAGCCTCAACCTTACGTCATTGTCAAAGGCACCAAAGGCACCTGATGAAAAAGCAAATGGTGCTTGAGCACTGTTGATACTTTCAAGTTGCTTCTAGATTCTAGCTGTCTTCCTAGATCTAAGACTGACTCTTTTTCCACCAAGCTTTGTGTGATTTTGTTTTGGGTCTTTTTTTTTAAAAAACCGAAACACTTGCTGAAATTATATGAACCTTTTTATTTCATGGGTGGTCATTTTAATTTGCAGTAAAATGGGGAGATTTTCTTTGTGACCTCAAAAAGCCCATCAGTGATTAGTGAAACTTTTCTCATATATTGTGAAATTAACATTAAAAATTTAGATGTTTATGTTCTAGAAAAAAATGTGCTGTTTCAATCTGAAGAAAATTTAGAGTAAAATATAGCAGTCAGCTTTTTGTTTGCAAGATCTTAGTTTCTTAATCTTCAAAATGCAATATATGTGTAGTGAATGAAAAAAAAAGAAAAAGAAGAATTTAATTCTCCTGTCTCAATCAATTTCCTAATAGACTGATCTCCACGTCACATCTCCAGTACTGTAGCATTAGTTCACAACTGCTTTAATAGTTTCTGTTTCTTTGTTTTCTTTTCCTTTTAGATACTGCTATAAGCTCCCAATGCCAATTCTGGGCTTCTGCTGAGAACAGATACAGGAAAATCTTTTCCTTACTACTTACACACTTTTAAATCTAAGGCATCCAAAACACTACAAGTTAAAAAGTCAATGAATTTTTTACTGATATTTCACTAATTCTTAACATTTTTTATTTACAGTGCTGTGCAGATAGTTTGAGAAACTTCATAAAAAACAGCTTTCAGATTCTAGTCTGAGGGCAATCAGTGGTCTGTGAGATTACAGCAGGTGGTCTTCAAAGTCCTATTATCTTTGTGGCCAAAGTTCTATTATCTTTTTGGTGTTTTTTCAATTAAAAGTTTGATTAACTATGCTTGGTGGTTCATGATGAATTTGGAGTGCTGACAATGCTCTGTTTGCCCCCAAAGTGTGAGAACCAGTGCTCTATAAGAGGATTATATTCCTTTCTCTTTTGATAATGGTGAGTTAAATTCTTGCAGGCTCTTCTGTGAATTTTCTCTGATTTTATGAATCTATTCTTAGATTTAGCTAGATGGATAGGCTGCTGGGGACTGTGCTACTCTGTTATTGTCACTGAGGTAGGATAGTCCATCAGCAAAACACCTCTTAAATATCAGTCCTGGCTACCATCCAGAGAAAACCAAGACATACTATTGAACAACACTTAGGACCAAATCTTTCTTCCTCCTCTGCCACCACTAAGCAAATTCGTTAAAGGTCTTGGCCTGTATTTAAAATAACATGGGCTTAAAGAACTTGCTAGTGTTTCATCTTAGAAGACATTAAGTGTTAGAGGAAAGGCCAAAAAAAATGTTGGCAGACTCCTCATCCAAGAAGTTCAAAGATGGTGTTGATACCTAAATGTCCAATCTATCCTTACACATCTGTTTGCCAGGCAACTTGTCTAAGGACTTGGGCAGGGTTTTCAAAGGAGCAAATGGCAGCAAGATGCCTGACTACCATTTGTGCCTTTGAAAAATCTGCCTTCTTGTCTACAATGACGTTTCCCCGAAAATTTACCATCAGCGGTAAGAATAAATGGTTTTGACAGTCACTCAGCAACTGCAAGCAATTAGAACCATCTAGATCTGCACTGACTCTACATGCCATGGCACTTAAATACCGGCAGTCAGTTTGTTAGCACTCTCACTGGTGAGCAAAATCTCTGTCTGTATCTGTGAAACATTTCCAGGTAAGTCAGTTATGAATAATTGCCATTCCAAACAAAGTTAAAAAAGAGGTGGAGACCTTTGTGCCTTGCACAATAAAGGGAAAACATTGCATAGAAAGCCAGCAAAAGCCAAAGAGCCTCAAGAGAGAAAGACAAAGCTTATTTAGTGGATTTACAGTAGTATTTTTACACATTGCAGCAAGTCAGAACTGGAAATGAATGAATTTAAGGCATGCTGTCATTCAAAAAAGGAACAAAGCACTAATTGCTGTTTGGCATCACGTTTTTGTTTATATTTATGACTGCCTTTCTTAAAAGCCTGACTTCCTATTCATGTGCAGGTTTCCTTAAACAGCTTTAAACTAAACAAACTTTCATTCATGGCTATAATCTAATAGGAAGAAATTCTTCTGTCACGTTGTTTTATGCTCTTGATGAAGAAAATATTTCAAGTTACCTTCACAAATCTTGTAGGAAAATGAAATCCTGCAGGACAACAACTCTTAAGAATAACCCCCACTATGTCCCTACATGGTAGAAGGTAGCGGTTCCTTTTTGTGGTATCTTTGGCAGCTGCATTTTCTTAGCCGAGAGTAATATTTCTTGGAAATTAGAGGAGGGATATTTATCTCTGTTTTGCAGAGGCCCAGGGTACACCTGTTCTTTATCTCAAGGACCTATCCAAGGGTAACTTCAACACTCGCCTGGTTTTCCAGACTGTTGGCAAATCTTCAAGTTTAGCCTCAGGAAGAGTCAAGGGTGTCCTCCAGAGGGTATGTGTCCTGTCATACTGAACAAGCGCAGCAGCTGGAAGTCAGTTTTCAGCCATGTGCTGGACCATGGAGCATCCTGCACTTACAAGTGCTTTCTGCAGTGACTCATAAAATATCCAAAGCTGAAGAAATGTGCATGCTTTGTCTTTCAGGACAGTAAATTTTGAAGGGAAGAGCAGACAAAGTGTAGAGATAGTAAAGGAGTTTTTGGCCCAGATGACACAAAAAACCCATAGCAGAGGCAGAAAGTGAACCAAATTCCAAGGCATGGACAAGTGCCACACTCCTCTTAGAAGTCCTGTAAATAAAATCCCTGTTGAAGCTGAAATATTTCCACAAATCATTTTGGCTTTGAAATAGCATATTTTACTGAAAAGTTTCCAGTTAGCTGTGTTGTTAATATCAGGCCAAGTCCTGAAATCCTTTATTCAGGTGAAAAGAGCAACAAAATGTAGAATAGCTTCTACGGTGAACTCCGTAGGTATCAGATGGAGAGATGTACCTGGAACAAACCTCAGTTCTGGACCAGGAGAAGGCCATGCTTCCTTTCTACTGGAGCCACATCACGCTCTTCTGTCCTGCTGTTAGTGTGCAAATGCTTATGTAGATTGCTTTCAGAGCCTCCATAGTGCTTTACGGGGGTCAGGTCTGTTATTTATCCAATTTGGATCTGGATATTGCTGAATTTTTGAGGGCACTCATGTAATGAGATTTGGTCCACATTCAAATCTGTGCAATAAAGGCATTTTCAGAGAGTCCTGTAAACGTACTTGGACTGGGTTTTCAAAAGCACCTAATTAAACTACACTTTTTCAGAGACTTGCGAGTGCCTTTAAAAATCCTGTCCTTTGAGATCTGGATTTCAGAAGACATGAAGGATAAAGTGCTTGTAATAATAATAATAATAATTGCAACATCGAGGCCTGTCTAGTCTTCTTTTCCTTTGACTGAATTACCAGCACATTCCCTCAAACCAGGACAGAGCTCAGTGTGCCTGGGTTTCAGTTTTACCATCTCCAGCTGAATGCAAGGACAGCATGTTTCATTTTGTTTGGTTTGGTTTTGCTTTTTTTTCAAGTAAAGACCTGCTAGAAGAAGACTGTTAATTCACCTACAGTTAGCAGACTTGTGTTTGAGAATCTGTCACTCTGCTGTCACGCTTCTCGTCTATATTATTAACTACTCGTATCTCACGGATGATCCCTGTTTATGTTGTTTCAATTAATAAGTCTTCTCAGGTAACCTCGTAGTGTTCTAGTGCTCAAATTTTACTGAAGAATGTCACATTTTTAAGCAGAACTGGGTTTTCATTTCCTGTCTTCCAAAATTTTCATGAAATGCTTTTTTTAGCATCATCTCTATCTCTGTCAGACTATTGGTTTTATGTGGACTTGTTTATGACTGCTGGAACCTTCACTGAGATATCTTCTGACACTCCTCCATGTACACATGGTCTCGATACCTTCCTCAAGCCCGCTCCTTCTCCTGCCGAAATATCATATCTACTTTGATATTTGATCCATGTGCTCCCAGTAGGAATCTTGTGACAAATTGTTCTTTTATATCATTGCCAAACACCTCAAAGTGAAAACACACTTTAGGTAGAGAAGGAAAGATAGTCATAAGTTAAATGAAAGCAAAATTAGGGACCTGCTAATAAAATTAGATTTTCTTGACACTTTCAGTCAATGCAAAAATAATTGTGGGAATATAAAAGGGTTTTTATGGTCAATTATTCTTGTCTTAGTAAGTATCTATAATCATAACCGCCTCTGAATAGGTAATAATCCTCAGTAGGGAGAAGAGAAACTTCCCTGCAGGACCATAAGGAAGGTAAAATGTTATCACATGCATGCATAAAATATATTAATATTGAGATGGTGCCAGTGCTAAGGTCAGATGCCTAGACATCTTTTCTTCCCCAGAAAATATACTATTCCATCTTATTGGACTGCTGACATCCAATTGATCTGCATTATTGCTCTTTGGCAAGTGTATGTGCACGTAAATGTTTCAGATAATAGGTATTACAGTATTAGGTAAAAGCTTCCTTGAAGTCTCAAGCAATATCAAAGAAGTATAAATTGTAGAATAGGAAAGATGAAGATGACACTGGAAAGCTTTGAATGAGATGTCATTTTGCATTTAGAAAGACAACTGAAAAAGTTAAGACAAAAAGAGGGAAAAAATACTATCCCCTCATTTTTTCAGCAAATGTCCTTAAAGGCTTACAAATGACCTCTTAGCAGAAATGAGTTTCTCTTGGGTTTCAGACACTGTTTATTATCTGGGAAAGAGATGAGGAGGGAAAAGCGACAGAAAAGTCTGACAAATTATGCTTATTTGAAGGTAAAATGCTTCCCATCAGCAGTGCACTGAGAATATACTGTGCATGTCAACTGGATGTTGACATGTTCGTGTTCTTCATAAGGTCCTTCACTGAGCAAGGCATATGAAGAACTTTTCTGGGGAAAATCCTTCCAGAATCTGAATTGAGTGACATCACGATCCCACACATTGTGCATGGGAAATCCAGATTACTCTTGGTAATGAAAGGGGAAAGGGAAGCATGTTCTGTAAATAGGGAGCTTGAACCCAGATTCTCTGGCTGCCACCCAGATGTCTCTCAGTACAAATGGGCTCATCTGATCTCTCCAGTCAATTTTATTCTGGAAAGTAGCCAGTGGGCCTAGTTCATGACCCAGTGATGTCATTATAATTCATTTTCGCTCACCACCAAGCCTTCTGAACTTTCCATTTTACAATGGGTCTTTTTAATAAAGAAGGCAGTCATGAATAGAATTCATAAGCACTCCTAATGATTTATAATCTTTTTTTTTTTTTTTTTTTATATTTAAAATGGACAATCCTGCCTTCTCTGTCAAAACTGCTTAGGGAGGTTTATTTCTTCTGTCATAAAACACAGTTTAGATTTTATAGGTAAAATGAATGCTATTGCCACCTATTTAAAAAGGGGAGCTCTTGTGAATATAAAAAGTCCTTTTCTGGTTCAGCAGAATAAAGATACTGCAGTAAAGAGGTAGTTACTGTATCGATGGGTCTCTGGTTATGGGAAATGTGTGTAGGCTTTCATTGGAATGACTGGAGCACTTCCCCATCACCACCGGTGAGGTATTCCGGCTCGCACGGCACGGTACGAGTGCGCCGGAGGAGACCTGAGCAGCTGCGGCATGTATAACCTGCAACCTGTACCTGCACAAACAAGACATTGCTGAACTTGGCTCCAGCGCCCTCCTGAAGCCTTGCCTCATTGAACTTGTTTAACCCCTCCCAGCTAAAATAAACTTTCCTGAGATTACTTCACTTATCCTCGGCATGGATCTTTTCACCCCTGGGTTGTAGGAGCTGAGTGGATGATCAATGCATTTGCAGCCTGCACTGTAATTTAACTTGCTGTGTCTGACAGGAGATGTGGAATTGCTAAAGAGAGGCTTTACTTGTAATCTTCTTATCATCTTATCCTGGAGTGTTTGTGAAGGGGGAGGCCTTTCCAGCAGAGACTCGGAGTTGAGGGTTAATGCTGAGAAAGAGAAATTGCCCTATAGTGCGTCTGACTCGGTGACCTGATAAAACATGCTCTGGACAGCTCATGAACTCTAGCCTCTAACTACACACTGCGCTCGGGCTTTCCTGCGCTAACATCACTTGCCTTCCTTTCATAAGCTCATTAAGAAAAGTCACTGGCTGTAAATATGATGGTGAAAAAAAAAGCAAATCTTTTCTCCCTTCCTCTCTTTCTTGCTCCCTTTCATTTCTGATGCTATTTCAGATCTTCCCGGCTGAACAATAATTAGCACAAGTCTTGTGTGATTAATGGAAATGAGACGAATGGCTCAGTGGTACTAAGAATGGGAAGGAGGCAAGGATCAGTGGCACAAGGGGAAAAGGCGCGGGAAGACAGGAACTAGGAGATCCTGGAAAGAGGACCTGAGTTAGGAAATAGAAGGAATGGAAATAGAGACTAAAGAGAATAAAGGGGTGAAAAGAGGAGCAGAAATTGAGAGGAACCTGGAGGCGATGAGAGAAAAGAAATACCCATTGGAAACTGGAAAATGCGAGGGAATTCAGACATCTGGGTAAGAGTTAAGAATTGCTGGCTTCTAACTGGAGCTGTGCAATGGGTTTGTTGCACGGCCTTAGCTAAATGGCTTCTTTGAGGAGTAAGCAAAAGGAAGGGAATGATCCTGCCAAGCTCCCATTACCGTCTGTGGAAATCTTTCTACTTCCTTTGCTAAGAGCTGGATAAAGCTCTAGGAGAAGGGATGTAAGAGGGGCCAATAGGAGAAACTGCAGAGACAGCTAGTTAAAGTAGGAAGGGAAGGAGAAGTGGGATTTTAGGATTAATCAAGAAGCTAATGGGGAGCGGTGACAAGCCATGAAAACCAGTTTTTGTAACATAACATCCTGCAGACATAAGTGAAATCTCTTAAAGCTTTCACATGCAGTCATACTGTAAAGTTGATAATCCTACAGAAGCGCATGGAATTAATTAAAACTCCTTTAAAGGGCTATTAAGGGGAATTCCAACTTCTTTACTGTCTGAGTGCTGTTTCACACAGTTGTTATTGATTAGACTTGAGTTGTAAAGTGGTTTGTAAGAATTAGGGAAGGGCAAATGGTTTAGAAATAGACACGGTGGGTGTTCAGACTGGAGCAGACCAAACTCAAATAGTTATGGCTACTGTATTATTAGATACTCCTCTCATTTGAGAAGGAAAGAGGAAAAATACCTCCCTTGGGTGAACCTCAGAGAAGTTTTCCAATAAGGCTTTCCCCACATCTGAGGATTTTTTGGTAGGAGGGGGTAGTCAGATCTCAAGTCTGGAGAGCTTTGCTGGCTGTGAGCTACATGCAATGTATGTGGCCCATCAAACCATAGGTGCCTGTGATAGGAAATGTACTCCTAGGTGAGTCTGCTTCTGATCCTAGTCTTAGTCTAGTTTTATTAGTACCAGATCTGATGTAGACTTCACTCACAGTCCTCAATGTGATGAACTCTTTAAGGTGTTACCTCTAAGTGGGGAGAGGGGAATCAAAGTCCAAGATAAATATGTAGCTGCTTCTATTTGCATGTTTAAATAAAATAAAATAAAATAAAATAAAATAAAATAAAATAAAATAAAATAAAATAAAATAAATACTAGTAGGCATGAGACTTTTGAAGTATACTGCCCCCAACTTGCCTTGTACAGATCTAGTCATTCTCTTCCCTTTGCTTTTGGCCTCAAGTTGAGCTGCTTAAATGCCTTCTGTAAGTCCAAAGAAACTAGTTGTGAGTAACAGGTGGCATCAGTCAAATCACCTCTCCTTTGCAAACATAAAAAAAGTAAACTTTTGTACGAGATACTTGTTTTCTCTCTTTTCTATACCAGGAGCATGTGATTGTGCACGGAGTGCTTTGGATCAAGTCCAACTCACAGCCTCTAGAGACAACTTTCATGCATAATAATAAAATTCATGGATTAATCAGTTGGGTTTAGCTGATTTAGGAGTTTGCTCCTCTACTCCCTTATTAGAAAACTGTTCCAAGAACTTTCTTCTAATTTCCAGCCTAAGGGTACCTAAGGTCAGTCTACAGGCTTTTGTTACTGGGTCAACATTGCCTCTTTGGTTATAGAACTCTTTGCTCTCGTATCAGTTCCTTCCTGGTGCACTTACAGAGTGATTATACCCCTTCTCAGGCAGCATTTTGCAAGATGAAACAAGCCATATCCCCTTTGTTCCCTTGGAAGACTGTCTCTCTGGCAGGAGTTGCAGTAAATAGAAAGAGATATCCCTACCCAACATCTTAAGTCACTTACTTACTTTATACGTGAGTATAAATGTGCAGTCTTGGGGAAGCAGTCAGTCTGAAAATACAGAACAGATGCACAGGTTGTCTTAAGGGGAAAGATTTTGTGTCCAAGCTTGGGTGGACCCCAGCACTGAACTTTGTCTTTAAGTCTGGTACAGTGAGTTATACACAAATGCAAAATCTAAGGGAGAGGAATGGAGGAGTTAACCTGCTTATGACTTCAAGGAAGAAGTAAATTGGGAGTAGTGGGAAATACCATGATCTGTCAGTCTGATTACCAGCCCACAATTCTCTATGCATTTCAGCCATCAGTATCAGCTGCAATCCGTCTTGTATCATGACTCTAACCTTGTTATCTTTCAAGGTCTTGAGTCTTGAGGTACTCGGAGAACTTTTCTCTTTATGGCTTCCCATGATAAGAGCTGTTCCTTTCTTCCCCCTCATCCATCATATTTCACAGAAGATCCTTAAATACATCTAGAGTTTGCTAAGCTACCAGTTTTTTGCTTTACAAGTATTTATGTTGCAAACAAAAAAACCTGATGCTAAAATCTCACCATTCCTGTTGGCGAAAACTGAAATAATTGCTCAGTGGAAGAAACTGTGAATTTTCACAGTTTTATTCTGGGACTGAATTTTGGCCATTTTTGCAGTGTATGTGTTTTTTGTGTGTGCGCCTGCATTCAAAAGGCCTGGAGGAAACACACCTCTTATTTAGCAGAAAGTCATGAAAAAGATTTGGACATACTGACCAACACTACTTTAATTTTCATAAATCTGATTATTTTGACCTTTGCTGCCAGGTGGTGAAAAGCATGAAACTTGAAGACTTGGCTTTATGGAAGCTGGGTATTGGAGTCGTTAGTGTCTGATCACTGTCTTTGACATCACCAACAGAAGAGCTCTCTATTTGTCAAATAAGATCATAGTTACCTACTTCCTCATAACAGTTATCTATTACTAACTGCACTGCTCCTGGCGAAATGTTTTGATAGACTTGACAGAAAAGCACTGAGTGAACAGAACTATTGGAAGTTAATTTTCTGGTAGGGCATCTACCTACATAATAACGATCTCATGCCATTCAGTTGAGAGGGTTTTACCATGGACTTCAAGAGGTAAAATATAGCAGACTCTGAGTTGCCCCAGATGACCAGTTCCCACTTCCTCACTTTCTCATTACAAATGCTTTAATCTTCTAGGTGGTTTTTAAATGCTTTTTTTTTTTTTGCTTTTTTTCTTTTTTTTCTGTACAGCTGGGACTATGAAAGGGCTATGGAAGAGACTTATTTTAAAGACAAGCTAGAGTTAAAAAAGTCACCATTTTTTTCCACAGCAATTTTGGTTACTCCTCATTTAAGAGGAAAATAGAAACTACCCCCCTCCAGGAGAGCAGTCTGGTAGCTTTGTCAGAGCGCAGTAGCATTCCAAAGACAAAATCACCCAAAGAAGGAACCTCAAAATTAATCTAATCTGGTGCATTAGGGAGCACTTGCTTGACATTTGCCGCTCCTGTCAGGCCTAATAGAGAGATTTTTACCTGTATTTGCCTATTCAACATATCAGCCCCTCAGCCAATTTTGGAAATTATTTCTGATTTATGGCTCTCATTCTGGCGAGTGTCGCCTCAACCTGTCAATTATCCCTCAAAGCAAATGCTAAGTGAATGCTAGCTGGGTAAAATTAATAAAGGAAACCTTTACTTTAAAAAACTGAAGACAGAGGCTTGTGAAAGGGATAATTCAGCCAATCTTTAACTCAATTGCTGCTCCTGATATTTTCCAGTGACATGGAGAAGATGCTAGAAAAAAAAATAATACGAAGGACAAGCAGTATGGTGGGGGGAATATAGCTTTTTAAACTCCTCCTCTGTAGAGCTGCTCAAGTTGCACCCTGAAGATATTTAAAAGATGGGTAGATGTGGTGCTTAGGGATGTGGTTTAGTGGTGGACTTGGCAGTTCTAGGTTAATGGTTGGACTTGATGATCTTAAAGGTCTTTTCTAATCAAAATGATTCTATGATTCTATTCTATGGTTGGATCCTTCAGTACCTGGGCATTTCCTGCCTGCATAGTGTTTAGGTTTTGTATCTAAATGATTTTAGAGACTTTGTGCTACTGGGGAAATTCTTTATCATCATTTGGGGTATTCCAAAATGTTTTAGCCACAGTCATTCAAATAATGACTATGCCATTTAATTGATCATTTTCCTCCTAAGTTTGTGTTTGCGGGACTACTTTGAGAAAGGGGTAAGGCTTACAAAAAACCTGCCTGATCTCATGGGAAGTATTGAACCAGGTCCAAGGGGGGTTCAAGGCCTTCTCTTGGTTGCAAAAATTTAATTCATCAAATCAATGAGTGATAATAGTGGCAGGTAATGAAAGCCTGGCAACTGAATACTAGGTGTCCAGTCTTGACTTTCAGTTGGATTAAATTACCAGCTGCTGTGGTGCTTAGAAATCTTTTGATTTGAATTCTCTTTAATATCCTTCCAGATAATTTTGCCCAACATAATATATTACCATGGTCAAAAATATGTATGCACGCTGAAACAATGTACAGCTGATTCTTTCTTTTTCTGCAAGGTTGGTATGGTCCTTTATGTTATGGATCTGACTACAAGAAGAGTCAAACAGCTAATATTTTTCCTAGAGCTATTTGAAACAGAAAATTATTGTGAAATTGTGCCTGAAAAAGTTGATGTTCTACTACATATAATTTTATAAACTTCATTGCAAATGTAAAGTCAGTGAAATGATATTTTTTATCAAACAGAATAGTAGTGAGGTATTAACATTTGAAGACTTTTTTATTTCTGCATTTCCCCCCCCCCCCCAAAATGGGTCTCTTGCATCAGAAAAGAAAAAAAAAAAAATATATATACACACACACAATTCCTACATTTTCACTTCAAAGTTTCGTACAGCTCCTTTCTTACCTGCAAAGTCTGCTTATTCACTGCTATGTGAAATAGCTTACTGAAGGTGTCAATCTCTGGACCAGGCAGACTCCAATGATCTTCCTGATTTTTCAAGGCTGAGTCTGACTTCATGACCTTCAGACTTGGGTGTTAGATTTATACTATCAGGCTTTTTTGACCTTTGGGAAACCTGGATCACAGATGTGAAAGGACCCAGGTGGCCTGAGCTCCAGAGGTGTTCAACACCAACAACACAAATTGAATTTTAATAGGAATCGGGACCGTTCAGCACTTTTCATTTTCAGCTTGAAGATTTCCTTGATCTATGTGAAGCTGGATTGTATTTCTTTTTTATTTGACCTGTTCATCAGGTCAAATTACCTTTGCATAATTAAGGACATTTTAGTTCCTTCACTTTAGGATAAGAAATACCTCACTTTCAGATACCACTGGGTATGAATTCACATGAACCAGGAAAAGGGAAAAAAAAAAAAAAAGAGAAAGAAAAAAGAAAAACCTGTTCTAGTTTCATTTCTCACTAGGGAAAGCACTGACTATTCAACTGGTCCATCTGCCTGGGAGAAGCTACCACGTGGCTCTCCTTGCATGACAGAATCCTTATGTTACTCCATTTGGATCAATAATTTCTCATTTGGGGGCCAGCAAGGCCCTGTGAAAAGTGTGGTTCAAATCAACCGGGTCCTGCCGCAATACTAAACCAAGTGTCTCTGCATCTGAATGTTTATACTGTGTCCATCTGGGTTAGGAATTTCTTATTTGGGGCCTGGCTATGTCACAATTGCATCATCTCCCTTAAAGGGAGGAGGAAAAAAAAGAGAAGTCTGGTTGGGTGTCAGAAACCTATATAATTAAAAGGCAAGAGTTCAGTGTTCAATGACACAATGGTGAAATGCCCTGTTTTTCTATAGCCTCGGGCTATTGAACCACAAATAAATCCCGTTTTAATGAAAGAAATCTTATTTTGTCTACAAAAATCTGAAAGTCCAGGAACATAATGAGTGTATAGAGAAACCTCACATCATCCTGGCTGTGCAGGGGTTTGCCTGCACACCCTCATATAATTATATACAGACCGCATATGTACCTTTATCACAGGCAGCTGGAGAGAAACGAGCAACAGTTCTACAGTCAAAGAGAGTCAAGAACCACAGGCTGTACATTTTTATGTGACTGTTACTCTGAACAACCTCCTTTAATTTTCCATTCTTTCATTTGAACAAAAGCTTGAACACTTCTCCATTGATTTGCCTATTCCACAGGGAGATAGACAGAGAGAGGGAGGGAGTAAGTGAGGGGTGGGGGTTGATTTCCAATATTATGTAAAACATTTGGTTTCATGAAGCAAGCTGGAAAAGGGGATGAAAAAAAAAACCCTTTAGGAAAATAGTTTTCCATTGAAATCAGTGTATAAAGTAGGTCCCATTGGGAATATGTTTTCTCAAAGCTAAATTTTTAAACTCTTTCTACACTTCCCATGCCACTTGTCAGCAGAGAAATGAAAGGGAAAAAAATAACCCTTGGGGTTTCACAGCTTTGCACATTGAAGAAATGAGGGATCACTCAATGGTTATCAGAATTCAGCATTTCTTGTAGAGGAAGAATCTGGCATCCCTCAGACTGTTTCACACTTGTGGACATAATGACGGGAAAGATTAATTTATTGTGGCATTACTTCTGCAGTTTTGGAGGACTTTTGTGTTGCTTTGTTTTCTACATTGTTATTAGAAGCCAATAAAGGATATCCTCCTACGTGCCATCTTGCGTGTGTGTGTTTTGCACATATCAAAGTCATACAGTTAATTATCTGCAGCGTAACAGAAGCCACCCTACTTGTGCCAACGTGGAGGACTCCGGCCACTAAGACAATTGTAACAATATGAAACCATTAACTCAGACTACTAGATTGGCACAGGCCAGACACTCCAAAAGTACTGAATCTGGGTCTGAGCCACACTAAAATAAAGAAACAGCTCTAGGGAAGATGGTAAACAATGCCGGCAATGCTGCTAGAACATCACACGTCTCTTCAGAAGGAGAAGTTTACAGTTCTCATTGTTAAACTTGACAGGCCTCTTCTCTAAAGCCAAAGATTTAATGCGATGCTAATAGTCCCTAAGTAGAAGGCTCCTCCCTGGCATAAAAATGCCCCAGTGTTATTACTATCACCTTCGCAAACATGTAGATTGCTGTGCAAGAATGGTCGTACAAAATCAGATAGCCATCCCGTGCAGAAGTATCTCTCCCTCCTAGCAAATAATTGCTGAAATGTCAAAGAGAGAGCAGGTGAGCACTCACAGCACCTCTAAGAACATTTTGCTTTATAGGAATCTGTAAGGCACCCTTCTGAATCAGGGTTTTCAGCTTTGATCAAATCTTCCAGCTCTCAGGCCAACCACAAGCTTTGCACAATTTCCTCTCAAAGCTATAAATTAGGCAAGGCTCTCTCACAACACGGCCCAGATTTGTGGACAGGCTTGCACAATGTATTTTGTGAATTCTTCTCCCAAATATGTGTGTGCTTGGATTGAAGTGCATAGCTGATAAATCAACATGACCAGATATGATCTATCATTAATAGCTATGTTAAGAAATTTCTATGATTCTGTTCACATTGTGGTGAAGCAAATGCTTCTTTCTCTTTTTTCCTTTCAGGTTATTCCTTTTCCTTTTCTTTATTTTTTTTCTATTTCAGAGGTGTTTGTTTCTGTATATTTGTGTGTATGAATAGAAAGATCAAGATGTTAACATTAAAATAAAATATTAAAACCAATGGAATTTACTTCTGGGATAGAATTGCATCATAATTTTTTCTATATGGACAAAAATGCAAGAACAACAGCTGCCAATTACTAGCCATTACGTTGGCACTCAGTTTCTGAGTTTTTCTGAGGACTTTTCCCATTTCTGAATAATTCTAAGGGATACTGCAAAGATGTGACAAACAAATAGATGTTGCTGACACATCATCATATCATAGAAACAAATTTGCCAATAATGAAAGAAAAACCCATTGTATTATTGACTAGTCTTAATTATTGCCCCAGAAGTGTGGCAGCCTTTCAGCTGAAACATGGGGAAAAAACAATTCCGTCCCTGTTTCATGTTGTCCTCTTTCACGGGAGGTTCTAGAGGTGGTGGTCGTGGAGGGGGAATCGATATATTTTGGGACCACTGCACGTGTGCTTGATTTACCAGTAAGTGCTAGGTCTCTGTTGAACTGCATCATGCTATTCTAGCATCATGGTAGCGATTGGCAGTGCTTCGCTGTCTGCCTTTGGAAATGCTGCTTTATAAACGAATGCGTAGGTCAGCCTGGATACATATTTTATGTGTCTAGTCATACATATTCCCTGGGACTTTCTCCTGTATGACCAGGGCCAATCTCAGGGCAAAACACTGCCTTGAGATTCTTGCATGCAATTCCCAGGGAGGCTAGACGGAGTCGTGTTCCTGAAAAATTTTGGCTTATAATATGCATCATTGAATTCTGTAAAGCTCCAGTTAGAGTGGAAGAACATGAGCAGACCATGCTTCAACTTGAAACAGTGTGAAAATAGCGATTCCTTTTACGTGGGATGCCTGCCTTGACTGACACTTGCTGGTGAGGAAAGTTATGGGCCGTACTATATGGAGATTTTGCTCTCCAACACCAAAGTTAGTTGAGAAACTTTTTCTCGCTTTTCCCTCCAAAATGCGTGTGAAAGAGTTGGAGGGTTCCTGCCTGCTATAAGCTAGGAGGAGTTGAGAGCAGGTATTTATTCACATGTTACTCAGCTGCCCGTTTGCGAATAGGGGGGCCGTGTTTTCATAGACCATGTTTCATAGGCAGCATGTGTTCAATAAAACGTTTGTACACTTGCCAGAAATCAGGCTGCCAGAGTGATTTTCATGGATTGTGTCAGCAAATGTTATTAGCAAATTGTGTAGTTAACCTGGTGTAAGACTTTTATTACTGCTGGGTATACTTACATATCAAAAAGCTTCTGATCCCCGCCCACTCTAAGCCTTCGGCAAAGAGAATCTGTAGTTTTTTTAAGAGACCGTGTTTACAGCTAACTAGTATTGTTCCTAATCCTGTAAAGTCTATGTGGGAGAGAACCCCATCAGTTTCAGTCTTAATTAGTTTTGGCAATTAGTTCTCCTGGAAAGGACCATGAACAAGGTCCAGGAGGCTTCTCAGTGCATTATTCCTCTTCAGAAATGAGCCTTCCCCTGGCTGTGTGAACCTTTGCAGGCATGAAAACAAAAAAATAAGCAGCGTAAGTCACTACAGATATTGCCAGCCTGACTGAACAAGAAGTTGTGCTGCGGGAAGGCATGGTGAGAAAGCTGTTAGGGTACAAAGGAGTAATCTGTGGCTATTTTATCTATAGGGAATTAGAACAAAAAAGCCGTGCGCTACATCAAAGGCTCCATGACTGGAGACTAAATCTTTTCTTATTTAGCATTATGTTAGTAATTACTGATTTAGAGGGAAAGAGAGGGAAAATGTATAGAATTTGCTCTCAGGATATGTCATTACATCATCATTGGAACTTCAGATTCTGTTAAATTATCAGATTTTATAGAATTTGATTAATTAAAAAAAGGTTTGTTCTCCCACTGCATTGTAAATTATTTAAATCCCAAAGTAGCTTAACTTTCCCAGTTATCTATTAGACAGTCATCTTGGCCAGGGAAGACAAGAGGACGGATGACTTTTCCTGAATTAGAAATGTAGGTACTGAACTCAGGACCTGAGCTTGTATCGCATCCTTTGCAGAAGCTGCTTGGCTTTGCTCTGCCTTCTCTCCTTATCTGTTAAATGAAGCTGTTCATGAGGTTTCCCATCTTCCCTTCTTTAACTGTCACGGTCAAGTGCTGTGTGAAGAGGCATCTCCTTACACAATGGCAATCACAGCCTATTTCTGCATATGGCTAAAGCCTCTCAGAAATACAAAAAATAAACGGTCAAGTCTGCCCTGGGTTTGGAACAAGTGCAAACGCATGATGTAGGGTCTGATAAAAGGAGTCAAAATAATTATTTCCTTTTGTCTTAGTGCTGAGCTCTCTGTTCAACAACATTAGATACTGAATGCTGCTGTGCACCTGAAAATGTTCTGTTCTGAAGCACTGGAGACACTTTATTCCAGTCTGTCTAGTATAAATATGTTGACAAATCCACCTGGGCTTTTTTATGTTTGTTTTAACCAACTTACAGAATACACTGGGGAAACAGAGCAACATGAATCTGTTCAGATATTTTGCCTCTTGAGCTTGATTGGTTTTATTTCTTGGTGTCCCAATGCCAGGGGCCTTTGGTATAGGTCACTGAGATAAGAAAGAAGGATTTGTTACAATATCTGATCTGTTAGCCACATGATGGGGTATATAAACTGCTCTACTTGTAAAAATCATGATGCTGAGAGGTTTATATAATTTATTTTAGGTAATATTGGGAAGATGTGTTATTGGGATCTTGGCAAATTCCCTTGAAATCGAACTGGACCACAGTGGATCTTGGTCTGTGCAGAAGCCGCTGGTTCCAATGCATCAGGCACCTATGGACACTCTTAAGGTCAAGTGTATGAGCAGGCATCTTATAAGCTGTTTGATTTCAATAGCATTTCTTCATAATTTTGTACAGTTGAAAAAAGTTTCTTAAATGTAGCAGATGTATTAGAACTTCATTGCACAAAAGAATCATATTTAAGTCACTTACAAATCATGCCATAACAGAGAAATTTCTCTTGTTTTAGGGGTTAAATTTCATTCAGTTATTTTAGCCATTAAATAGGTCAGAAAGAAATAATTACACAGTTTGGCCATGGGAGACATGGTAACTTTCTGAATCTGGAATGAGTATTTCCGTTTGTGTTATGTGCATCAAGGGGAGAGGAGCCCCAGACATGTGGTGCGGGTTGGAATGAGGATTGTGACAAGATCCTTACTTTGGTGGTTGCATGTCAAAACAGATGGTAGGAAAACGCTTTCCACTCACGGGTCAAGCAGTGACCAAGGAGCTGGATGCAAGATACAAAGGAGAGATGGGAAGAGAATCTTTGGAAATTATTCCTAGTTCTTCACTCCACAGTGTTGCCCCAGATCTTCCTGATGGGAAAGCACTCAGGTTTTCCATCAGACTTGAATAGGAAATAGTTAATGCCATCCCCACCAAGAACTGCAGTGTATGTGGAATAAAAGCAAGGCACTCTGCCCATCAGCCACCAAGAACATGTTCTGTGTTAGACATTTAATCATATTACTGCTCCCAAAGCCATCAGAGCCAATTTAATCAAATTGTATCATGGATGTGGTGTTATTGTTTTTAATGCCTATTAGGAAAATAAAAGTTAGCACTTATTAAATGAGGATCCTCTTGCATGTTGATTGCTTTGCTAATTTCTTGCTGATAAACCCTTCTTTTATCTTCAGAGAGAAGGGTGGATTTTTGTCAAGTTTCTCAGCAAAGGCCGGCATGCTGCAGGGTCTCAGACATCAGCTGCACATAGGAAATGAAAAATAAAAATAGAACCTTGTTCTTCTCTTGCTTGTACCAATACCAAGTCAGAACAAGTACAATAAAGTCAATGGAGTTATTTCAGTGTAAAATGAATGGATGTCAGTGTGACTGAGAGAGGAAGAGGGATGTCCATCCATTTTTACTGGCAATAACTATATTATCACTCTGTTGCAAGAAGGTGCGCAGAACATAGCAGAGAGACAGACAAACAAACAAAATGTGATAGAGTCGAATTTTGAAGGTGCCGCATTTATCTGCTAAAAATCACCCAGTGGCTTTCAGCAGAGAAAATGGGTTTTGACAGGATGGTGATATGGGGGGTGGTGGGTGGAGGGGGGGAGGGACATATATCTCTCGAGAAATTGGGTACTGATCTGATCCGAGAAAAAAAAGTGTTGCATTTGGTTTGAGGCATAGGTGACTGGAACCAATTCTTGTTATTCCTCTGCGCTGATGTGTGATGGATCTCTGAAGGGTTATTAAATATACGAGTTGAATTCATGAAGTTTATATGTTGGGCATCCCAAGGCACTCATAGCAATATGACCCTACTTTTTCAGCCATGTTTAATGATAAAGGAAAGAAAGATGAACCAAATATTAATTAATCATCACAGGAGATCAAGATGAAGTACTTTCCTCCTCAGCATCAATCGGCTAAACGACTGAGGCAGATCCTGTGCCTGAGTTGGAAAATGAATGAGGCAGATCCTGTGCTTTTTTGGAAGCATCAGTTAAAAGGCCACTACTGAGACAGGGAACCTGTTTTGATGAGCCATTGCTTTGTTCCATTAAGGCAGATCCTCTGTTGTTACATAAAGTGCTTTGGCAACAGCATGAACAAGATATACCACACTTTCAGTGTTTGCCATTACAGGAGTAGCAATTGCAGTGATACTTGAAGGAATGATATTTTTCTTCCTTTCTTCCTGAATCTAATTTAAAGTTGAAAGAAGGTTTCTGGAATAGTAACAGAGCAACAGTAACCACTGGTTCTGTTCAGCTTACACCCAAATAAAATGGTTCATTTCAGCTAAGTACAATATCATGCAATGCTGGTTAGTTTAAATGCTTTGTTTAGAGGGTTGTTTTTTGCTTAAAAAAATTATACAGATACTGCTGAATGAGCAGTTAGGAAACACATGTTTCCGAACTGCAGTTACAAGTATTGTAAAATATGATTGATACCATATGCTTTCATTCTTTTCTTTTCTGCTTTTTTTAAATGCAAATTAAATTTTGGAAAACGGTTTATACTATTTTTATATTTCAAAATTAATAATAATAATTAAAAAATGGTCTGAGCCATGTGGTACCAGAGGTTATTGCTCTGCTCTGCCACTAAAGAGACCCAGCTTTGATTCCGGGTGGAACATTTGACTCCCTGGGGCTGGAGGCTGCTGTATCAGCCAGCTGGTGGCCAAGTATTTGAGCCAACTCCACCAATTAGTTGAGTCCTCCCATCCGGTGGCTGGACTCGTTCAGTGTATGTCTTGCACATTTTTTGCAGCTGAGAAGTGAATCAGGACCCTTCTAATTCATGTGTGGCAGTTCTACCAGGCTTACCAGAGGACCTATAGAAAGCACGGTTTGCTTGGAAAACAGTCTGCAAACGTGCCATGGGGGCACAAAACGGTTGTGTGGGTCGGTCCCCTTGATATGGTGAGGTAAGGAAGATGTCACTTTGGGGCAACCTGTGGGAGTAAGGGTCTCTGGCAGTCAAAAAACGTCAATGGTGTTTTAAAGGGGTTGTAAACCATAGATCAGTAGACACATGAAAGTTTTTTTTCCAGGAAGACTGGGAGAATTAGTTAGAACATTAAATCCAGGGCCAAATATGGTCAATATTTTTAATGCTTTGGTATTCAAACTGCTTGGGTACGTCTTCAGAAACAGCTTCATCTAGTCATAAGGAATCCTTGTGTGAACTCCACGAGCTCCAAACCTCATTTAAGAGCTGTGCTGACACCGAATCAAACGGAAGATGTAGAGCTCACAGCATGGGTGTAAACAAAGGCTACAGCTGCATTTCAGTGATACAGAAAATCCAGAATTAGAGCCCTAGTACCAAGTGAAAAGCTGTGTGGCTGCGTAATATGAAATACTGCTTTTATATAATTTTTTTCCTCACTGACTGGAGTTTGTTAAAAAAAAGATGTCACAGCTTAACTCTGTCCTGCCAGGCTTTTTGCCAGTGCAGATATTGTCTGTTCATGCCACTCTTACTTTAAGCCAGATCAGATATTGTCTGTCTAGACGCATCCAGTGTAAAACTGGCATAAACCCCATGTTGTGAGGCCTGGTTAGTTTGACAGAGATGGGGCTGTGTGTATCTGCCCAATCTGAATTAAGCTGTTAGCGCTGAATGATCAGTTAGCTCAGAAACGCGCTCCTAATGACAGCAGGATGATGGTCAGCATTTGAAACACACAGAAACTTGGCCTCACCCTCCCTCTGTCAAAATCTAATATTAATAGGGGAAACTCTCTTAAAAGCCAATGGTATAAGTACAAATGCAAATCTTATCTTTGTCTTGTTATTTTAATATTTCATTTCCTTCTTTCCATATGAATTCAGCAACTCTATTATTGCCAACTGTCAGAGGCACGTGGGAAAGAGAAGGTGGTGGGAATAAAGTGGTTGTATTTACTAGAACAGTGGGAACCATGGAAATGGAGTCTTTTCTATGGCTTCACTGGAGTACTGCTGTGTCCCGCTGCGTTACCTTTGGTACATTGATGTAAGCAAGGCAATCCCATGTTAAGGTACTTAGAAGGGGAAATACAGTGGGCTGTGAGTTTAAAATTTTAAGAGGGAAGATTTCAAAAACTTTTCACATCTATTTTATTTCACCTGTAATTCCCTGCTTTTATTACCTTTATTTTCTACTTCAAAGGAAATGCTGTGGAGTAAATAAACACAATCCTTTCGAAAAGTTTCTCTTGCTAGATGCTTTTGTAGCTCAGCATTGAAGTAAGTTACCTTATGCTAAATGTTACTTATACACTGTTTCCTTCGGATATCTTGGTAGTTGGCTATGGGTTGCACTCCTTGTGAGGCCGCTGTCTTTTCTCCATGTGTTGTTGAAGTGTCATCTTGTTCTGAGAGCGCCTAGTATTGCCAGAGCATTAAAACACAAACCAAATGTACGATGCTGGGAAAAATACCCAGGAGCATCCCGGGGATGCTGTCTTTCAGCAGCATGTTTCTGTTACTAAGGAGGGATGTGGATGGGGTCCACGCACCAGGCTGTGCGAGAGGAATGTTCTCATTCTTGTGGGCAGCAAAAGGAAGAGCCGGGTCTTGCTGGAAACCTCGCCTCATCCTCCCTCCACCCCATTCCTCCACCCCCTCGTTTCCCTCCACGAGCTCCTCGGCTTTGTTTATGTTTTAGGTGACAAGACACAAACCAGAAATGGGAACGGGAGTGAGCGAGGCTGAGTTTGCGGGGCTGTGCTGGAAGCAGCGGGCTGTGAATCCAGCACATGCATTTGGCATTTTGCAATATACCGCCTCTTCATCCTATGCTCTGTGCGGATTCCAAGGGGGTGATTCATCCTGACAAGGGAGCCCATGGCTTCTTTAATGCCAAGCATTTACTCTGCAAAACGTGAGAGACAAGAGGAGAGGTCTATTTCTTTCTGAGTTTCCTGAAGAATTCCCTCCTCCTTCCCACCCTCCGCCCCATCCTGCATAGTTGAGACAGAGACTTTCCTATGAGAAACTTGGCGTTTATGACATAATTTCATGGTTTTCAACCCAACTTCTTCTGCATTTCCCCCCTCTCCCTCTCTTCTCACAATTCACAAGCTGCGTGAGATTACCAGCACAATTAAAGCCATGGGAAGAGGAAAAAACTGGGTATTAGGCCTTGATAACCCATTCAGGGTCATTTGCCAATAGGGAATGGGGGTCAGCCACAAATTCCAATTTTAGTGTCAGTGACAAGCAGTAATAATCAAAGGAACACAGGAAAGCAGATACGTGATCTGAAATCATCTATAACCAGAAGTGTTTATCTAGAAATGCTACTCTCTGGCAAGATGTCTATCTTCTCCTTTTTGCACATATTTCTCTTTTGGAGAATAGTCCTTATCTAACATCTAACTTCTTTTACAGTCCTAGTTTGGAAAGGTCTCACTGGTCACACGTACCTTTGCCTAGAAAGGAAGGCAGCTGATTACATATTTTTCTTAACTGGCTAGCGGCTTGCAGAGAACAATGCAAGATATAATTATAGAGTTGCCTTCAAAGATGAAGATAAATGAAGCTGTTGCAGTCATGGGGGTAAATGTTGAAAGGTTCATTGCCTAAACTGAGGGGAGAGAGAAACCATTTTGTGATCCAAAGGAAACCCAGCAGAAAGCTGTTAGGGATGGGCCTTACGCACATTAGCTCAGAGCCAGGGCTGGGGTTTCAAAGGGCTGGGTGAAGAACACCTCTAGTTTTGATCAAACCCACCTTTGAACATGGAGAAGAGGATCTGAAATCAGATCCTGAGAGATCTGGGAGCTAGAATGCATACGTGGTGCAGGCCTTCCTTTTTTTTTAATGCAGTTTTATTTTTAGAGGCAATGAAGATTTTTCTAAGAAATCTTTTGCATTCAAGAAATCAGACCAGAAGTGCAAGTTGATTCAAGGTCCCTACAGGTAACAGGATTTTTTCTGCTGATGACAGTCCAAGACATAACATTTCTGGATCTCTTTTCTGGCCAGAAGTAAGACCAGACTGAGACAGCAGCTGGGGAAAAAAGCTCTGAGGCTTGGCTCATAGGAAAACATGGGGACTGTTAACTTTTCATGAAGGCTTCTGTGAGTTTACCCTAAGTGGGGTTGGTCCTGGTCCTAAGCTTTGTGGCTGTACAGTATTTCAGCTCTGAGGTTATTTTAAAATCTGGGCTTTCCGTTCTGGTCTACATATAACCTAGATACTTGACAAGGAGCTGAAAACATGAAAACAGAGATTCTAATGAACTGTAGGCCTTTCTTTTGATTAATTTGTGCTGGAAATATAGTGAAATTAATTGTATTTTCTTCCCCTGCCTGTATGGAATTTCCCCTTACTGTCTGTGGCCATCATTAGGAAGTGCACATTCATACAATAATTTACAACCAACAACAAAATAAAAATAGGCATAGAATTTTTTTTTGTTTTTTTTCCAAAAGATTTGGTCTTTTCCTCTAACCTATCCACTGTGCTTAATTTAGAACAGTTCTTAATTTAGGGCAAGCCAGTTTGCTTACCTGTCCTCAGTCTCCCCATCATTAAAATAGTAATGCTAAATGCTGATGCATGAGGTGCATTGATATACTGAATAAAGCTCCAGTGCTGTTCACTGAGCAGAATCCTGGAGATAAAAGCAGGAAGGAGACAAACTGCTTTTTTAAGTCTTGTTTACTTCTGGTCAGGATGAGTGAGAAGAAATCGGGATATACACACCCAGCTCATCATTGACTTAAGAATATGTGGCAGCACGGGGCAAAGGTACTGGGCCGTGGCAAAATAAACACAGAACTGCAAAGTCTTGGACTTGAGCAGTCCATTTGGCAGAGTCAATTGTGTCTGTCTATAGGTGGAGAGCAGTGCCATTATATCACTTTGACTTTTACTATATTCTGTATTTCCAATGACAGGTAAGCTCACCCTTTCCCTACAGGTTAATGATGCTGTAAACAAGAAGAGCAGAGGAATGGCCAACTAACCGAGTCAAAATGCTGGTCCAAGGGAATTGCTCTAGAGAAGGCTGAGACTCCAAGTTAAATCACAGGCCTGCCACAGCACTGCGTGAAGGGGATTTGCATATAAAAGTTGTACAGCTGATGCATGCGTAGGAAGGGAGAAACCTCAGCTGGCTCAGGCCAAGCGCAGAATCAAGCCATCTCATGGCGTGTGACTGCAGGCAAAATATTCAGGCACCTGAAGGAAAACTTATAGATATTTGGGCAACAGATTGCACAAAAAACAAACAGTGGGTCAGCCAAAGTCCTTGCCAATAGGACATTTCAGCCATTCTGATGGTTATGATGTCTGATTTGTAAAAACACCATGGGACTTTCCAAAGTTGTTAAGAACTTAGTGAAACCCAGAGAGCATGATGGGAGCTTTATTCTCTCTCTCTTTGTCAGCACTCTACAGGGGTGTAAAAAGTTACCCGACCCTTAGTTTACTTCACATGGTCCCATTGTAGCTCATTTTTGTGCGGCTCTGACATACGATGGCATGCTACCCTCAAAGCCACAGCATGGAGAAGCATGTCTGAGCTTGGAAGACTGTTAGAAGTATATACTAGAAGTATAGATTAGAGGTATATACTGGAAGAAGTATATACAGCCCTCCATGGTCTGAGAACAGGTCTGCAGTCCTCAAAGATGGCAGTGTTTATCACTCTGCCTTGGGCACCTGGAAAAGCAGCACAACAGGTACCATCAGGGTTTGTTTGTAAACTGGTTGCTCTACCATGCATTTTAAACAACAACCATATTTTTATTATATCTAAGGTCCATTAATAGCAACATGCTTTATGAAACCTTTTCCACCATAATATAACATTTGTGTTTTCTGTTTCATGGAAAGCAATATATTTGTGGTTTTTTCACAGTGTTTTGGCCAGAGTCTCAGCTGGTAATGATTGGCATTGTTTCACGGACTTCAGCAGAGTTTTGATGACTTACAGAGAATCTGGCCTCTTCTATGTGAATCTAACACTAGTGATAAATGCCTAATCCCATTTCTTGGGAGTTAACAAATTTATTTATCCCCAGAACAAGACAATAGTCAGCAGATGAGCAAATTTCTTTACCATCAGTATTTCTCAGGGTACTTCTGTATTCCTGAACACAGATATGTCCCACCATGATCGAAGTCAGCTGGATGGGAGCCATTCTGGACAGAAAGCAAACACAGATCTTAAGTGAACAACTGAAAAGCCCAGGGCATTAGCTCCAGCACAGCACCACACGTGTGCCATTTTGAAAAGTCATGACAGATTCATGCTGAGGTTAATGTGCCATTCATTATAATTAAAGAATTCCTATTTATGCTTCTTTCTTTGATGCTGGCTTTCAGTCATTAACGCTGTGGGTGACAGAAGTTGCAGTCTCAATGCCTTCAGCTGCTGAATCTCCGTTGGAAAAGAAGGTGAAAAGCCGTTTGGATGGGGCTGAGTGTCATTCAGTGTTGCTGACACTGCTTTTGTAGGACATGTAAAACAGTGCAGAAAGACAACACTCAGGATCAAGCCTAGCTAGGTAAATCCGTATAAACTTTCACTATATTTTACATGTTATGGAAAGCGTCCAGCCAGCGTGGACTATAAGCAAAGGACCTCATATTTGTGTATGTACCCTCAGTTATAAAGGATGAATGAAGGAAATTCAGTCACCATTTCCCTTCAAATTCTTGCTTTTCCAGTACAAAGTCTGCATCTGCTACACTGTGAAAGATAGCCCGTAGGCTGAAACAGTCTCCAGACAGCAAAGTCCTGTTTTAAGAGCTGCTGAACACCTATCTGTGATATCTGTAGCTGTTCAGCAACTCTGAAAATCTGTCCTTGAGATACTTGGGTTGATCTTTATCCAAGAAATGAGAACTGCTTTGTTATCTGGGTCTTTGGTCCATTCTGTCCATGCTTCATCTGCAACCTACTGAAGGAAGACATGGGAGAAAAATGAATCGAAAGGGTATTTCCTACGGAGTTAGTAGGAAATATCACCACAATAGGAAAATCACAGAATCACAGAATGGCTGAGGTGATTCTGTGATTTTCCTATTGTGGTGATGGTCACCTGTAGCCTGTCTGAGTTTAGGATTTGAACTAGCAGACCAGGCCCTCACAAACCTCATATGCATTTTCTTCATGGGGGGCTGTCCAGCCCAATCTGTAACTACGGTTCCTTTCAGCTACCATGCAGCAAGTCCCTGTCCAGCCACTGTCTGGCTTTATTTGAGGAGTTAATGTCTGTATTGAGGGATCTCCTTGGAAGTCAGAAGGATGCTAAAGATAGCCAATAGCATGTAAATCAAATCTAAAGCAAACGTGCCTCTTCTCACTAGTGAGGAGATGATCCACTGAGAAGACAGATCACCTAGCCCTGTATTTCTCTCCCTCTCTGAATTGTGAGAGTACAGCAGCCATTTGTCCACCAGAAGGATGAAGATGGCAGGCTGCAGACCGCCAGTGCTTAAAGACAGCAGTTTCGCTATTTGACATGTTTGGCCATGGTAAGATTTATATCTCCAGTCAATGGGAATCTAAACCAAATGCAGCTGCATCCTTCTGGCTGGTTTTCTTTTCCGGGAAGAGTCTGAGCATGAGGGCTGGGGGGAGCGAGGGGAGCAAATGGACACAGGCCTCAAGTGAAAATAGCTGAGTAGGACCGTACAGGTAATGTTCCTCAGAGCCAAGATGTGACCAAGGCAACTGAAAAACTGCCGCTGTGTTGCAGAAGGCCTATTTTCACGTATGCAGCTGAGGAGCAGAGAAAGAAGTAGAGTCTCAGGGGAATATTTTAAAGCGCATAGGTAATTCATGTTACCTTTCAACTTCAGGGCAGCTGCCGCCCTGACCTGCCTCTCGTGCCAGGACTATGACTGAATTGCTTGACTCAGAAATGCATGCACCAGTAAATGGTGTTTATGTAGGTGAGGTGATCCCCCCAAGCCCATGTCTGTTCCCTCTTTTAAGCAGCAGCTTCATCAAGTTGTTACGGAAAGACAGAGGTGAGAAATGGAGGCCTCATCAGCTTCAGTTTGATGATCTGTGTGCACTTGAATTTAGTTCCTTTATCCAGACACAAACTAAAGTGGCACAGGATACACAGGACAGGGCTTACATAGATGCCATTTTTCCCCAGTGTGGCATGAAAGAGGAATACAACCATTATAAAGACCTATGGACTGCTCAAAATCTTGAGGCTGACCACTAAGCAACTGTCCTTTCTGGCGTGATGTAGTTACATGAAGATGGTGACAGAGAACTCAGACTTATTCTACCTCAGCTTCTCCCTACATAGAAGCTGGAGAATAAACCTTATCTACCTTTTAGAAGTGCTTTGGGGCATTTGGACAAAAAGCAATAAACTACACTGAACAGTTTTTTGATAGTCAAGCCAGAGCTGAGCTGAGGGACTTATTACCAGCAGATATTGCGGATGTTTTCATGGGTCCAAGGAAGACTGATCAAATTCATGGAAGAATCTTACTAAATACATAGAAATCATGAGGCATGGGTGGGTTGTGTGATATGCTTGACCTGTTTTTATACTTTTGGCTAAGCAACTGCTCTTGCCATAGTTTGAGATAGGATCCTTCTCTAGACTGACTTTTGGCTTGCTTCAGTGTGGCCATCCTTATATAAATGCAGTTCCTGCCTGTCCTAAAAACACGCACATGTGCTCTTTGCTAAGTGCTACACAGGGACAAGTGATTCCTTTCTATTTGTGCAACGTGGTGAGCTTGTTCTGGTTCCAGCTCCCAGCACATAAGGAAGGGCAAGCCCTTCCCTACCCATCCCTTGCTCCCACAGCTGCTTCTGTGGGTGGGAGAGGCAAACCACAGCTCCCTCTGGAAAAAAAGCACTGGAAACTCCCTGAATTGAAACTTTGCTTCCTTTCTCTGGCAACAAATTACTCATGTACAGCCAAATCCCACATTTAACCATTCTAGGAATTGGGTATTTCATAAGGGGAAAAAAGGGAGATTTCAAAGGCTGCATCAGGATGACCTCTAGGTGTGAGTTTGATAGTTTGGGTTATGTTTATAAAAACAGTAACAGTAAAAAGAATAAGAAAATTAATGTCCTCATTTTATCTTGTTTTTAATCCCAAACTCAGCTCAAAGCAATCTACTCTGTGATGTCATCGTGGTACCCCAGCAACAAACTGTGATGTCATACAACATGAAGGTTTCATGTTTCAGTTAGGGAATTCATAAGCAAAATGACTTATGCCCTCTGGAGAAAGAAATCCAGTTTTCCTGCAAAAATCCTTAGTGCAACACTGAAGCAAAGAGAATGTAGGCGTACAAATTAATTATTTATCGTGGGATTTTTTTTTTTTTTTTTTCTTTTTCGTAAGGTCTTTTTGTCATCAGACATCAAGAGCTCTTTCAGGGGTGTTCAGGAGAGAAAATCTGAAGGTCCAAGAGCTTCAAGGGGCTCTGAGTTCCTTTTTTTACAGAATGATTCAGTGCCATGTACAGGCATACACAGTCAGTGGAATACTGCGTATTGCACCATTATTTCATTCTCTTTTCTTGGGTGCACAGTAATAAGGACTTCAGACATGAATACAGTCATTTCAATGAAAATAGAAAGAGCATGAGAAATCAAAGAGCATTTTAAAGTGTAAATATGCAGCCGTGGAATCATTAAAGGGATACAAATGTTGAAAAAAGAGAGAAGTTTATGAACTCCATGTTTAACGGAAGCGGGCTGGGAAAGAGTTTAGCTGTCCTTCTAGAAAACAAAAATTAATTTGCTTTGGCCAAATTAAAATTAATTAAAATTATGCAATGTTGCCCTTGTGTTAATTTTAACGGTGAGGTTGTTGTGATTTAAGGCTACAATTAGTTCTAGTGTTTGAAAGAGAAGCACTGTAATCGAGACAGGACATTTTAATAATCCTGGTTATAAACATTTAATACATCATCTTTAGGGACTCACAAACACATTGTAATTAACTTTTACAACTGAAATAAATCAGATTGCATTAGCATATTGCAAAGGAAAAAATCATTTGCATGATTGAAAACAGCTTCGGAAAATTATGTATAACAGGCTTCATGTAAACATCAATGCAAGCTAGTCTCAAACTTTTACCAAGATTTTTTTTTAGGTTATTTTTAGAACAGTTAAAAAACCACTCACATTTCTTTTTCCCCTGTTAAACCTCTCCCTGCATCAGGAATGTCACTCAATCTACCTTGTACTTTCTCATACCAGTAATAAACGTGTACATGACCAAGGTCAACGAATAGCATAAAACACAAGATTAAGGTCCTGATCCTGCAAGCACTTAAGACATGTGAGTAACTTTGCTCATGTAAAAGCTCCATTGACTGCATCAAGCCTGCTGATATGAATAAAGTTATGCTTAAGTATCTTCGGGGTTATGGTCCTAATCATTCATCTCTACTCTTCACCAAAGAAAGCACAAACAAAATGTACTGGGAAAAAAACATAAACAGGATTTGAACTGCAACATCACCGAAAGAAAAGGAGAAAACATGAAAACAACCAAAGGCCAAGTAGGAAACTGGTTTCAGTTTATTTCATTTATTGCAGATGAAAAGGAAATGACTGACCTTTTGCCCAGACATCCAGATCCACCTGCTTCCAGGGAGCTTTGATGCAGATTTGAGCTGTGATCATGTGAAAATTCATGCTTATAGTCATCATTCTAACCCTGAGTGTTGATCTGGACAAAACCTGTGTTCCTCTGAGCTCAGAAATTCCAACAACAACATTAAAAATTGCGGGGATGTTCTGTATGGGATTTCCTGACTTAAGATCTCTGTTAGATAATATAGGATCAAAGTAGCTTATTAAAAAACAAACAGCAACAACAGCAACAACAAAAAACAGAAAAAACACTCTTATGTAAATCTATAAAATCAGACCTCCACTGGATGAATTGAAATTTTTCTCCTTGAGAGTGGTCTGTAATTTGATCTAAGCCTGTGCTGACTATTAAGATATATGAATGATATTCAGGTCTGAACTGGAGAATGGGTTTAAACGCATACTTCTTTGAAAGTGTAGCCAGCTCCAGGGATAGTGGTTTAAAAACAGGTGTTGGCCATCCTAACGCTTGCCCATGAAGCAAGGCTAGAGGCAGAGAAAAGAAGAAAGGTGCAATGGGCAACTTCGGTGGAAAATGAAGATGTGAGATTGCAAAAAAGAAGTTATAGGTGAGAGAAGTTTGAGGTGAGAGAATAGGGGGAAGAGGCTCCTGTGATACAAGTCTCTGATTAAGCCATTAAAAAAGAAATTGTAAGGAGAGTTTAAAAAATTGAACAAGGAAAGAGAGAGATGTCAGATTCTCAAGGACCTGGGAAGGTTTGTACTGACAACTTCTGCAGGTTGGTCCACTGATAACCTCTGCACCATTTGGAGTTCAGTCCTTGCAGGATGAACATTACATTTGTCTTTCACTGAGAAAGGTCTGAATTTCATTTTCATTGGCTGAAGTATCTGGTAACTCTCCATTTTATTTTTTTTTCATGTGGAACTGGGAAGTTGTGGAGCTATTTGAGGAATAAAGAAAGGAAAGGAAATGAACAAAACTTTTCTTTTTTTGCCCCAAAGACCAGGGGGAGAGAGCTTTTTCTCCTGAGGCCACAGTGTATTGATTCAACGGAGCAGTAAGTTAATTAACACGAGTAGTGAAGCCTCCTGCATAATTAACAAGACATTTACCTAAAATCAATAATCTAATTGCCACACCTACCGTACATGGGGGAGAGTGTTTATCCTATTGAGAAAGACTCATTTATATCTGTGTGTTAACATGGTGATTCGTGGTTTGTTTAAGAGCCTAACCTGATCTGTAAAGTGATAATTTATTGAACGATCAATTAAACTTTTTAACCTTGCAAATATAAACAGGTAATGAATAACCACAAACCTATTTCCATATGAAAGTTCACACATCGCAGGGATTTTCATGCAGTTCAGATTATTTTTCATCAGTCCACTTTGAGACTTAGTGAAGAAGAATGAGAGGAATATTTTCTCTTTAAGAGGCATTCAGCAGTCTTCCTGGATTTTGGTCCTATGTTTATATTCCTTAATTTCAGGCTGGTCTTGAAGTATTCCGCCAGCTTCCTTGTCCCTGATGTTGGAAAAGAAGGAACTGGAGAAAGTGGTGGGTCCTTTTCTGGGGGAAAAAATTGTGTCATGAAGGAAAGGTGACCTCCAAACCACCAGAAGACCTAGAGCTGGGCAGAGATATGACAACCCACAGCAGCTACAGAATTGCTCTTGTTGCACAGAAAGGACAGCCCAGAAGACCAGTACACTGTAGCTCCGCTATCGTGTGTTTTTAGTCTCACCACCCTGTGATGAGGAGAAGGGAGGCAAGTGAGAGTAGGTGGATGGGAGGTTTACACTACCAGAGAATTGCTTTGCATTGAGGACGACAGCTGGCATCCCTGTCTGAAAGGTTGGGTCCACTGAAAGCTGTTAAAATCTGGAGCTTGAAATTGTTTAGACTCCTTTAAAAAGTCCTGTCTTTCATCTTGCAAGTGCAAAATTGGACTTGAAGATATCCCAAGAACTAATTTTCTTCTGAGTTTTCAAGTATATGTCCCAGCTTGTGTTAAAATGGCATGGGGCCCAGCACTGAGGTGTCAGATTGTTTTAAATGATATTTTTCATTTTGGCATGTTGATGTTTTCTAGTCTTACCCAGATTTGATGGTGTGGAGAAACAGAAGACAAAATAAAAAACGAACTTAATGTTTTTCAAACCTTATCTCCAGAAAGCTGGGATTCACAGCGATGCTGTTTTTCCAGAGAGAGGTTCTGAATTTGGTTTGAAGCAATGTTTTTTCGATACTATCTTGCAAGACCCTAACCAGCTCTTTGGTCCACACCAGGAAATCACTGGGATAATTGAACACACCAGTAACATAAGTGATTGAAAATCCATAGCACCTAATAATACTTGCTAAAGTGTTTATAAGAGTATATAAATTGAACAATAAATCTATCTCTGAATTCTTTGAGCTTTTTGGCTTTTACGGGCACTGCTGTGAAAGAGAGATTTGAACCTGTAGTCGCCATGAGTTTTCCTGTCCTGTAAGTAGTATCTTACACCCACGGGCTGTGGCTTAGCAGAAGTCTTAGAGGTACCAAGTCTCAAAATCCAAGGTCATGTGTGAAAGAAAAAAAAAAATTAATAAATCTAGCTAAACTAAAATACCTTAAACTTCCCTGTCAGTAGCTAGGGTTTAGTAATGAATTTTTTTTACTTCAATACATTTCTATAAAATTGGGACTAACGGAGTCAATGAAATTTGTCACAGGAGTGAAAAGAGCAACTTAACCGTATGTGCAGTAGACAGGGACCACAATGCCGTGTGACTTCTCAGTCTGGCAATGCCCCACCACTGGTGTCTTACCTGGACTGCAAGATTTTGTGCGTTAATGAATCATTTGGGGATTAAGTGAGGAAACACAATGAGGACTGGATGATTTAGATACACATAAAAATAGTTTTCAGTATTAGGCTTGCTACCTAAACTGAGATAACAATGAAGTGTGAAATATAATGTTCTTAAAATTGATTTTTCAGTAAGATGGCCTCTGTCATAAAAGACCCCACCTTTTTTTGAGTATTTCTTTGGTAATTTTTACGTATTTCATTCCTCCTTTTGCATCTCTTTTAAATCGCTCAACTTTAATTTTATCAATTGAGGAATTAAAAAATTTGGAATAACTTCCCCCCCTCCTTGTGGCTATTTTAACTCTTGCTGCTATCAGGGACCTTGGTTTTTTGTCTGTTTTTCATGCTGTACACTAAACAGAAAGTTCCTACGGTCTGCAGCCCATCTGCTCACTCAGTTGGCTCGCAGCTGAGTGAGTGTCTTTGATAAAAAGTGACATTTTGGAATACCAGTAGAATTAAATTATACAGGTAGCAAAGATACAGCAATAGGTGAGTAGTCATGGTGAGTGGCTGAAGCATGAGACCACAGTCTGAGATATTTTTCTGATAGCTCAGCCTCAGGGCTTATGTGATTCTAGTCGTCTTCTCAGCTAGATTTTTCTGGAGTTTTCATGAATTTTTAAATCCTCAGTTTGACGGAGTCCCACAAAAGATTTTGGTGGAAACATGTGAATAAACAAAAAAATTATGAATGCAGTAGAAAGCTTTTTATTCTTTTCCCTAATCTTAAAGCACCTCAGTTCCCCACCTGTACGTTGGGAGATAGCAGTGCTGTTCATCTGTTATGTGTAACACCCAGCAGGTACTTACGGACCAAACTGTTCAGAAGTGCTGTGAACTTTCCCTTCACACTAGGATAAATGCATTTTGTTGGGTCAGGCCTTTCTTCTGAGGAGCTGGAAAGCTTTTTTGGGTTTTATTATCTGTGTACCATCCAGATGATGTAGTCATTTTTTAGCCTGGACTAGTGCGGCTGTGATTAACCACCTTAACTAATGGTGATTTTTGTGGACGGCACCAGGGCTGGAATCCACCTGTGTTTTCAGCAGGAGGTTTACCTGGGTTTGGTGAAGTCACATCATGAGAGACACAGTGCTGGAAAGCCTTGAAAGGGGCTTGATATTGCCATGAATTCAATGTTACTGCATGGACACTGTAAGATAACAGTGCAAGGAAAATATCTGGATTTTCTTATCTGGGGGGGCTGGGAGGGGCTCCTGCATAAGTATCATGTAATCATATGTAATTGTATCCCTCCTTGTGTTATCAATGATATATGCTCTTCCTAATGATCTACACATTATCAGCATTTCCTCTTAGCCCCCTCATATGTTTATGCTGTGTTTTATCTTTAACCCCTTGTGGATTCCTCTCCTCCTCCTGCCTTACCATCTTTGCCCCTCTGACCCCCATGACAAGAGCAGGGTTGGGTTAGTTGGACTTTGTATGTACACCAAAAAAAGGAAAAGAAATCCCAGCTAATGTTTTCAAATTAGCACAGCTCCAACTCTGGAGATTCTCATTAGTTGTTGGCTGAGATTTATCAGCTCTCATTTGCCTAATATGGAGCCTAACTTTAGGCGCCTGGCCCTTTCGGTGGGGGGTAAGAGAGAATAGGAAGGGGTCTTTTGTCATTGCCATGTGGGCTCACTAATTTGCTCTGCCTAATAAAATTACAAATGAACACAGCTTTGCTCATGTTGCCTTTATAGGTTATAATAACCTTGGTACCCCATAACCTCCCGCTAGCTGAATTAATCAGATCATATTAATATTTCTTCTTACATTCTTTTAACTGGTTCTTCTCTTAATTAAAGGGGCCAAAGATGTAAACAGGGTAGGTGACTAGAAACATGGCGTCAGGTTATAAACAAGGCTCATTAAAAAGATGGATGTGCCAGCAGACTGCGAAAATTGCTTACTCCGCAAGTGTACATTTTGTAATTTCCTGACGACTAAAAGGACTAATACCAGATCCTGCTTTGCTTCCCTAGCCCCCACCCTTTTCTTTTTAAAGCATGTATAAAAGATGATAATTTTTGTAAGCTGGGGGAACACAGAAGAGTTCATTCATCAGCTGGGATAAAGGCCATTTGTATTATAAGCCTTTTTGCCCCTCCAGAAGATCAGGATGCAAAATGGGATGTTATTATAACAACAATAAGTGAAAGAAATCAATCCGAAAACTGAAGATTTTGGAAGAGCTGGGGAACACTAGCCACAAAACAGGCTCATTATTAATATTAAATCTATTTTTTATTATAATTACTATTAAAATTTTATTCTTTTGTAGTGAATATCCAGAGCTGAAATCAAAAGTGAGTATTTCTGTGCACAGCTTAGAGTTGGCAGGATCGGCGCTAACAGACAAGCGGTGTGCGCTGTGCATGCTTGCAACACTCTCCCCAAGCACATGCATGCTTCTGCTCTCTTCCAGACAGAAAGCTATCTATTGTACCTGTTAGAGTTGGTAGGAGAATCCACAAATTGATATTTTTAAAGTTATGTGTGAACTTCATATGAAAAGACTATCTAGTTATCTTACATAAATAATTTATCTTTTCACTCATTAGTAACTTCAGTCCCCTTAATATTGAAACTTGGCCTTGTAATATGTGATATTAAATTCAGCTCCAGTACAATAACCACTGAATAAAGCAGTGCACAGTTTTCTCTCTTCCAGTGATTATTAGTAGGAAAGCCCAAACCCCTGATTTTTCCATCTACCTTTATCCCTTCTCGAGAAGAAGGAAAGTCATTCTGACAGGATGATGCACAGCATGACCAGGAAAGACCTCTCTCCTTCATGAATAAATTAGAGATGAAAGTTTCACTGATCCCCTTGCATTTTTATGGAGGGACCTCATCCTAATTTACCTAAATGCTTTGAACAAAACGAAAGAAAAATGTAAGCGGTGAAGGTGAAAAGGTTAAAATCTGTGTTTAAATGGAAGGGCATTTTAACAAGAAGGCTATGTGGGCTACCTACATGTGATTGGGGTATCTTATTTTTAAGTTTAAGCATTTAAGTGGATAAATCACAACACAGTGTGATTCCCCCCCTCCCCCCCCCCCCGCGTACTAATCAGGTTTTGCATTATAAAGCCTACAAGTGCCTAATCTGAATTTGATTGATATCAGCAAATGTTTGATACTATAGGTATATTATTATTATTATTATTATTATTATTATTATTATATCTGAAAAGTCTGTGATTCATTAACTTTATTTGAACTATAGAACAATAGATTTCAGCCTTTAAGGTGTTTTCTCTGTTATTTAAAATTCCTATAGATTTAGGAGGAAGGATTTGCCTTTTCTGTAGGTAATTTTGAATGCTATCGAATAGTCTACATGGTTTTAATCCAAAGTGGAGAATTCTACAAGTTACTTAAACCAGATCTTTAGGAAAACATTCATTCCCTGAAGTTGTTCAGATGTACTTCTAGAGAAGTGCTTTAAAATCCTGTGAAAGCTAACAGTTTCATCCCTATTATATTCTCCAGCAGTTTCCTTATAAGCTAATATATTTTTATGAGTATCACTTAGGAATAATTAAAATATAAAAAAAGACACTCTCATTTTCACATCAGTTATTATAGTCTTACTCAGAAGTTTAATGGCTTTGGAAGATGTTCTTCCAAGCCCAGGTGTACTTTTTTCAGTTTAGTGTCTTCTTTTCTGGTGGAGCTTTAAGCTGGGTCCAAATTCCACAGGGCAGAGCAAGTTGGACATTTGTCTGGAAATGACAGGTTTTGTTTGTTTTGTTGTGGTTCAAAGCCTTCTGGATGCTTATTTAAAAAAAAAAAAAAAAAAGAAAATAGTCACTTGGTATTTTGTAAGGGCTCCAAATCCATTTTGCCTATCCTGTGTGTTAGAAAACCACCTGTACACAGATTACAGGGCAGAATTGAAGAATGTATTCTCCAAAATACCTCAGGATTTAAGAGCCAGGACCAACACTGGATCACTTGTTGAGAATGTAAAATCTGTCAATTCAAATGGATCTATTTCTGTGTTGCTTTTGATGTTTTATCTCTTTAAGAACAAAAAAAATCCAATCTCAGCCAAGGTTTCTAAACAGTGCAGGCAAAATGCAATTTTTCAGTGCCTGCAGAGAAGGCTCCTTGCATGGTGGCGGAAGGTCACGGTTACGCCCAGGCTGATGTAGGGACTTATGAGGTGTCTGTGATCATTGTTGTCCAGTTGTCCTGCTTGTTCCAAACTAAATCCCTAACATTTAGACAGCTACATCTGGGCCACAGGACTTATGGTCTACAAGTTAGATGCTGTAATTTATCCTGCCACTAAAACCAGCCTTGGATAAATCTTGATGTTTTCAAGATCTGTCATAATTTCAAAAATTCCAAACCCACCTTAATTTGTAGAGTAGGTTCAGCTTCAGATTTCTAAGCCACACTATGGTTTTAGAAAAGAAAGTCTGCATTTCAGATCACCTAAAAAGCCAGTTCAGCTCCCTCAAAATCTGTGGAAAGTTTATGCCTAAACTAAACTTCACAGTTTGAACAAAAATGATGGATATTGTATTAAAAAGCAAAACAAATCATGACATATGTCCAAACATTTTGGAAAGAAAAGGTATGGTTTGATGCAAAGTTATGGTTACATCTGTAAATGTGGCATTGCACTCCCAATTTGAGCCATCAAATGCGTTTTAAGACCTCAAAAAGCCCGTTAACCCTTTGTGTACCTTAGTTTCCCTACCTGTAAATTAATGAAAACACCAATTATTTGTCTTCGTGTTACATTTGGACATCTGTTTACAGCAAAAAATGTTTATATACGGTGAGGGACACTTGCCTTTTCTTTGCTTCCTCAGCTTTCCTCAGAGAAATGCGACTTGGTTTTGATGCTGCCAGCTTCAAACAAAACATTGCAAAAATAATGAGAGGGGAGAGAGTGAGAAAAGTTGGGTGTGTTTTTTTTTTTTAAAAAAAAGGATTGAGCAGTTACAAAAACTTCAACCCTTCGAGTGTCTCTTTTAATTGGGGTCACTATTGGTACGACGAGGCAGAAAACGCATCCTGGTAAATACGGCCTGTGAGCCGAGCTGTGGTAACACACCCGTACATGTACATCAATTAGATGTACGCATTTCTGTGCAAGATAAACGCCCCCTTCCCAAGGACACCAGCCAGGCCACGTGTGTGCGTGTGTGTGTGGTTTTTGAAGGCTGACAAGGCACCTCCGCCATTTCCTCGTTTTGAGGCCTACCCACAGACCACCGCACCGGCCCCCCTCTCTGAAATGTTATTATTCTGTCGTGAGCCCTTCTTCGGTCAGGATGTTACTTCATTTCCACCTTTTGTCTCAGGTTGAATGTGAATGATGCGCTTTCAGCAATATATGGTTGCTCGAGCTCCCCGCTGCAGCCTTACATAAATATACAACACCCGTCTCAGCCTATAACTCACTTCAGGCCTGGAAAAATAGTGACTTCCTTTATTGGCCAGATTCTTTCGCAATTCCCAACAGCTGTATGTTTTCACCTCTGAGGATCCTTATCTTCAAGTTTCCATTTGTCTCAGCACTATTCCAGTGGATTGCCAATAAAAATGATTCCCATTTTTATAACCCCTGAGAACTCAGGGAGCAGGCTTTCCAGAAAAACCTATTTTTTAGTAGAAAAAAAGAAAAAAGAAAAAAAAAAGAAAAAAAGGCTCCCCGCAACTTACCAGAAGGCAGGATTTAGCCTTCACAGAAATATTTGAAAGTGTGAAACTTCCCGAGCAATCATCGCGACTCCGCAGAGATGGGAACGGAGACTTCCAGCAATCTCTAACGCCGTTCAATCAAGGACTCTTAATTTTCCATTTGAACAAGAGGAACGGCTGCAAATGGAACATTTATTAACACATGCGCCTCACACGCACAGAGTGCGCTATATTTACAAAGAATTAAACTTGAAAGCATGAAATAGCCTTGTAACCATATGACAAAGATACACTTAAAGAGATGTAAACACTAGGTGCAGGGAAATTTGCCAGGTTAGAGTCAGCTGTATCACTCTGTTTTATTACTATACAACTGTTTACTGAGAAAAGACAGATGATTGCTGATATACTCTCTGTGTTATCATAAGGGCTTGCTTGGGAGCTCTTTGTGACTGACAATTGCTACAGCCCTATGCAAAAACCTGGCCTGGGGAGTTGTTTTTCTTTTAATTCTTCTCTGTCCATCATTCCAAAGCATTAACAATTCTTTTAGAAAAGCAAACTGGCAAAGCATCCTGAGTGTTTTGTATCACTCCCATGAGACAGTCACTAAAGAAGTTTAAATCATTCTTTCTTTTTCCTACAGGGTTATTGCTTTTGGTTCTTCCAAGGGTAAATTTTTTAAAGCCTCTCCCCTGTCTGGGCTATGTAAGTCCCAGGTTCAGGCATCCCTTCCCTGCTCAAGTCTTGGAGAAAACACTGTGAAACATCTTTATAATAGTTCTCAGCTCCAATTCTGCCACTAACAGCTCCTAGCCGTGGCTCCTAAGGGGAGGTGGTGTTCCTGCATCTCCCTGGCAATGTGCAAAGCTGCCATTAGGTTGCCTAAAATGGGTTTGAAGGAACCCCAAAGAGGAGCCAATGCAGCACGTGTGCCTCTCCCATCTGCTTCTTCTCCATGACTAAGAAAAGGAGTTCCAGGCATCTGAGAGAGCCAGTTTAGAGCATATTATGCTTTCTTTATCCTTAGTGGGGTTGCAGAGCCAGGGCTGCATTACAAGGCAGCCTTCGGGAGTGCTCTTTGCTGTTTCCAGGAGCAGGTCCCTGAACGGGGGCTGGAGAGCAGGAGGTGAGGAGGGAAGAGTTATGCAGGCAGGTGGAGCCATCCCCCCCATCTCCACCACTGCAGACATCTGCACAGCAGGGAATTCAAGCCCCAGTTCATCCCACTTCACTTCAGATACCCGAAGCACTTAAGTTATGAACCAAATCACTCTAGGCTTTCTCTGTAGTCAGCAGAGTGAGAGGGATGTTCAGAAGGGCCAAATCATCCCTCAGGGTCTCTTCTAGCTGGGACGAACCCAGGCCCTGCTATCTGCTGTCACTGGACCAGAAACCCACCATCACTGCCCCCCCACCCTGCTCCTCTCCCCAGCTCTTTACCATGTCTCTTCCCTGGCCTGTGACAAAATCTTGGCCTGTCCTTAGGTTCAAGTATTTTGCCGTGTCTCACCCAGGGAGAGGAGGGGAAGGGTTCTTTCCTTATGGGTTCCTGATCTAAATGAATTATTGCAAGGCACTTTTTTTTAAAGCCTTGGAAAGGGGATTTGAAGCTATTGTATTTATCTGACCGTTATGAGCACTGTAAAACATGCTGTTTCACATTGTAACATAAGCTCTTTTTTAAAGTATGCCCAGAGTATTTGTAATTGTTATCAGGCCCAGATGTATCCGAGTGTCAGCATGAAGCACTGAGAGTTGGCTCAGATGTACAGAATGTAATTAGCTCAAAGCCCTGTGCGCTTAGTTTGTAGTGGAAGCACAGACTGATAATAAAACCAAAAAAAATGAAAGTGGCAAAGGTTAAAATCTATTGTTCACAGTGCTAAAGCTGTTCTGGGGGAAGCCAGTGCCGGCTGCTGCAGTGCCGGAGTGCTCAGACTCCAAACGAGATCAGAAGTGAGCCAGTGACAAAGGTTAGTTCAAAATAGGTGATGATAGACTAACATTAAATTGACATTATTCTCACAATAGTGGCCCAGACATTTGGTCTATCTAGTCTGGTATCCTGCCTCTGACTTGCGCCAATCCCTCATGTGTCCGGAGGAAGAATAGCATATGATCCACACACCCACTTCCCACTGAGCTTCCAGTGACTTGTGAAATCCCAGATGTGGTGGGAGCGCAGTGATGGTACAAATGGTTCCTGTGCTGCATGGGAACCATCTATTCACTGATGTACTCATCTACATGGCTGCCAACTTGCTTAGCTTGGGGTGTTTTTTTGTGTGTTGTTTTTGTTATATCCAGGAAAAAATCTGATTTTCTGATAGACACTGAGAACACATGAACTTCCCTCATCTCCACCTACTGCTGCCCTCTACTGAGTGGGAGCAGAAACACGTGTCCCGGGTTTCTGGACCCAGCGCTGCCTAAAATTGAAAATAGTCTCCTCTTGCTTGAGTGACTTTGAAGCTGGTGGATTTGATCTCTATCCCTACAGCCACTATGACATTTCCAAAGGCTGTTGTGTGCACTATGGTGACAAGCATGACTTTCCGAGGTGGCTACCGGCTCGTTAAAATACAGACACTTTCTGGGCTGATTGTTGTTAAGGAGACAAACCTTAGCACTTGCAAAAAGCTCTGATAGTTACAGTGCTCTGCACTGATATAATGCATAGAGATGTGGGTGTATTTAAATTTAGATGTGTGCACTTGCATCACATTCACAAATGCAATAAACAATATCTAATAACATTAATAAGGCACAGGCACATACCAGTTCACAACAGGAAATTCAAATCCGAGGGTGACACGCTGATCTCAACCCCCTCTGTTTAGAAAAAATAAGTCAGAACAGCTTGAGTGAAGGACAGAGTGTCACAGCCTTAACTCGAACATTTCCTGGCTTTTGTTGGTTTGTTTCACAGCCTTCACATTCCTTAAACATAGGTTTGTTTGATTTTAATTTCCTTTTCTTGGTTAAAAGAATGAAGAAACATGTTTGAGGGGTGCCCTGAGCATGATTTCTTTTCACAGCCACAGCTGAAATTTCCTATGTTTGTTTTTTCTTTTACGATGTTTAGTGTTAAAGACGAACTTCTGGGGAGGTGGTGCAGCCAGCGACAGAGCGTGTGTTTCGAGACAAGAAGGACTGTCTCAGGGCTGTGCTGGTCATCCAGCATGTGTTAATATTTGGTTCAAGTTCTTCTGCCATGGACTTTACCAAAGGGCCTTAGTCAAGTCATTGCATGTTAGGATCTGCATGGGGATTGTGGTGTTGCAGTGTCTGATTTTGTGGTATTTGTTTTGCAGGTGGTTAAAAAAACCATAACAATGTGGGTAAACCCCATCTGTTTGGGACACAAGAGACGAGGGTTAGCTTGAACGCAAGTCCAGGTACCTGCATTTCTTTCACAATTTTCACACTGAAGTGCACAGGTGCTGCTGTCCTAGATCCCATCTTCTCCAGAGCTTGACAACCTTAGACCTTGCTCCACAGTTCAGATCCACCATCCACAGCCCGTTCCCAGTCTTGTATCATATGAAAATATCACATAAATAAAAAGTTCTGCTAAGTGAGATCCTTCTTTTCACTTTCAAATTGCTGTTACCACCCCACTTTAGCCCTCCTACTCACTCCTTTTCTCTAAAAGAATTCCTATAGAGGTTTAAGAGGCTTGGCCATTGCCTTCTTCATATTTTTCCACATAGAGCTACCTCTTGCAACTGTATTTCAAGAATTCACCTTACTACCACGATGCTATTTTTGTTGTGACTCTTCTAATCCAATTACAGAGGGATCATTCATGTACTTTCTGTTTCTCTGGATTATAAAAAGAGACCCAGAAAGCTAAGAAAGGATTGCAGAGCCATCCAGAAATGGGCATGATATAAAGGAGGGAGAGAAGTGAAGGCGAGGGAAATTTCCAGTGGCATTGGCTCCTTTCGTTGGTGCTCATGGGGCGAAGAGTTTCTGAAAGACTCTTAGTCCACAGCTTGGATGCAAAGCCCAGCGAAGGTTATAAAATCACATTAGTGGGTGCAGTAAAATAGGTCTACAGGATGCTCCAAATGGGTTATCTGTAACAGTGAAATAGCACAAGGGCACAGATGAGGGGAAAATGGCAGCTTTGAAATCACTTCAAGAGCTTCTCAGAAAGGGAATTCTCCCCACCCGCTCTGTTCCCTCTCTCCTGGGATTTTGCAGGCTCTCACACCTCCAATTACTCATTAATTTTTTCCCCCTCTAGCCTCAGTTCTGCAAAGTCAACATGGCTTATGAAAATCAAGTTGTGTTCTGTATACTTAATACATCATCTCTAAGAATAATCATTTTGGAATCTGAACTTGTTTCTGTTATCTGGCTCAGCTTGACAATGATTTATGAAGCAGAAAACAAGACAGCTTCATTTTCATAAGGCAGCCTGAACCTTCTGGACAAGGAAGAGCTCTGAAAGTTGTTTTGACTAGTAAACTGAAACAAACATGACACAAAAGTCAATACAACTGCAACATCAGCCTCTCATTTTACAAAGTAACTTTCCTCGGCTAGAGCAATCTGACAGTCAAAATGTTGTGATATTCAATAACATTCTGCATCTTCACTAATTACAACTGCAGGGTACTTGCCGTGATGGACATTTTAGATGCAAATGAAATACATGGCAGCCATTCACAAAGCATGTCTGGTTAGCAGTTAAAAGGACACTGTCATCGCATTTGGCTTACATTTTATTCCTGAAGACAGAGATATTACAAATTACATTTGAGCATTAATCTGGATTTATATTAGCTCTCTGAAAATATAAACTGAGTTATGTGAATCTGTACATGTTTATTTGGTGATGTGTGTGTTGAAATACATGTGATTGATTCTTTGGAATTTCATTCTATATTCGCTGCCATTATGCAATACTGAGAAACTCGAAGATGCAATTCCCATGAAGATCTTAGAAAAGAACCCTACAATTTTAGTTCAAGTAGACTCTCCACCCATCGCTGGTAATATAAAACATATGGCATATGCCAGAGACAATGTAGATATATATATCTCTACTGCTTAGCTTATTGCATCTCCTTTTAATGTGTAATAAGTAATATAGATAGTACAAATGTTTCCATATTAGATTAATTTATTTTGAGCCTTTCCTTAATGATTTATAAAACAAACTAGCAGAGTGAGCATGGCGGAAAACATGAAATGAGGCAAACTGAAAATTTTTGAGTTATTTAAAATGTCAGAAGAAAATATTTATTTTAAGTTATGTCTAGACAGACACCCAGAAAGTGAAGTTGGTCTATCCACTAACACTATGCAGACCTAGTTGAAATATTTTGAAGTATATTTTGGGGGATTTTTTTAAAACTTTTGTTAACTGTCTAGATTGTTATTATTACAACAGGTAATGCTTTAGGTAAATATATTATAGTTTTTATTTGATGGTATCCATTCAAAGTTTACCTTTCATCTAGGTTAAATTTGCCCTAAATCGATCCAAGTTTTGAAACAGTATATTTATAAAACAGAACTGTGATTGCTGAGGAAAATCTATTAAAGAATATGGTCAGTGAATTTTATGCAAAAAGCATCTGTTCCAACATTTCTTGAACTCAACTGTCAGTGGACCCCTAAAGAGAGCCTAGAAGATACTGCGGCATGTTGCAGCCCTTGAGAAAGAGTGCGATGGCAAGGAGTTGCTTATTTATTCATTTGCTTGCTTTATCATGAGAAGAGCTTCCAAGAAAGCAGAGCTGGGCCATGCAAGGCCTTGTCTCTGTTCTCACCGGAGCAATCAGGAGTAGCTCCACTTTAAATCCATACGCCTGCACGGTCAGAAACATGTCCAGAATTGCTCTTCGTCCTACCTGTCTGCCTCCCTAGAGCGCTTCTTATTCGTATTCTCTAGCTGTGAGCTTGTATGTAGCTCTGCTGATTTTTACAACGCCTGGTTCATGGTGTAATCTCACGTATGGGGGCCAGCGTACCCACAAGCACGGTGGCAGGTGTGCGGGCTGGCAGGGAGCACGTGCTCTTGGGGTATAATATATCTTCGCTTCCCTTCCTCCCTCCCAAATGTGATTTTTTCCCTGCCCCTTCTTTCTTCAGATCAGTAAAAACCAATAGCGCAGGACACTTGGAGAATATTTGATTTTTGAAGCTTTACAGTTAAGGCCATCGAATGTGGGCTAAAAAGCACTGACGTTTAGCCCCAGCATCGGTACGGAAGTAGATTGTGTACTTGACTTTAACAGTCTTCCAAGATATAAAGCCATTTGACTGAGGTCATACTTAAGATAATAAAACTCTCTTTGATGAGGTTCATTTACATATTTGTTTTCCTTGCCGGAGCCCATTTTTTTGTATAGATTTAGTGCAGTTGTTTACAATGCTGGAATTTTTATGATTAAGGTCATACATGAGAATATTTACAACATCAGAAATAAACACGACTCCTATTTAAGAAGCATATCCTGTTCCCAAATGAGATCCAAGCTCTGCTTATAATGTCATGCATTTGCAGAGCACTTAATAAATGTTTATTTTCAAATACAATTATAAACAATTCTTGCATTGTTGCGGTAGGACGTGGACTTTACATCTCTTGACATTAGCGCGGTAGATATCCATTAGGCAATATACGCCTCTTTTAGAGGTAGCTTGACCTCCAACCCTTTCTGCAGAGGGCAACCCCTTGCTTTGTGACACCCTGGCTTGCAAATGATGCTTTAACTCATATCTCAAAGGGTCCAAGGAAACCCTCTAAATAAATAAATGCACGCGTACATGTCTCGGATATTTAAACGAAATCAAAGTTAGCGTACAAGCTTCAGGCCACCATTACCTGCTGAGAATGATGAATTTTGGGGTGATGTGGCATGCGGTCAGTTGAAACAGCAGCGCTATCACAAATGTTTGCAGAGAAGTGACCAAGAGCTGGGGTTTGTTTTGTTTGTTTTGTTTTGCTTTCCGGCTCATGGCCCCTGCCCCTTTGTATGAAATCCACAGACATTCTGGCAACAGACCTCTCTTGTTGGAGGGGCAGAGAAGAAAAAAAGAATCACCACAAAAAACAATGGGGAGATGTAACACGTGCACTGTAATTAGATGAGGAAGCCATTAATTATGTTGTTTCCAATATCCTCTAAAAGGGTTGCCCACCCCTAACTACATATTTATACATATTTACTTGTTAATCAATAAAGGAAAATGGCTACATTATTTTGATTAAAACATCAACCAAATGTGTGGCAATAAAATCAAATTTCAGGGGGAAGGTAAAAAAAAGAAAGAAAGAGAGAGAGAATGAGAGAGATAGCTATGTATGCCTTCCTCCAGACCATGATATATGATATTTTCAGGCTGCTAGGAGAGCAGACACATTAAGAAAATAGTGCTAATGATATTAAAGTACTTTACAAGGCTTGTTACTAAGCGCTGACAAACCTGTCAAGTGTATAATGTAGGAGGCTATTGTAGCGTTCTCAGAAAACCATACCTCTGCCCCATTTCAGTGCAATCTCCTAATAATGGAGCTGCTATAAATTCTAGCCAGCAATGGGACAGACTCCTGGCTTCTCACCCCAATGTGAAGACATGATAAATATAAAAGAAAATGGCTGTCAGTTTTGGCGCCCGAACCTTATTACAAAGTCTTAATCTTACTGGCCTCAGCACCTTTTATCACCGCCTTGTTATGAGCTGATGGCTTTTTTATTTGCTGGGAGATGGAGGATGTGTCATTTGATGTCCTTTTATGTAGCCACTGCTCTGTCCTCTCATGGAAAAAAATCTTTTTTTATATGTTTATTACAGTAACCGATTAAATGCAAGGCTCATGCTGTGTTTGGTGCAAGCATCTTCCTGGTTGATTTTTGCAGAAGCTTGGATTAGATAGTCATATGCAGAGTTATTAAGAATGTGGGCACAACGGAGTGTTATTTTTATTTTCCAGCTCCTGGAGTGTTGGCATCGCTGTTGGTGTTATTATTTATTATTATTTATTGTTTTGTTTTCCGTATGGATTTTTCCCTCTTGCCAAGGTCAGAAAGAAACCGTAAGTCCTGGCTCATTCTCTTTCAGTCTTTTTTTCCTCTCTCTCTCGCTCTCTTCCTCTTTGCGAGTGTCAGCCACAAAGATGATGGGCCCGTAAACAAAGTTTGACTCAAAACTCAGCTCAGGTTCAATCAGTTTGAACTTTAAGATGAGATAGCTCACAATTATCTAAATATTATTCCTAAACCTCACAGCTGACTTCCTGTCTTCTTCGTTTATGGCAAACAAAAGACTGAACTCCACTTGAAACAATGACCCTGTCAGAGCCCTTATCCCCCCAAGAACTGCAGCAAAGTGCCAGCATCAGGTACTTAACTCAAGATGACATTGATGGGTTGCTTTCAAGCTGTGGCCGGAGACTCCATCACTTGTTCTTATCCTCAATTTGAAGACGGGGCGGCCTACTTTGTTGCTGCAGAGGAGTCCCCTCCCTCTGATTTTGTCTGCCAGATGGTGACCAGGCTCCGAGCAGGGCTGGACCCATTAGCCGAGCTCCCCATCTAGCGGCTGCCAGCGCGAGGGGTCTGGGGGGGCCGGCAGGCAGGAGCTGAAGCAGGACCTGTCGCCCTCCAAAGGCCAAAGCTAATCCAGGGAAGAGGGCAAAAAGAAAAAAAAAAAAAAAAAAAAGAGAAAAAAGAATAGGTTTTCCAACCAAGTATCTGTGAGGGGAAGTTTGTCTCCTGTGAGAATCAGTCTGGGCTCCTCTTGATTTTCCCAAGACCCTGACATCAGCTGCAGGTACTCACAGCTCATGGGGATAGAGACGGGGATAGAGACTGCATGTGCACACAAATGCACACAAACATGCCCGGTAACACAGAAACGCCCAACAGAAATATCCACACGGTCTCCTGCGCCTACTTCTGTTTCCTAAAGGCTCCAATAGGCAATGGCCGTATTTAACTGATCATCATGCAGGCACATTGTCAAGGAAGCTCCTTGCGAAATGTAATTTACAATCTAAATGGATTTAGGAGACAATGCTGTAGGAACAAGAAATATAAAGATGTTTAAAGACATCTCTAACTTGTCTCAGCAGATCAGTGGCACAGCTAGGAATAAAACATTTTTGAGTCTGGGACTCGCCTGAGCCAAACTGGCTGTTCTCCTTCTACGTATATTAGAAGAATTGTCATGCAGATACTGATATATATGATGTGAGGTTTATTTTTAGCCTACAACTCACAAGCAATTAGGTTCCCGTGAATTGCATGGAGCTAGGCAGTTGGGTAAAGGATGGAGACCCTAAGGATTCTGATTATGGGAAAAGTCTGAGCCTGAGCTCAGACATTATTAGGCATCTGAAAATATGCAGGGGATCAAGTGCCTCTTGCCCTCCCCCTTGCTCAGTACTGCCTTGGCTCTGTAAGGAATTTTGATATAAGCTCTCACCATCCTGGAGATCACGCTCAATCATCCATAAGAAGTTTGGTCAGTTGTGCTGCATAATGAGCTGTTGTATAGCCCAGGGATGAACACAGCTGGAAGGTTGAAGGGTAGACCCTACAGCGAAAGGATCTTTCTCTCCCTTTCCAGTTGCAGGGCATGTGCTGTATTGGTGTTGCTAAAGGGGAAGGGTAGGAGAGCTTCTTAAGCTTGTTTCCATGAAGATGTATCTGGTGATAGACATATTAGAACAAGGACCGTGAAAGAGGAATGAATGGTTTGACCAGGGATATGCAGGGACATGCACAAAGTTTCCTACAATTGCATCTATCACACATAATGCCACTCTGAATCTCCTCGTATCCTGGGGAAAAGATGTCTCCATACCCCTTATTCTGGGTTATCATCCTGTTGTTAATATGCAACTAAAATAAAACAAAATGGTCCTTAATACATGCTGGGGTATTAGCTTGTTGCATATCTTTGGAAGCGTGTTTGCACTTTAAAAGCAACCTTCAGGGTGAGAGAGCACAGGAACAGTGTGATAGTTACTGTAATAAGGCACTTGTGGTTTCCTACAGCACAAGGGGAAGAAAAACAATTGATGAAAAACTCAATAGGATGGGAAAGGCAAATTGCTTGGCTGGAGATTTAATTAAAAAGGAAACAGCCCTCCCCATTTAAAGGTCGGTTTGCACCCCTTAAATTACGAAAAGAACTCGGGGCTGAAATCAACACGCGATGCATGTTAATAAGAGAGCAGCAGGCTGCGGGACTGATCCAGCTCTTCTCAGGCAGGGCTAGCAGGCTGCGAGACATGGCCAGTGCATGCCAGCTAAGACTGGGACCTGAGTCCTACTGAAAGCTATGCGCTGACTACTAGAGAAGCTACCTACAGCAGATATGGTGCTAACCTGGGTCGTGTGAAACATGCAGAAGGAAATATAATGTGGCTTAAGCCTCTGTTTCCTCCTATCTCCCACCCCTCCTCAGCAGCCCTTTATATATTACTGTTGGCTTTGTGCAGCACTTTGAGTGCCATGAATGCCTCTCTCCCATGGGAGAACTTGATGAAGGTTATCCATTGTCACCCAGCGCTATACTGGGATGTCAGGACACCTTGAATAAACGGTTTACATGAGATGTTGCCTCTAAGTGCATCCTCGGAAAAACTGCCATTGCCCTTTGCTGAGAAAGTTAACATCATAAAGTGAAGGCTGCCTCCGACCGAATGGGAATGACATTGCAGATTAAGGGCTCTTTAAATTATGCATTTAGTTCAGACTCCCGGGGAGACAGTATATGAGATAAAGCTAGCAGACTTACTCTGCAGTGTGGCTCTGGAACCAAAGACATTTTAAAAACGTTTTTCCAAAGAAACTTCTGTAGAGGTAAAAAAAAAAAAAACAACCAACCTACCTGACAACAACAAATCCAAAACTACAAAAAAACCTTGGTCATATCTTTAAGTGCACATATTATTTAAATGAGGAAAAAAGAGAGAAGTGACGAAAGGGGAAAGAAAATGTCTCAGGGCTTTAGTAGGATGGTGACTATATCCCAGTTTTAATGATAGAATTTTGATTTATGTTGAAATTCCTGTTAGCAAAACTGGGATTATGTTGCCCAAACATTTATTAGACTGAAAATGCTCTTATTTGCTCTCCAGGTTGATCACCCCCAGACACTCAATGTGCCTGGCAGCACTGAAGCATTCAGGGCATCCTCACGGTTTGTACCTGCTGGGGCAGATTTGAGCAGAAGAACTCTTGGTTCCCCTGTTTGCATGCAGCTCTGTAACCTGTAACTTCCTGCCTTCATTTAGCAGAGTTTAAATTGCAAATTCATGTTTCTTAAAAATGCTGTAACATCATAAGTGGGACAGTTTTATGACAGCTCTGAATTACCAGACAATACTGACACATGCCGCGTGCACTTACTTTGCCTACCAGTTATGGCTGTATTTATCTGCCCATATGTCACTCTGTGTCTAACGCATCTATTTACCACGTTGAGATGGATATTCCACAACTGAGGGCTCTTAGTGCATCCTTTAGAATTAAAAAAAAATAAAAATCTCATTCCTCAGATAATTTATTTTATAGGTGATAGTTTTGCCTTTTTTAGGGATTTTGCATGCATCTTTCTGCAGCTCCTTTATTTCCAGATGACACTGATTTGGAACTCTTCCCTGACAGGCAAAATGGGCCGGGTCTTCATTTTATTGATGGCAAAACACATTGACGGCACTCACAGGCGTCCGTAGGTGAATCTGGGTTGGCTTACGCAGAAGATATACTCCCTTGGCTGGTGGATCGACATACGAATTCAAAATGAACCTTCACTGAAGATTTGTCAGTCTTCCTCACCCTCTTTCCCTCCTCCACAGACCCCCCCACACAACCCAAAATGTTGTGAGCCTCCCTGCCCTGCTTTCGTGCAGCCAGCTGGTACCAAGTGGCCACGTTTCTGGTGAAATACTCAGGGGAGAAGTTCCCAGCACAAAGTCGCTGGTGCCCAGGAGGGACAGGCAGCTGGGGGAGAGACGTTCGGGCTGCGCTTCCACGTGACCGTTGCAGCCAAAGCACTTTTAATAAGCTCTGAGATTCCTCCTGAATATTTTGCCCAAACTGGAAAAAACTGGCAATTGGCGCTCCTCTCCCTGAGTTGACAAAACCTGGGTGCCACGAGGCACTTTTTTCTTTCATTTTATGCTAGGAATTTCACGTGGTTTTGTAGCTTTAGCTGTATTTCTAAAGAGCAGGCGGTAAAAGTTCCAAAAAACTTATAAGATTGTCAAATTTGCAGAAGATAAATATATATATGTAAGCATGCACGCATATATGGAGAGAGAAAGAAAGAAAAAGAGGCATAGAGAGATAGAGAGCGAGGCATATGTATATTTAGATGTATGTATATTATGCATAGATCTAAATACTTGTTTTTTCAGGACCTTTACCCAGATGTATGATCTGCTTTGCCCAATATTCACCGGCATACTTTGCATTTTACTTGTAATTGTTTTGAGCCGGAATTAAGGTGATCTTTATTCATTCAAAAGAAACCAAAATGTTCTGTCCAAATACACCAACAGATGCAGCTCCCTATGATTCAAATCCTGCACAAGTTTCGTCTAAGCTGGAGTTGCCTATACCCTGAAGGAATCATTTCTGCCTTCACACAAGTGCTGCCATTTTGCGGTGAAGCACAGCAATTGTGTAATGAAGCACAGAAACACCTCACAGTAAGGCAGGCCCAGGTCTGAAATGTAGTATGTCCAACAGAGATCACCAGGGAGAATTTCGGTCAGTGGATTATTTAGATTTAGCCTGAAGTTTTTTTCCTCCAAATCTTTATCTTGCAAAAAGTTCTGTAGGACATTAGCACCCACAAGCTGGTTTACCTCATCGTCAAAAGTTATTTCTTTCTACCACACGAAGCCATTAAAATTGTTCTTTGGGTGCAATTCAGTGATTCTAAGGACTGTCACTCCTTCAATCTGCTACCGCTTTCTTGCAGCATTTGAAGCTTGAACATCTGCATCCCTTTGGAGAAGGTCTGGAAGCCAGGTATTGACAAGATCTGACTGCTCATGAGAGCTCAGAGAGAGATGAGACAACCTTCTTCTTCCACAGATAAGGAGAAATCTGGGTTTTTTTCCTCCACTTACTAGACAGACAGGAAAATTACTCCTTCAAGGTAGAGCTAGAGCAATTGCACTATCCCCTTAATCAGTACTTGCAGCATATCAAGCTCATCATCCTGATGGTAATAGCTGTTTGACAAGTCAGGATAAAAGTGATAGTCTTCTAAAAATGAGATAACAATCCGGTTTAAAAAAGGAACCAAAAGAAAAGAAAAAAAAAAAGAAAATAAAAGAAAAAAGAGACATGACCTAGTGTAAGGTGTCTTTTAATTTAATTTCATCTGAGGATAACAGTTTGCCCAAAAATGTCTTCTGTGAGTCACGTATGGTATTTCAATCTGTCATCTTGTATTGACCTGGCTAACATGGAAATATACTGCACTGAGCTTTTGTCAAGCTTACCAGCTTGGTCTAAAATTTGATGATTTCTTTTTTAGACCGTAACTGTGCTGAGCTATCTGCTTCCACTTTCTTCTCTCACATGCAGAGAGCTCAAAATGGAAAATTCATCCAAATGCAAAAAGAAACAGCATGATCTGGCTCACAGCTCCTCAGAAGTACAGGCAAAATTGAATTTTACTGTTTTCCAAAAAGTGAAGGCCCAGACTTAAGCCAATGCTATCACAGAAAAGGGAAAGGGAAATGGCTGCAGCAGAAGAGGAATGAAAGGAGCCAGGCAGAGCAGCAACCAGGAAACGTGCCGTTCCCACTGTTACAACAATTCTTCGCTTTAGCAACTTTACTTTAGCAACAAATAATTTTAAAAGGTTATTTACAAACTTTCGCAAGAGTCAACTGCAAAAACCAGTTTCTTGTAGGTATTGATAGATTGCAATATAATTATTTCACATTATTCTGCAACTGAATCAGCAGTAGAAATGAATTCAGTTCTGGCTTGGTTAATTCTGAGAAGAGGTATCAGTTGGGCAGGTTGCTGGTCTTTAACTGTTGAAGGGTCTCTGAGAAATTAGCTTTCAATTCAAATGTTTATAACATCAGAATTAGTTTTCTGGGAATCTTCTCTACTCTTTTCCTTAAGGTAACTAAAATAATAAATTAAAATACCCATGCCAGTCTATGAGTATTCCTGACAGTGAACTTGTTTCCTGGAAGCAGAAGGGGAGAAAATACAATCAAAGCAAATGTATTTAAAACTAAATAAATCTTCATACAGCTTCGTTTGAACATTTTGTCTCCTCTGGTATTTGCTCTGCTCTGGTTGTTGCTTCCCGTGCTTCTGTGATCAATCTCTCTAAGCTGTTAAAACTGTGCCGCCAGAACACTATCCTAGAACTCAGCAAATTCTGAGAAATTCAGTATTAGTGTATTCCAGTAGTGGGATCAGTGATTTGTTACTGGAAAAAAACCCCCAACAATCCCCTGCCCTGAAAGAAAAAACAACAAAAACCAGACAACCAAAACGAAACCGGAACAATGATCTGTTTTTAAGCTGGAAAAGCGGTATTTCATGGAAGCCACGGTATACAATTTACAGTCTTAGAAGTTGTGCCAAACGGACACGAGAACGGGAAGCAGAGTATGACCAGGCGTGTGTTCTTACGGTGCGTTCAGCAGATTAAAGGCTTACCTGAGATTTATCAGAAAAGCAATCCTCAAGAAATGAAGCTGGGATTTTCACAAGCATGACCCTCCTTGCAACATTCCCTGCATTTTCACAATCTACAAGGAATTGGGTCCTTTTAAACCTGTTCTTGAAATCTGTGGTGTCACTAAGGCAGTTTATACTTTTTATTTTTCTCACAGGCTGTCTTAATCTAGGAATGCCCTTTATCTTCAGCTCTTTGCACTAGTAGGACCTTCAGATGCTAGCCAGAGTCCTACAAACGCATAGGACTACATTTGCTGTTGAGAAGACCTTGCAATCTAAATGCATCAGACAAGGTAAGAAGAGAAATGGAATCACATTAAGGAATAATGATTTGTCCATGCTCTTAAAAAACTCCTTGGCATCAAAGTAAGCCCAGATCTCTGCCTGAGGCCTTGCTGTCAGCTTGCCAAACAGATATGGAAAGACTAATAAAAATCAGTCAATATTTAGATGGTGCCATAGTATCTTATTATTTAATGAAACTGAGTAGGAAAGTAGATGCAATGCATCCGAAGGTCTGTATTTCAGCAGAATCCTTCCTTTATGAAGATTAAGGGGGAGGCCCTGGGGCAAGGAGCATTTTTTTCAGTGTCTGATAACACTTAAGCCAAACTGTTTTGAACAACACTAATTGCCCCTCAGATTTCTGTACTCCTTTATGACAGAGCAAATATTGCCACAGATATTTCATTTCTTCCCGGAAGAATGTTTTACACCAGCCACCTGTTGATCCCCCATTTCTATTTTATTTCTCCATCCTCTGGTTCATTTCTGTTTTCAGCAGCGTGTTGCAAGTTCTTTAGCCTGATCAATAGTCCTGATGTAGTGAGGTGGGAGTTTTTACCAGCACGACAGCCTGTCTCTCTCCAACACAACAGCAGACCCCTAGCAGGATCTCTGCTCGGCGTAAAGAGGTTATCTCTGAATACAGGTAACTGGCTGCTGAAAGCTATTTAGAAGATTTTTGGAGAAGAGGTGGTCACAGACAGGCGAGGTCTCTAACCCACGTTCCACCCCGGTAACACGAGAAACTCTGTAACTTATATCACTCTGAGTAATGTTCTCCATCACATGCAATTCACCTTCCTTTCTTCTTTCCCCCCCCCCCCCCCCCCCCCCCCTTTTTCAGCTGGCTTTGTTGTTTGTGTGGTGTCAGTAGGAATGTGCTTGGAGCAGAGTTATATGGCATCATTTGGAGAAACATTGCGTTAATAACCAGAGTTCAAGGGCAAAGGATATAAACGGAGCAAATTACAAGTCTGAGCAGATATATGGCTTTTGCTAAAAGGGACACAGGCTGCTACTTTTATTTACTGGGTGCTGGAGCACTTGTAAAAAGGTGCAAGAAAACATGAATACGTTTTTAAATGATACTCCGTAGTTTAGAAAAGCAATGCAAATTTTCAATCTAGAGAGGACTGTTTGAGGGAAGGAAAAAAAAAAAAAAGAAATTGCCTACCCTTGTAGTGTCTTTGTATTTTTTAAATCTACAATACTCAAGTGCTAGCATCATTCAGATGTTAGTGACCCAGCTTTGCCCTGACTGAAATTTGGAGGTATTAAAGCAGACATTAACAATAAAACAATGGCAGGTTCAGAGCAACCATTCATCTAACCTCAGCTGTAATTAAGTTCCTGCTTTGAATGGCTCAATCCACACCCTTGATCCTCTGGGTTCAGCCACCACCTCTCCCTTATCTCCGGATTTTCGGATTTTCGGTGGTGGCGAACCTCCTGCCTCCGTGACTCAGCAAAAAACCCAAACCCCGGTCCCTGGGGGGAATCAAAGTCTGCTAAAAGGCTGGGGAGTTTCAGGCAAATTCTGCCAGCTTGTCACAGGGTGGGATTATTTCATTTCACAGCCTCTAATACAATTTCATGTACTGCTGTTGAGTGTGGCAATAACTAACTGGAACATTTTGTTTATCTGATTTTCTGAGGCTGCAGATTCGTCACTAGTTTTATTTCATTTTTCTTAAGTGTTTCATAATTTATTTTTTCTAAAATACAAGATACTACTGAAATTCATTTTTCTACTATTGCTAGACATACATTACTGCCTGATTACCAGGCAAGATATATAATGCAGCCTATAAATAATAATCTCCTCTGGCGAAAAGATATCCAAAATAAAATCTTTCCTATTTCAAATTCTTTGACTCTTTCTTTTTTTTAAATCAGCTCATTCTTCAAGCATTGTTTTTACAGCTTGTTCTACAAGTGTGCAAAGAGAAAAAAAACCACCAAAAACCAAACAGTTTAAAAAATGAATTTTCTGAAAACATCTGGTCTCCCTCCTTTGTCACAGTGCCACAGAAAATATTTCATCTAGCAAATTGCAGGTGATTTTTAAACACACAAAAGTTATTAAAATATTAAGGAAGATTTACTCCCATCTAAGAAATGTTTTATGATGCAAAAATGAATGCAAAAATGCACATGTAGAGCATTAAAAAAAGAGAGAAAAATCGTAATCTTTGTGGGGAAGAAGAATGCTAGAGGAATGTTTCATTTCACATTATTCACCAAAAAGACCAAACTTCTTCTTTTTGCTGCTTGCAGTTTACGGGATGTTTCCTTGCTTGCTGGGTTCTGAGCCTACATTTTTACACAAAACAGGGTCTGCTATGATTTTAATGCCATACAATATAACAACAGATGTGCACATTCGAATCAGATATAAGTAAGAAAAGCAGAAACCAACTATTTAAGGATGCAATGCTGAAGGTGGCGGGGTTTTTTTATATGCTGTGCACTGCTCACCGCACAGATCACAATTTAACTCACGGATCGGTAGAGTTATATTTTATAACCAGCGTAAGCGCCTGGGCTTTTCGGGGGTCCGTGAGCTGATTCCAGTGGTAGCACAAACCGAGCCGGGCTCTCTCACTTCTCTGCAACATGAAGCCTATCCAGTTTCCCATATGACATATTCTTTTCTCTCACTGGGATATAATAGAAACTAATCTTCACCATCTAAACATTCAGAGTCGAGTCCTTTTGTTAAGTCTTTTTATTCATTTCATTCGGTGCCGGTACAGTGCTGAGCCCACGTGTATTTACATACACGAAGAACCCCGCTGCTCCGAACTCTCCGCTCAGAAGACAGGGCAATTAATCATCCCCAAATCCTCCCGCCGCGCGCGCGGCGGCTCCGACAGCAAGCATAACCAATCAGCCAGGGCAGGTGGGACACGGACCGGCAGGAAAGCCTTGCACCCTGACCTGGCACCGGTGTGCTCTCTTCCTTTCCCCCTCTCATTGCTGAGTAAGAATAACACCATTAACGGTGTCCTTGTAATCAGCTAAACATATTAAAGTCAGGAATGGACAGGTATTCCTTTTGTGATTTTGGGAGGTCGCGGTTTCTCTCTCTCTCTGTGTCATTGTTTCGGAGATGGGAGTGTGGGGCACAGCTGAAATCCAGCCCGTAACATAGAAAAACCAGGTGATTTTGTGCTGCAGTTTTCCGTTTGTGAATTGAATTTGCCTTTTGTAAACCAAAACCATCTGAGAGCCAGCGAGACGCTTTGGTGACAAAATAATTATCAAGGAATGACCTGGTTAATGGCACTTACTGGCTAAACTGGTAAGATCCACGTGCCTGGCAGCTACACTGAGAGCCTTTATCCAAGGACCTTCCCTCCGGCCATAGGCAGTACACACACGGCCACTAAAACACTCACTACTGTCCCCTCGCTTTCCCTGCCCCTACTTAGTATTTACCTTCTTACCTGTCTTCCCTGCTATATCTTCATAATTTTATCATCCATTTTTCTCAACCTCTGGACTTAAATTCCTGTCTTGCTTAAATGCTGCTGTTTTCTTTTAGTGGCTGTCTGTCCATTTAGCCCACGTATGGCAAGACAGCATCACTGACTCAGTGTTTTTCCCCTGTTACAGCCACGCTTGTGGTCAGGGAGACGGTGAAGTCAGTGGAAAGACACCCACCGACACAACTGAGCTCAGGGTTAAGCCCATAAATTTGCTATTGAAGTTGTCTCATTCCTCTTTGTAAATTACAGGGAGCATTGAAAGTAGCTCAATAAAAGCAGCAAAAGTCAATTGTTAATGATATTCGGAATATTAATTCTCCAGAAGTGTAACTTCTTGGTCAGGCTTTTCTGGAGAGGCTCATCTTTCCCTTCTAAACTTGTCAGGTATTCTTTTTTTGTTGTTTTTTATGAGTTTTTTTTTTTAAAGTTTCTATTTACAGCTCCTGATAAGGCTTGCCCTTCAGCTGCATTGTAATAAGTGCATCTGTGATTTTGTCATTAAATGTTCTGCAGATTATAATGTGCCAGGCCAGGACATAGCTGAGTTTGGAGCTGAATTAAAGTTCTGAACAATCTTAGCTGGTTTTAATTAATACAGTGGCAAAATAAGCCATTTTGTGCATATGTAAATTGTAAATTACTTCTTTTTAAAAAAATTAATTATGATACTAGAGATGTACCTGTTACATAGTATATTGCCATTCTTCATGGCATTTTGAATAAAAAAAATCATTGACTGAGATATATTCTGCCGGTTGACTCATAGTTTCCCAATGAAACTTCCAAAATATGTACCTTTAATATTCATCTGCCAAATAACTTCACAGTTTACAAAACTTTCCAAGTGTTTTGGAGAAAGAACATACACAACCATGAGGGGCAACTGAGATTTCTAGCTCCACTGCTTTTGTATTCTATGGGACAAAAATACTCTCCAACCAAGAAAATACTCTCCAACCTGGGAGATAGGAGAAAAGTATGTCTTGAGTACAGATAAACCACATTGTTCTGCATCTTCCTTTCCAGGAAGGACCGCCAACTGTCTTCCTTATCTCTACTCATACCCAAGACATGGCTGTTCTAGGCAGAAATCAGGCAGCATACGGAAAACTTGACAAAAACAGTTTTTTGAGGAGGGGGAGGAGGGGAAAAGCTCAAAGCATTCCCTATCTGCCTGAAATGACATTTGTGTCCCCACAGAGGACCTCCTCATTTTGGTGAGCATCACCTTACCTAAGCTATCCTATTGATTTTAAATCAATACTAGTTTCAAGGTCAAAGAAGGTCTACGCAATGCTCTCCAGGACTGTACACACATTCTGGGCCAGAATAATTATTGATGTAAATCCAGAGTTGGGCCCATGAACCCTTCACCACCTGCGCCCAAGCAAAAGCAAAAGGGAAACAGCACCAAGAAGCAGCAGAGGTCTCGCTAATGATTATCTTCACTCCCTATAGCGATGACAGTCTGCTTCTAAAAAAAAAAAAAAAAAAAGGAGAAAAAAAAAAGCCCTTTTTTGGCATGGAAATTGCTTATCTCTAGAGTGCAAATCATAAATCATTCACAAAGATAGTAGTGACTCCAGCCTTTGAGTGTTACTTTGTTAACAGCACAAACTGGTACAAACCAAAAGGAAGAGAAATTAACATTTGAACCATATTGTTTCTGAAGGGCTGGGAGAGCCCTTGCAAGCCTTGGCTCTGCCTCCGTGATGTAACTCCTGGCGCGGGATGAGTTACGCGTGAACTCTGGTCCCCCCAGTTTAGTCTCAGAGCCTTGCTTGGAGGATGATACTATGCAATCTGTCTGCTTTTAAACCAAAATTGGGAATGAAAAACATTCCTCCGTCTCTCTCGGCACTTCTTTCAATTAGCATTCTTTTTCTTCCTGAGTATGGATCCCTTGAGTTTAGCATCCTTGCATTCTACGTTTTTGACGGCACGTGCATTTCTTTATTAAAAAAGAGAATGGGCTTTCGATGCTAGCCTTCCACTAATTATTACTTGCTTCCCAGATAAATAAATATTTGATCAATTGCTTTGGTAGTCTGATTATAAATTGTCTTTCAGGCATTACCTCAGAATACTAGAATATTATTTAATACTGATTTCTAAGGGGCACTGCCAGCTTGAAACCTAGCAAATTTTAATACATTAAATGTATCATACATAAAACACCAAATAACAAAGCCTCCCTCTGTTATTGAAAAATTCACAATTTCATTACCCCATTAGGAAAAAGAGTTTTGTGGTGGTTTTGTGGTGTTTTTTTTTCCCTTTAATTTCCCTATGCTGTGAAGTGAGATCCAGAGAAGTAAGGGAAAGTGGAACTAAGTTACTGTAACAGAGACAGTAGAATGAGCTATAGAGAGCACAAGGGATCCAAACTTGAACAAGTAGAGGAAAATATACTTTTCCTCCTAATTCCTTTGAGTTACAATAATTTTACTTACATTTTAATAAGATTTATATAAAATCAAGCTGATTTTTAAGTTGACATGCCTTAAAATCTATACATATGGCAAAAGAGAGAGAGAAAATCTGAAGTTTTCATCATGGCACGGAGACAGCATTTAGGTTTTGATCCTTCTGCCAATGAAATCAGTTGCAAAACCGCCGCCAGATTCCCACGTGGGAATCGGCTCCTTTAGAAGTAACAGCAGCAACAAGCCTCGTCGCAATCTGTACCCACCACAACACTCCTCCCCGCCAGACCCCCAAACTTTCGCCAAGGTGTGGCTCGTTATGCGGGGTTTTCAGGCAGGGGTGGTGGGTTTCTGACTCTTTGTGCTCTTTTCCTTTGAGATAGATAGTCTGTTCTTCACTGAGACAACCTGGCCTTTTACAGGCATTGATCACCCATCTCCAGGCCAGCCAAGGTGGACACCTCTGCTTCTGAAATGATTCCCTGCCGCAGGCACCGGAGGAAAATTCAATTTTCAACTCCAAGTATATAAGACGGCAGAACTCGTCCACAATTAGGATGATGGTTGTTATTATTTTACTTTTATTAAGCAAGCTCCAGCCTCTGCTTCCCAGTCTTAGCTTTTACTTACAGTAATCAATTTTTCAGTATAACTGGCTGTAATTGTTAGCCAGATATTGAGCCTTCATGGTGCTTAGACATAGCGTGTTACTGTGAAGCGTCTTCCCCATACTTCTCAGACAGATGGGTAATAATACTATACATTAATACCTCCACATTGGTTTATGTGTGTTTGACCACAGCGCTAGCATAATTATTTTTCCTCAGTAAAAGCTATTAGAGATCTATTTGGTAGGTTTTACGATCAATAGCTCCTGTGATATTTGTGTAGCAGGCCCAGAATAATCAATTGAAGGTCATATAAAGTAAATTACCATCCTCCTATAATGATTCTTTTTTCTAGATGAGAATGGGTTTTATTATTTCATCAAGAGAGCCCTCACAATGTGTGCTGCTTTTTTTTTTTTTTTCCTTTCCTGAGAGAGAGAAATAAATGTTGTGGGTGTATTTTGAAACATGGTATTAACGTCTATTATCTAAATTTATATTACTAGATTATTGAATTAGTGGATGCCAACATGTGGAATAATTTTATATGCTTGGTGACACGAGAAATAGCCAGTTGTGAGGATATCCTGTCTGGTATGTTGTTGCAGGTGACTTAGCTATAGCCATTTCTCAGTAGATTTAACACTGATCAAGGCACTGCTCTGGACGCAGAGGTTCACTGGTTGGTCACAGATCTATGGTATGGAGCCCTGGAGGGGCAATTTCCCCCATGTTGCTCTGCCGAGGTGTTTCCTCCATCCTCTAACACAGCCACCACTGTCCATAAAAACACAGCCCACTCTCCGCACTTCTCTCCGTCCCGTGCCTCTTTATTTGCGTTGCAATGTGCTGGAAGTGGGGAGGTAACATTAATAATGTGGGAGATCCCCAAGAGCCACCATCTCCTGCCCCACCAACCAGGAGGAGACGTCTGTGGATACTGCTGACCTTGGCCGCCCAACAAGGCTAAGGCTGTTTTGGAGATGGAAACGCAATTGCACAAACATACTTTTCCTTTCCAATGGACTATGTGTGTGGTCACAGTCGGTTGGATGAATTTTAATTTCCAACTGACTCCCATCACACATGAGATAAGCTGGAGCTCGTAAATGTAGCGTTCATACAAATTTATCCTCCTATTTAGCTAAAAGGTGGCTATGGGACTCTTTGTGCTTTCTTGTCTGAAAAGCTCTGCATTCTTAACTTTAGTCCCTGGAAGGCTACTGCCTTCCTCATGAACAAAATTGATCCTACTATTTTTAGGAAGGCACCAGCTTCACTGAAAAAGAGCTACCTACCCTCATGTGACCCTCATCACCATCATATTTAAGCAACTCATTGTGACTAATCGAATCACTTCTGAAAAAACGCATGAAGAAAAGCATTGTATGAGTGCTGGAAAGAAGTGGGAGAAGGGTGTTTAAATGAACAATTTCCACTGAGAAATGTCGATTCATCAAAACTATTTATTAAAAAAGGCAATCAAGAACAATTAGGGCTGGGGAAACTGAGGCACGAGGGAGTTAAAATAAATTTCTTTGTTTTATATGCAATGTTTATTGTTGAAACAGTCACTGACAAAAACTTTTACAGCCTCCAGCTGGGTATTTCATTCACTGGACCAGCCCTCCTTTCCAGGAAAAGGAAGTCACATTTCAAAGTAATTATAGTGAAAAGACCCCAAGTCCCTCAGTGTTGCAAAAGGCTATCCAGAAGCTATTTAATGTGAATCATTTTAATCTTTTTTTGGCTAGAATTTATTGGTAAATGTTAACACACAAATAACCACAACCGGACAAATGGAGAGAAGATGAAGTGAAACAATTGGCAAAAGGACGTAGCTCAAGGAATAGATGCCAGTCCTCAGGCTGAGCAGGTTTGAACATCCACTCATCTGCCCTACCTGCCATCATTTACAAGCCCATCTGCTTGCAAGATTATGTAGTCCTTGCAATGCGGGTCCTTTGCCCTTGCACATCAGCAAGAGCTCCCAAAACCCCCGTCCTTGGACACTGAACTCTTCTGCTCAGTGTGTCTGCTTCAGCAGGGCTTTGCAAGGTTATGAAGATAGGAAAAAAGGGACATTTATTCTCAGTGACATGAATTAATAGTGATTCTTTTTGGCTGAAGAACACAGATGTCTCAAGAGATTGCTTTTTTTGTGGAGTATTGGCGGGTGGGTGCTGATGTGGGTGGCACCTGGACAGTGAAGTGCACTGCTTTGCAGAAGGAGAATCTTGGTGCTAAGCCACATCAGAGGCTCAGACCAGCCAAGGGAGCTTTGCAGAGAGCAGGGCTGTCCAGCTGGATGCCACTGTCGCGAGGTGATGAGGTGATACGGCAGAACTGTGGAAACGCAGCGTCTGCTCCTCAGCCAGGTAGAAACAAGTGGGTCGGCCTCAAACCTACATGTAAGACTTAATGGAGCAGAGATGAAGATGGGGGATGAGAAACTTGTAGCTTCCTGTCCTGCTGCAGATGTTCTCTCTGACCAGGACAGCTCAAGATACCACTCTGTTGGCCTCAGTTTCCCTAGCTATAGAAGGAGTATGAAAAAACCCTGAAGAAAGAAAAGCCTTCATGCCTTCAAGGAGTGCAGTGTCAGCATCCATCTGACCCCATTTGGATGCACGGCTTCAGAAAGAACAATGGAAATCCCGAGCAGTTGAGCTCCAGGGTCCTCCAGTTGCACAGCAGAACTCATTACAATATCCCTGTATTTATTTCCAGCTGCATGGCCAAGTGGACCCAAGGGCAACCTAACAGAGAGGAAAAAGTCCTAACATAACATCAAAGCAGCTAAAAACCCGGGTGGATTGCCATTTCATCAGTACTGTATGACATCACTTTCCACATGACATCAGTCAATGACCCTCTTCCCCTCCACCCCCACCTCCAATTTCTTTTTAAAAAGACGATGGAGCTGCTTGAAGTTGAGCAGAAGTTGGGGCGGGGGGGGGGGAACAAAAACACACTCTCTATCCCTTCAGCTGAATGCAACCCAATGTGCTACACAAACAATATTAACCAAAACAAAGCTAGCAGGAAACGTTTGCACACAGCATCTGTTATGATCACATAACCACCAGACAGATGTTTAATCCCAACTGCTAACATAAGATCATTTGTATGTTTGAAGAGGGAGAGATCCCATTTGGGTTCTTTCCTTTTTATTTATTTCTTTCCTAAAGGGGAAAAATAATAAAGGGAGGGTGATTTTCTCAGCTGTGGGAAGCAATTTTGTTGTGTTATTGTTCTCTTTCTCCCCACTTTCACCATCAGCTGCTGAAAGGAAAGGAGTGGTTGCAGCTTCTCGCAAAGAAGAGAGCCTGAAAACTGTGTGGTCTGGTAGTCGAGCGCCGCACGATCCTTTTCCAGCTTAAGGGACCAGAGCTGGGTTTCTCAGAAGGCTCATTAAATAATTCTGGTCCAATGAGGCAAAAGGGGAGGCCACACATGAAACAAGTTTGGTGGTCTCAGCCAAGTTCCCGGGGAGCTGCACCGCGGTTTCCCAGCACCACCCCGGATTCCCTCCGCCCCTGGAAATTTCATCTACAAAAGTGAAAACAAACTCATTAGCTCTACGTAGCTCTGCGAGGGTCACAAAAAGATGTCAGCGTTTTGTGTGGCCTTTTTTTTTTTTTTTTTTTTCCCATTTAGCAAACAGCCAGGCACCTACAAAGGGAAAAGAAGGTTTGAGCTCTTCAACTCTGCTGAGGGATTATTTTACTTTTAATGATACCGGGAGGATTCAATGGAGATTTATGCAGATAGGAGAGATTATTAATAACACATTGCACTTCTATAGCACCTTCCATTCAGGGTTGCTCAAAGAACTTTCCAATCTGGAATGAATTGGTCTTTACACGCCCCTGGTGAGTGGAGTAACTGTCATTAGATTAGGAGGTAACTACTGCAGTAATGAAAAATCAACCGGGGTATAAAATGGAAGTGGGACACCAGGCAGAGCTGATCTCAGGGCCTTGCTCTTCCACAGATTTCCTATATGACTGTAGGGAAACCACTGAGTTCCTCACCATTTTAGCCCCCAGAGAGTAAAAGGAGGCTTTTATTTTCCTAAGAACAAATGGGGATTGTGGGTTTGGGTTTTGGGGTTTGTTTTTTTTTTTTTTTTTGGGGGGGGGTATGTGTGACATGACATAGCCATTTTAGTATGTAGCACTT